>NC_061510.1:267464161-267510658 GCF_022539505.1 Lolium rigidum | reverse complement strand
TATAGCAAATAACTTAATGACGAGATCTTATGCTACGCTTAATTGGGTGTGTCCATTACATCATTCATATAATGATATAACCTTGTTATTAATAACATCCAATGTTCATGATTATGAAACTAATCATCCATTAATCAACAAGCTAGTTTAAGAGGCATACTAGGGACTTCTTGTTTGTCTACATATCACACATGTACTAATGTTTCGGTTAATACAATTATAGCATGATATATAAACATTTATCATAAACATAAAGATATAAATAATAACCACTTTATTATTGCCTCTAGGGCATATCTCCTTCACTCGCACCCAACCTGATGTTCCTTGGTTCTTTCCCGAATTCTTCGTAATACTCATCGTCTAATGTTTTCCACTGGCTTGCATCCGAAGGGTGTGTTAGCACTGGGTTTTCAACCCGCTCCACATCATGCATCACCGCCTCCTTTCTTTCCGCGTGCCAGCGCATGAGCTTTGCTTCCTTGGGGTCCACGAAGTACCGCTGCAGACGGGGCGTGAGCGGGAAGTACCACACAACTTTTCGAGGAGATTTTCTTGTCCCTCTCTTGTATCGAGATTCGCCACACTCGTGGGCATGTATCGAGATTGGCATGCTCGTTCCGATATATTACGCGATCACTCGATGCATGCGTGGTATTTCAGGTGCGGTAAATCGAGAGGGCACACGATTTTCTTGGCCTCCTGTAGGCTACCGGCACACGTGTTATCTTTAGGAAAGTGGATCTTCAAGTATCCGAAGAGTTCGTCCACGCTTGTGTCCGTCCATTTGTGCTTTGCCTTCATCTCCATAATATCGAGAGCGTATCTCGGACGGCTCTCCTCCGTCCCACGAGCTACATCGTACAACGGAGTTCTCGAGTCTACCTCGAGTTGATCCAGCCTTAGCCTTCCGTCTACCAGCGATTTTGGGGTCGGTCGATGTGTTGCTGAGAAGAAGTTCCCGAACATGACGGTCCTGCACGGCCGCGGTTAGCGGGGTATTTCTACTCATGTCCTCGTCGGCCGCATGTTCTTCCCGGCCTTCTTGATCACCATCAACGTGTGCGCCATCCTCTTCAACCTCCTCTCCATTGTCGTGTGGGGCATCCTCTCCATCACCTTCGTTATCATCATCTCCACCATCATCATCTCCATCATCATCACCATCGATATCATCATCTCCATCATCACTCATCCACGGAGTATGCCCCTCCATGAAACTATACCTGAGCAGGTGTTGATTCACTATGCCTGAGAAGGGGTCAAACAACGATCCTAGCTTGCATCTTCGACAAGGACACATTATATCCTTTCGCTTATTTCGATACATGTCGGCCGTCGCGCGTTCCACGTATCTATCCACGACGCTTTCCCTCATCGCGATGACCATCGCCGCCTACAAGACAAGATAATTGATTACACCGCCGTCTCGATTTTCACGGAAAAATTCGGCATGACCTTTGCTAAATATTGTCATGCTGGAGTTCCAAAATTCGACGGAACGGAAGTTAATCAACATTCCGGCAAAAACATTGGCAACTCAATGTTCCTGCACGCGTAAACAAATGCAAAACAATGCATTTACATATATGGACCACCTTTTGCCACCACTAGTACTAGTGATATAACCGTGAATTTTCGCCAACATATGAACATTCCACTCATTTAGTTATGTACCTATTAGTTGCCGCGACGTCCAAAAGCACCCGAGAGACGCCACACGTCGACTTTAATGCTTGAGAGATCTAGAGATCTAAGAAATGGAGAGATCTAGCTAGATCTAGTGGAAAAGGTGGTGGGAGGACATAGATCTAGATCTAGATTATGCAAATCATGCTAGAGGGGCTAGGTAGTGCATGATTTGCTCAAATACATCATATTTTATTGGTTGAAATAGCTAAAATGGGTGGGGGAATGAGCTAACTAGTGCTTGGGTTGATTTGCCATCACATATGAGTGTGTGTGGGTGGTGGTAGGTGGCTGGTCGTCCTAATTAAATGGACATGCCCAGGTTACCGCCGGCGCCTACAACCCAAAATGCCAGCGGTAGGGCACGTTACCGCCGGCGCCTACAACATAAAACGCCGGCGGTAAGTTAAGGCCAGGTGGCCCACCCTGGCTCGGCAATACCGCCGGCATCTACTGCGCGCGTTCGCCGGCGGTAGAGCCCAGTATCCCCGGCGCTTTGGGCCCAATACGCCGGCGGTAAGGCTAGGCCCAAATGGGACCCCGCGGCCCATTGCACCCCCGGCGCCTCAATTTTCGTTTCGCCGGCGGTAAAGGAGCTACCCCTGGCGCCGTCCTACGTGTTCGCCGGCGGTACTGTTAGGCCCCCCTGGAAGGTATTACCGTCGGCATCTTCAGCTCGTATTTGCCGGCGGTAAGGAGTGCGGCTATAAGCCTTTCCCTAGTAGTGTGCTTTTGGCAGACGGCTGCGCCCTCCGCAGCTCCCGCCGTCGGCGGCGCTCCCCGTCAACAAGGCCCTCTCAGTCGCCCGCGTCGCACCTCTGCGAGGGGCCGTCTCCAACCCCGTCGATTTCTGCTCACCGATGCGAGCTCTGCCGCGCGTTCAGGTCGATTTTAAATGGGGTTGAGCTCCAATGGTTACCTTGTGGGTCCCACGTGAAACGGCCAGCAACTGTCCTCTTTTCAAACGCGTCTCCGCCTGGTCCCACCTGAAACAGCCGAGTCAAGGACGTTGACCTGAATGAAACGGCAGACTCACGTAACGAGTCGTTGCACACAGACTGGTGGCAAAACTGAGCACCATTCTCCTCTAGTTTCAAAACTGAGTGTTGCGCGGACTATAGTGGCAAACCAATAATTAACCCTTTCTAAAATCTCTGATATATGATTTCCACTCATTTCAAGATTGAGTTCGTACGAATCCATTTCCATTTTGAAATTTTCGAGCTTAATCTTGCTAAGCACTGCTACAGGTTCACACTATGTGTAAGAGTGGGAATTACACCATCTAGATTGAGATTTCGCATAAACACTACCACACGTAGGCTCTAGCTAGCGCATTTTGTGAAGCTCAAGCATGACCTCACCGTGCGCTTAATTGGGACGTCGAGACATGGAATGAGACCGGGATTATATGACATCTCACCTGATCGAATCCCTCCTTTCTGTGTGTAGTGCTGCTAGAATCGATTATCCTAGTTGTAGTTGCATTCAAATAAATTAATTGGCCTAGTGTACATGCACTTACTTTTGGGTCGACCGATCTCCAAAAGTTTGCAGCATAGATGACACCCATCCAGCGTTGCTAGGTGCGGAAAACTCTGTACCATCTTGAACCAAAGAGTGTCAAGGCCCCGTTTGGCCCGGATGAATACTATAAAACATCCGGTGGCTAGGAGGCAGGACCTTAGATCCGAGATTAGTTCTCCTCCTTTTTTTGTGTGTTTGGTTAGGGAGTCGGCCATGTGAGTTAGGACCTCAGGATGGGCATGTACAATGGTAGAGAAGGCATGTTTTCCCACCCCCCACATCAGCTAGAGAATGCATTAGATAGAAGTCATACAACGCATTATCTCTTACTGCTATCTCTAGCAATTAATATTAATAATTAAATTTTGGTAGGAAATTTGTTGCTAAGCGAAGACATATGTGATACAATGAAGAAAATAGTCTTCCCTTATTTCGTAAGAGATGATCCCTTAGCTAAGTGAAGACAGTCTTCTCTCTCTTTATTCTCTCTCCTCCAACTGAGCAAAAAATCTGATGTGGCATCTCTAAGGGAAGGCTGACATCACCCCATTGTACGTGCCCTTACCTCGGGCCACTTCTTCCGTATCCGGCGGCGATGCGAGACTTTGTGTGATGTGGTTTCTGTAAAACTGTGACTCAGCCGATGGTTGCTTCATTAAATTAAAACCGAGCTCCGCTCGAACCTTCCGTCTAATTTTTTTTGCTATGAAACCAGGCAACTTGCAATATCTAAGAATTCATTTAGACCGTGTGTATGAAATTTTGACCAACAGTACAAATTTGTACACACATGAAAAATCATACCACAGGTAGGGGTAATCCATTATCCGAGTTGCCCGGAAAGATTTCAGTTAAAGATTTCGCGGATTCAACAATTCAGGGTGGCAGGGTCGACCGTCCTCCGGGAGCACGTCCACATTGGCAAGGGTGTGTACATGTGGATGCAATGTTTTATACTCCTTCCGATCCATATTAGTTGCCATTAATATAGATGTATCCATATTAGTGGAAAGTAATATAAAATATTTGGGTAAGTTGTTTCAGCTTGCAAAAACGTCTTATACTTTGCAACATAAGGAGTACCTCACACCCTCACCATCCTTAAAGAGTTTTATCAGTGTCCATATTTAAGAAACATCCATAGCATACTCCCGCTGTCCAACAAAGGATGTCTCAATTTTATCTAAGTTTGGATGTCAGAGGGAGTATTTAACCATTTTTTCCAAACGTACAAAACAGCCTCACACGTTCAAGCGAGGCTTGCGAGTTGCGACATAGATATGTAATCCTCGAATAGGCTTTGTAGTTTACACAAGGCACCATTTAAATATTCACTATCTAAGTCACGAGGAGTTGAGGAATGGGTCATTTCTTTCCATAAAACTTGGCCGCTTGTGGCTCCAAAATTTATCTCGAATCCAAGCAATATGACAAGCTATTAGCAGGAGCGATTGTGTACTCGAACTACTAGGAATATTGAAGCAACAAAACTCATAAGAATGCATTCATAAGCAGAATAATCATGAGTGTGTTATTAAGGTGAATGTGGTCCCCTGTAATCAAGTGCAATAGGCAAAAAAAAAAAAAAACTGAAGTTGTCATTTGTATTCTAACTCACACACATGTCACTAAAAACCATTATCACCCCCATATATCATTTCAGAGTTTTCCCATGGCTACAGCGTAAAAAGAATGGGTCTTCATGATTCTCACATCAAGGTTGAACAAAGGTGCAAGTTAGGCTACCTTTATATTTTACAAGCTTGTCCTGAGGGAAATACGTTGTGAAGGCTACATTCATGAAACATCACGAAGAACATCACCATGAGCATACAACTAAGTGATGATTTTATTCTCGTGAGTCGTGATTGTTAAATATAAATATAGTGTCTAGCACCCTTCCATCAGATCGGTCTTTTAGTTAAATTGGCTAGGCAAGTAGGCATGCAATTCTATAGTGATCATGTTTATTTCATGATATTTCTGATAATACTGATTTGGTGTTATAATTGTTGATATTTTTCCTTATGCTTGATTCAAAGTTTATAAAATTATATTTTAACCCCATCTAATGTATACTCCATCTGTTTTGTAAAGGATGGCGTATCGGTCACAAATAGATCGAATATGCAGAGAGCCAATACACTTGAGCTACGGGGTAGAGCCACTTTGTGGTTCGTTCACTCATACTATTCACATTTAGTACCTCGGGTCGGTGATTTTATTTTTGTGTTAATTAGCTGGTTGGATTTAGAAGGGGTGTGGTTGAAGACTCGAAATACCCAGTATTTTGGGCTACATAAAAACACAAAATCTAACATCTAAAGTTGCGAATACAGTAAACTTTCAACCTCAAAATTCCATCAGATTTTGTCATTTTTTATTAATTCTAGAACATAAGTTATTCTGGAGTCCAGATTGCATATGCTTGTAGAGTACATCATTATCCATATCTGGATTTTCTTTGGAATTTTTTGAAGCTTAAAATGTTGCCAAATTCTTTTGAAAAAAGAACCTTAAGATTGTTGTATATGCATGCATGGCATTCCAGCGACCAACCAATGAAAAAGCATTATGATAATTAAGTCAACATCCATGACCAAGCTAGCATATAACTAGTGATCATCTCCCTCCAACCCCCTCACCCAAAACCAGTATATATAACCACCTCAAAATCCAAGAGTATACCACAGTAGTACACTCCATCTCCCAGAGTCCCAAGCTCATAATTAAGCACCCAAAATCCAGACAAAAATGTCACCCCTGTCAAAACCAAGATCAGCCACAAGGGGTCTCAAGCACATCATATTTCTCTCCCTTCTCCTTCCATGTCTCCCCCAGCCTCTCCCCTCCCCTTCCCCCTCCCCGACACCAGCGCCACCATCGCTGCCGCTCTCGCCGTTCAACGAGCGCCTGGACGCGGCGTACATCGCGTTCCAGGCATGGAAGCACGTCATCACCGAGGACCCCAAGAACCTGACCGCTGACTGGTGCGGCCCCTTCGTGTGCAACTACACCGGCGTGTTCTGCGCCGCCGCGCCCGACGACCCGTGCATCCTCACCGTGGCCGGCGTCGACCTCAACCACGGACGCCTCGCCGGCGAGCTCACCGAGCACCTGGGCCTCCTCGCCGACCTCGCCGTCCTCCACCTCAACTCGAACCGCTTCTGCGGCACCCTCCCGCCGTCCATGCAGCACATGCGCCTCCTCTTCGAGCTCGACGTCAGCAACAACCTCCTCTCCGGCGCCTTCCCCTCCTTCCTCACCTCCCTGCCGTCGCTCAAGTACCTCGACCTCCGCTTCAACGACTTCGACGGCCAGCTCCCGCCTGCCGTCTTCGGGCGGCAGCTCAGCCTCGACGCGCTCTTCGCCAACGACAACCGCTTCAACGTCTCGCTCTCCAGCGGCGGCATCACCAACTCCACCGCCTCCGTCATCGTCCTCGCCAACACCGCGCTCGCCGGCTGCCTGCCGCCCAGTATCGGCGACATGGCCGACACGCTCGTCGAGCTCGTCCTCCTCAACACCAGCATCAGCTCCTGCATCCCGCCGGAGATCGGCAAGCTCAAGAATCTCAAGGTGCTCGACCTCAGCCACAACGAATTCGCAGGGGAGCTTCCGGACGCCATCGGCGACATGGAGAGCCTCGAGGTGATCAACGTCGGCTACAACATGCTCTCCGGCGCGGTGCCGGAGTCCGTCTGCCTGCTGCCCAACCTCAAGAACCTCACCCTCGTCGGCAACTACTTCTGCGACGAGCCCGTGTCCTGCCTCCACATCCCCAGGCGCGACGACCGGATGAACTGCATCCCCGACTGGCCGCACCAGCGGTCGCACGACCAGTGCGTCGCCTTCGACCACCGCCCGCCCGTGCACTGCGCCGCCGACGGCTGCATCCTTCCGCCGCCTAAAAGGCTATAATTAATTCCTGCGTGCGTGTGCATGGACGACAACGGCGCGTAGTTGGTACACGACAATTTTAAGCTACATTGTGCGGGTCTAGGAACAGTGGAGTACCAGTCATGATCGCCCAACTAATTTAGGGTCGCTCAAACACAAGTTTATTCGTGTCCTCGGTTTGTGCGTGTGTTTGGTGGGTAAAAGGCGACCAAGAGGGAATATTGCATTACAAGCGTGCTGTGTCGTAGGCCTTGTTGGTTTGTTCTTTTTTCTTAGCTTTATGTTACTTGGACAGAAATGCCACAACTAATGTAGATCAAAACAGGTGTGACATAAAGATTTGAATAATAAGGCAAACTCCTCTTTTTTTTATTGGCCCTAATTGTAATACTATTTTATTACCTTACTATATGCATAAGTGCATAACACATTAATTACTATTTCTTTACTGTATTTTATTTCTATTACTCCTGTTGGCCCTCGCAAGACAAACACTCCTCTTCATATAAGTAGTCACAAAAACACGGCAAACTGTGAACATTGTACCCTTGTTGAGGTTTGTGTGTTTCGACTTTTGTTCTATCAGTTTGGTGCGACAGTAAGCTAAGTAGAAGTTTCTGGCATAAAAAAGCATGTGCATGAACTCACCTTTTCATTACCACATGGATCATGCTTGTTTCTATATGTCAAAAGCTTAAGTGCTTAACACGTAAACTTAAACTCAAACAACGCCACCTTATCGAAATGTGCTTTATGTAATGCACAAACTACCACATGCATCTCTATTATTTTGACATGGGATTTCAATGTCTCTATCAAAAAATAATTAGTCACTTTTGATGCTTATGTCTCAGCTAGAAAAGTTACAAGTGAAGGGACCAAACGTTCATGTCCATCGGTTGAAAAGACCAGCCAGCCGCAAATAAAATCACGGCAACACATACTTTCACATTGAGAATATCCTAACTGTAATCTTGCAATATAGAAGGATAGCAGATACTCCCTCCATTCACTATCCATTTACTTGTTTCAGTCTCTATCTAGTCCATATATTGAGCCATAGTTGTGTCCACATGTATCCTTCTATATCTTTCACAGTGAGTTCATAAATGTGGCCATGTACGTAGGTGTTTTCGGCAACAATAGGTCCAAATCCCCAAGGCCACAATTGATCAAACTTTATCCACCTTAACCTAGTTCAAAGCCCTACCACCACCCACAATGATAGTTGAGCTGTGGAGCGGCACATTTTTATCATCGACAATAGTCTCGTATCAGTTTATATTGGACTTGGTAGCAGTGTGATTTTTTATTACATGGGGAAAATTAACTTGCACAAAAACGAGCATAAGTACTGCCCCTCCAAGGTCAAAAGGTCAGGAGAAATTCCCCCCCAAAATCTTTCTTTGTGCCCCACATCCCAATCCTTAAATTGACAAGCCATAATGTAAAGTAAACTAGCTATAAGGCGCACAACATGATTGTGACAAAAAGGCCAAGCCAATGAGGACCATCCATTTCAACTTTATTTGTTATTAAGAAGTTTCATCTATAAATAGTTTAGCTAGGCAAGTACTTCTCTTGGCAATGAGTGTGACATACAAGCGTCAACTGAGTCATTTGAATAGATTGGAAAATGACTAGTTTGAAAAAGCAATGGAGTTAGAGACAAGGCAACTAAAATGCTAGGCAGTGATTGTGCTAATAATAAATCTGAGAGATCTTTTTGTTTCCTGAGAAAGCATACGCCTGTGATGTTTCTTAAATCTTCATTGTACTTTCCCTCATTTTATCTATAATAATTTTCTTATAACTTCCTCGTAAAAAAAAGGGAAGATTGGTGGAACTGACAATATGACTACAAAACAAGATCGGTATCCAAGGTCATGAAAATTGTTTCTTGCTAAATTTAAATTCAACCGTCATTCTTTTATGTATTCGCACAATTGGCTAGGTTCCTAGATCTCATTATCTTTATGCTATAATTTTGTGCGATTGTTGGATATATAAAAAAGGCAGATTTTGCGGAAAATGTCTTTCTTCAGCAAGTAAAGTTGGTGATATATCTTCCCCCTTTTTATGACACTAGTACAAATGCCCGTGCATTGCTACGGGTCCTGAAATTTAATTTCTCAATGCACATATATAATTCACAACTCACTACGTTAAAATAAATAAGAGATATCATAATGTATTACAACATGATAATACTAAACGCAATAACAAGATAACAATGTTGTGCATCTGTGTGGTTTATGGAGTCGTCCCCATGAGCCGTCCCTTAAGTTTATGGAGTCCAAAAGCTACAAAAGGATTATTTTTACATATCGGCATTGCAACCGCATAAATCCTACAGATGCCGAACTGAACCTTGAATTGACCAAACATCATGTTGGTTCTACAATTACATTGAGGTAATCAGTGCTCATTCCGTGCAAACCAGAAATTTCATTTGTCTGTACTAACTAACTGTATTGATCTGTTCCCAATTCTTCCTGTTGAGCCAAATAAATTGTTTGTTATGTTCTGAACTTTCTTTATCTGTTTGGTTAATACGGTAAGCTAATAATTTTTGTGTTCATATAAATAGATCTAAATTAGAAAAGCATAGCGAAAATGTACACGCAAAAAGCGATACAAAGAAGGGCAGCTGAGATAGGCCAGTACATAGAAACACCGCGGGGTGCGCATGGTGTGGTCATCCTTACACATGGCCTCCTCAAAGCTAGCACCGGCGTTTGCTTGGCTCCTCCAAGCTTGTTTTAGCCGAGCATCCCCAAGATCCTGCCTTGGTCCACCACGTCCACGAATCTTCCTCCTTATGTAGATCCACCGAATCACCTCGATCTTTCCATTAGCAATCCATGCTTCAAATGACACATACATACGTTGCGAGTCTGCAAAGTAAGTATCAGGTTTGGGGTGCACGACCACTACTGACGAATAGCTCCGAATAGCTAAAATCAAATACCATATTTTTTCACAAAGGGGAATATAAAATCAGTACCACCACTAAAATAGAAGAAAAAGTAGTACTGCCATTAAAAAAGATAAGAATAAAACCAAATCAAATACCATATTTGTTTCTTAAAAGGAGGATAGAAGTTCATATTATCTCCAACATGTTCACATATCCTATTGGCTCCATGCATACTCCATGAATTTTTCAGGTTGTTTGAGAACTCATTGTCAAATTATGAACTTGGTCTGCATATAAAGAAAATCAACATATACATCGAAATGAATTTGTACCTTCTAAAAAAATATGTTGCTTTTGGGCATCAATAGAACTGTAAGATGCATATACTGATTTTCTCATGGCATATGCACATCTATTTATAAACTTGTTCTGCAGATGGCTTTATCTGGGCATTCTGATTTCACTAATTTGTCATTACCCATCATAGCAAAACACAACACAAGGGTCTAAAATAATAACCATACCTACATAGAAAGTGCTATTTAGTTCAAGAGGATTTATGGACCATTTAGACAGAGGGGCGATATCAAAATGACAATTGTACTGCCTAGTGAAGGAATAAAAGAAAACATACTGATATCAAAAGTGATAATATAAACCAACAACTTGGAAACCTAAAGGACAACAGGAACACAGAAGGCACACCATGCGGAGACGAAATACCAGGAACAACTGGCAAGAGCCGCGATAGGCATGCCCGTAGCCACGAGATGTCGACCCAGCCTGCCGTCCAGAGGCAGTCACAGAAGAACCACGCCCGCCGCCATTTCCAAAGTTGTTGTGCTAAACCACTATAAAAGTATGTGAAACACGAACTTTTAAGGATGGGTATTTAAAAAAAACACATATAGTTTCAGTCTGGACTGGCTACGGTAAGCTAAGTTTCCTCCATCCAAGTGCCCTATGCAGCGATGTAACAGAATTACCTTTGATTTAGTTCAGAACCTCTACTTCTAGACCAAGGCTCTAACCAGTATATGCAAATTTCCACTAAAATGATATCATAATCTGAAATGTTACAAAGGTTCTAAGATAGTAAATACGAACTTTCCTGTAGGTGTATGAGATAACTAACCATATAATAACAACGTAATTCACATGATACCATGCATATACCCACTCTCCAAATTAACACCTGACAGCTCCCCCTTGCATATGGCCGCTCTCCAAACTCCACACAATCAGCACGATAAATAAATTGCACAGGAACTTACGGAGGGACAACCCAAGAACCTGTATTTCACTAAATAGGTTGTGTGCATCAAAATCATCTTTCCTGTCATGGTTGCCTCACTTCACCTTCATGTGACTCTACTTAAGCTGCATAATATACACTAAGAATAACCGTGAGAATACACTGAAAAGTATCAGACTTCTTAATCTACATATGCACTCCTAGAAAACTTTACTACCCAGTGTCCCTGCATATCCAATTAGCATTCAAGTCTAAATGATAGATCTAGTTCACTTCAATTTACTTTGAAAAATCGTTGCAGTTTCACTGATAAGAAGATGCTTGCATCTAAAGAGGTACAATTAAAAATCTTATTCTCTTAGGAGCAGCTACCAACAGGCAAGAAAGATGATTTGGCATCACAATAAAAATCACATAATCACCTTGCCTTTTAATTTCCATGTCCTCATGCTTGTATGATTGACGTGTACCTACCATGAAGTTTAATTTAGTTTCTTCACATGAATCAGCAAGCCTATAAATTTGCAACACGTGAAACAGAGAGGTGATGAGGCTAACAATGAACTGCTCACATTCACCTAGTGCGTCAGTAATAAGATGAGAAAATGTTTGAGTTGCCATGTATAAACACAAACACATGCATTTTTGTGAAAGGGGGGCATCCCCAATCTGAATGGCAAGAATCTGATCTTCTTAGCCGCGCTCCTGTAGAGACAAAGGCCAACCTGAAATAATCAAGATATGTGAGGTTGATTTAAAAAATCAAGATATGTGAGGAGAGGGAAAACAAAATCAAACAGATGAGGAGAGGGAGCACGCCTGGTACTGCAGCACCAACGTACGCTAGTTCTTCGACATGAAAACGATGGAGGAGGAATTAGGCAGCAATACCTAAGAAGGTTGATCACTTCTGGTCGCTGACACCATTGGCATAGGAATCTCCTTGACATCAAACCCTAGAAGCGAAATAGAATTAAATTAATTAAGGGAGACAGCAATTGGAATGAGGAGCTCACGCTGATGTCTTTCCTGCCACCACGGCCGCTGCTCCGCTGCTCATCTCCTTCGCCTCTACTGTGTAGCCGCCTCCTTCAATAACGTCGTAGCACCTCCATCTCCTCCGTGCAGCGCCTCCACCTCTGCCCCGATGCCTTGCGGCGCCCTACCGCGTTCCCCTCCACCAAGGCACGAGGAAGGTGGCGTCAGGATTTTCCCCGGGGGAGACCATGCCGGTCGTGGCGGCGCCGAAACCTTAGGCGTCCTGGCTTGATGGGAGTATAAAGCAGGAGACGATGGCAGTTTTAGTTGGGCCTGGCCCATATGGACGCGTGCGGGTACTACCACGAGGACGACCAAAAGGACAAAGAAAGTAGGGGGAGAAGGGGGAACACGTTCCTTCTTTTTAAGTAGTAGAGATATGCGTGCTTAAATTTCGAATGGTAACTGTCTCTTCAACCCTTAGTAATTTGCTCAATATGATATCTATTCTTCCACAGTGGGTGTACATGTTGTCAGCTAAGCGGGAGAAAAGCTGCAGGGGGATGGTGGAGTGCCTGAAGACGAAGGCAAAATATCTCTAGATCATAGTTCGCGCCCGTCGATAGATTGGCTATTGTTTTGGCGCAGTTCTTGTGCTTAGCTTGCTTTTTAGTTGCTCCTGCGTGGGCTGCTGTGCTTTCTGTTATCAGATACTTTGTAGCAAGTAAGCTAGGTAACAATGTTGCTGATGGTGTTTGTTCTACGTTTTCAAACTAGGTTTGATCCCCAGAGAACTCTCATAGTTTTGTTTGGTTTCTATAAAGTATAAAGCAGGGCAAGTCGCCATTTCTCTACAAACAGCTCAAGGAAAAAACCAATGAGTGGAGTTGTGCATAGACCAAGCATCTACTCTTACAAGATCTGAACTAAAAGAAAAAAATAGGTTTCATTTACAAACGAAGTAACAAAGATGAGTTTCCTGAAGATTTCTCACTATATGATCTCTTCTAGTGAAATACATTAGGTAACCAAGCTGTTACCTAAATTTATGCTGTGATTTTGCGGTCCGTTCTTAGTGTTAACACCATTCAGCTACTCTCCCATGTCATATCCTGAAGTTGGAGATAGCAGTCTTGGCATCTAGCCCGATGGAGTAGTAATGTTTGATGTAATCTCTAACCAGGGTCTCCCTGTACAACGGTGGGTTCTCATCGGACAGGAGCTCCTTGATAGGGCCGTACATCCTCGTCGAGGCCGGGTGGAAATGTGTGCTGAAGAAGCACGCGATGGAGACTCTCGGCGCAACATTCTTCGCCACCACCCTATGCTCCACACTCCGGAACCTGTCGTTGGAGATCAACTGAACATTTTGAACAAAACACAATCAGTTCAAAATGATCAAGAATCTGACCTTGTGTGTCGAAAATAATTCAGACTTAGATGATCACGATGTGCATACCTGCAGGAGATCACCAATATTTACGATGAATGCTCCAGGGGTTGGTGTGACGTCGACCCACCGGTCCTCATGGAGGATCTGGAGGCCACCGATTTCGTCTTGGAGCAGCACAGTGAGAAACCCGGAGTCTGAATGCCGGCTTGTGCCAATGGCCAGTTCAGGCTGGGGGCAAGGAGGGTAGTAGTGGCAGAGTATGATCTGTCCTTGGTTGCACTCGATATCTGTCAGGTAGCTCTGCTTAAGCCCAAGAGCTTCTGAGAGGAGCTCGAACAAAATGTTCCCCAAATTCTTCACTTGCTGAGCGTATTCAAACAGTGCACTGCTGCAGTTTAAGGTACAACGTAAGTGTGATTATTCTGGAATAGATGATTTAAGTAACATTTCCTGAAACTTGGCAAGAAAAAAGGTCCTATAAAGATTAGTTTCACTACACAATTTAGCTTTTATCATTGGGTACCAAAGAGGAGCTCAAACTAACAAAAAGAACTTTATACAGGTAGTTTGTCAATAGTACTAACTTCTCCTATTATAAAAAAGTGCAGAGATACATGGAAGCTCGAAGTTACATTGGTGTTAGTATAAGAGATAAATATAAGATTGTTAACTCGACAGTAACTGAAATCAACTCAATTTTACATATATGACATGCCGCTCTTCCATGATTAAAAAAAGATAAATATAGGATAATAACTGAATTCAGCTAGCAGATTGGCATAGAAACCTGCAAAGTTTATGAATGAATTCATGATATGTATCAGCCTACCAGGCATTAATTCCGTGGTGTTCAAGTTCAACAGAAACACTGATTTTGTCTACATGCAGGCCATATCAAACTTGTTCACGTGGGGCGACTCAAAATCTTGTCGACCAGTTGTGAGAAATATCTACATCATGCATGCCGCTGTAGAACATGAACTTCTTTCACATCGTCACCGAAAGGACATCTTCATGCAACGAGACGTTTGCTGCTCCGACATCACGAACACATCATTGCTGAGGTCTTACATCTGTTGATCTTTTATCGACATCCCCATCAGCACACCTCTGCCACAACATTATCCATGTAGATGAACACGTGTCTTATGACTGCAAGACGCAACACGATACCAGCGACGGCATCGACCGCATCTGGCAGATAACTCTACATGACGCATACGGTTCTAACAAAAAATATTGTGGATGGTGGGATTCCTCCAGCTAATCCTGGCAAAACAGGTGGTCTTACCTATGAACTTCTCCTCTGATATTTGTAAGACATCCCGACGGTGTCTCTTAAGGTGCGAAACATCATCGGTTGCAGCTCCGTCATACACATCGCAAAGATTTTGTGTGCCTCCGACTCTTGCAGTTACACCGACTATGATGAGTACTACATCGATCATGACCACCTTAACCACGGCTACTACAGCATCGGCTACCTCGACATCACGACTACGGCTACACATCGACAATAGCTACAGTGCATAGCATTTGCGTCATGCCTTGCATCCACGACACTTGAGATGTGACTATGTGACTATCGGAGGGAAGCGAGAAGAGACTAGACAATTATACTCAAGAGAGGTTAGCGAGAAAGGTCACCGGCAGGTTTCTGGCAGTTCGCCGGCGTGGGGCGGGTCGGGCGCCATGCGGAGGTAGAGCGTGTCACGCCAGTTAGCCACCCGCGACTGGTACAGGTCAAAGTTGCAGTGGTACTTCACCGCCCTCGCGGGCTCGCGCGAGTAGAGCCTGGCCTTGTCGCTGCCCTCGCCGCCGCCAGCCTCGTGGAAGCCCCGCACCGCGTCCACCGCCGTGGCCATTGACTCCAGAGGCACGCCATGGCCCGTCACCTGGAAGAACCCCCACTCCGCCGCGGCGCGCCCGACAGCCGCGACCACGGAGGCGCGGTCCCCGGCGCCGATGTCGATCACCGGTACGTACTTCGACGACGGCGCCACCGGCGTTTCTTGGCTGGAGGGGTGGATGGGCTCATGCGGTGGTTGTTGGTGGTGGTCGGGGAGGCGGAAGATGCGGGGGACGTGCGTGACACCGGAAGCGACGAGGCCCCGGACGCCGGAGAAGGTGGCGTCCAGCGCGCGGAGCTCGGCTGCCCGGTCGTATGCAGCGGACATGGCTGGCGCCGTCGAGGTGTACGTCGTTGGCTCTGGATGTGGATGAGAACACAGAGACGGCTTGGAATTGTATCCTCTCTCTAGTGTAGTATATATGTCACTATCAAGTTATCAAAAGTTTCAAACTTTGACTGTTATTCTTTTTCTACTGAGACTATTTTTATTCGCAAGTTTCAACTACTGATCATTTGACTATATATACTACCTCTGTCCCAAGGCGCACGCGTATTCTAAGATGAACTTTGATCATAAAAATTAAGTAACAAAATCTTGGTCATATTATATGTAATTAGTATCGTTGGATTCGTATTGAAAAGCACTTTCTAATGATGTTAATTTCATACAAACAATATTTATATATTTAAAGTAATACTTAATCAAACGAAAATCACGTAAAACGAGGACGTCTTACTCCTTGAATCGGAGGTAGTATATAGGCTTCATAACGAGACAATAAATTTGGATTTTCAGTATGTTGGATGATGGATGTGGCAGCCAATTGATGACAACATCAAGAAACGCAACCATATTTCAATTAAAATAATTACATAAAAATAAATGTATCTACGCGACTAAATATATCTTGGTATATTGATTTTTTGGGCATTCATTTCAAATTGCAGGGGGTATAAATTTAGGATAAGCATTAAGGCATGTTGTCTTTGACACTCCTTTTTCTAGCTCGAAAAAATCTATTCGACACCTACTGATTTGAAATTGGAAAAAGACACATTTTCAGACCAATGAGGAATTGACAGTTGTAAGACTCAAAACTAAGAAAGAGAAATGAGCAAAACTGCTTTTATTTGCACCGGACAAACACATTTCCGTCCACCTTTTTGCCAGCCCAATTTTTTTTGCGAAATTCCATCGATCTACTAAGATCATCAACATAAGCACATAGAGATACAAAAGTAATAAAAAATACAAATAATTCCTTGGATCACCTATCAACGCCAATGGCTCATTATTGAGTCCAAACTTGAGTTAGTTTCCGCGTTATATTTTTTTTTGTCTTGCTCACTTTTGGACAACAGGAATGCGGCCTCTTGTTTAAAACAACAGTACAAACAAACTGTTGAATAAATAAGCAAATTATCATATGAACTAATCCAAACTAATACTTGACAAATCATGACTACAGAAATAGCAGATGAACTAATAATGCATACCAACAGAGTAGATGAATAGATAGCATCTAGACAGGATAAATCTATCGCATCTACTCCAAATAGCCGTACTAGGAACTCTAGCAAGATCTGAAACGAGGAGGACACAAACGCATACCGTCCAACGTTGGCGGCGGCAGCAGCAGCGGCGATGTTGGCGGCATCCTGGTTGTTGTCGCCCATGTTGAGGTTGCCGAAGAGGTTGTCGATGTCCGGGAAGAAGTCGTCGTTCGGGAACTCGTCGTCGGACGACGTCGTGTTGCAAGTAGTCGCGCGTAAGCGCTCCCCAAAAACCTGATTGCCTCTGACCCATATAGGTCTACGAGAGGCAGGGTTCCGGAGGCCTACTGCCCCGCCGCTCGGTGCACGCCGAAGGACGGGATGAGGAAGACGAAGGTGGCGGCGGAATGAACTGGAAAGAGGCGGTCGCATATGGGGTCGTACATGTGGCTAGGGTTTGCGTCCGCGCTTATATAGGGCGGTTCAGGAAGATAAGCTCGGCTCGACGAGATTCCCGCAACCCGCGGCACGTCGCGACGAGGCAAGGCGGGTGGCGGAGGTGGAGGAGTGCGCGAGGGCTCTCTCTCTCTTCTCACTCACTTACTAGGACTAGAACAGTCCACCTTATATATACCACTCCAACTCTCTCCCAACTAGCAATGTGGGTCTAAACTTTAGTCCCACCCCTTGCCATTTCCACATGGGCCAAGAGAATTTCAGAATTTGTATTGGGACATGGGCTAAGGCCCAAGGCAAAATTCCAGCAATCCCCCACAAAGTCTCATTGGCACATCTAATACCATTATTCCAGAATCACTGTTTTATATACCGGTGCACGATGGAGACTGTTAAGTTGAACTTACACTAAGAACTTCATGAAACACTAGTTTGCAACTTGAATAGTGGACTATGCCTTGAACTACAAGTTTTCTACGAACTAGCTTCACACAAAGCCTAGACCGATACAGGGCTGCCGCGAGGCTTCCTCGTGGTGTGGAGCCTATACGTCATACTCCAGGGCCTTTCATGAGTTTATTAGAGAGCATCCAACTCTCATAGATTGCACGTTTAACAATCAGACTCGCATAGGTGTGTTCTTCAGAAGATGTTCTGCAAGACAACATCTTTGCTTGAATAAGCCACTTAGAACACATTAAGATAAGTATCAACTTGCCATGCAGATCAGGAGAGTATTACATCTTCACGGAGAGGGTAAATTCAGTATAGGGATACTCTCCTCCCAGCTGACTAACAGCTTGTCACCCAGCTCTAATTCACGGGATCTCCGATCACAAAGAGTGGGTTACCACTGTAGGCAACTCATAGTGTGGGTCTCAAGCCCATCTCCCTCGATGCATTCTCTATCACATTTCGTGATAGACCCTTTGTGAAAGGATCTGCCAAGTTTCTAGACGTTTGGATATAATCCAACACAATAACTCCAGAGTTTCTGATTTTCCTGACAAATTTCAATCTTCTCTTCACATGCCTTGATGACTTCATATCATCCTTAGAACTGTTTACTTTGATGATCACAGTTTGATTATCACAGTTCATAGGAATAGCGGGTATTGGTTTCTCAACCACAGGTAAGTCCATCAAGAGTTCACGAAGCAACTCTGCTTCAACAGTGGCAGTGTCTAGTGCTGTGAGTTCTGCTTCCATTGTTGACCTCGTTAAGATGGTCTGCTTGCAAGACTTACAGGAAACAGTGCCACCACCAAGTGTAAACAAATAACCACTCGTGGATTTAGTCTCATCAGCATCAGAAATCCAATTGGAATCACTATAACCCTTGATGTCTACGGGAGCTTCTATTCTTGTAGACAGTGTTGGGCCTCCAAGAGCAGAGGTTTGTAGAACAGCAGCAAGTTTCCCTTAAGTGGATCACCCAAGGTTTATCGATCTCAGGGAGGAAGAGGTCAAAGATATCCCTCTCATGCAACCCCGCAACCACAAAGCAAGAAGTCTCTTGTGTCCCCAACACACCTAATAGGTGCACTAGTTCGGCGAAGAGATAGTGAAATACAGGTGGTATAAATAAGTATGAGCAAGTGGTAACGGCACCGAGAAAAGTGCTTTGCCCGGGACGAGTAAATAAGCAGCGATAACGAGTATTTAGGAACAAGGCCTAGGGATTAGACTTTCACTAGTGGACACTCTCAACTTTGATCACATAACGAGAATAGATAAATGCATACTCTACACTCTCTTGTTGGATGATGAACACCACTAATTGCGTAGGATTACACGAACCCTCAATGCCGGAGTTAACAAGCTCCACAATATTCAATGTTCATATTTAAATAACCTTAGAGTGCATGACAGATCAACACAACTAAACCAAGTACTAACATAGCATGCACACTCGTCACCTTCACACTATGTAGGAGGAATAGATCACATCAATACCGTCATAGCAATAGTTAACTTCATAATCTACAAGAGATCATAATCATAGCCTACGCCAAGTACTAACACGGATGCACACACTCGTCACCATTACACCGTGCAGGAGGAATAAACTACTTTAATAACATCACTAGAGTAGCACGCAGATATATTGTGATACAAAACACATTGCAATCATAAAGAGATATAAATAAGCACTTCACTATGCCATTCATAACGGTGAATAAGTATTCCGTGAAATATAGCCTAAGAGACCCACACGGTGCACACATCGTCACCTTTACACACGTGGGACAAGGAGTTTCCGGAGATCACATAAGTAAAACCCACTTGACTAGCATAATGACATCTAGATTACACGCATCATCATATGAATCTCAATCATGTAAGGCAGCTCATGAGATTATTGTATTGAAGTACATAGGAGAGAGATGAACCACATAGCTACCGGTACAGCCCCGAGCCTCGATGGAGAACTACTCCCTCCTCATGGGAGACAGCAGTGTTGATGGAGATGGCGGTGATGTCGATGGAGAAGCCTTCCTGGGGCACTTCCCCGTCCCGGCGGCGTGCCGGAACAGAGACTCCTGTCCCCCAGATCTTGGCTTCGCGATGGCGGCGGCTCTGGAAGGTTTCTCGTACCGTGGCTTTTCCGTATCGTAGTTTTAGGTCAGGGACCTTTTTATAGGCGAAGAGGCGGAGTCGGAGGGGCGACGAGGCGGTGACACACTAGGGGAGCGCGGGCCACCCCCAGGCCGCGCCGGCCTATGGTCTGGTGGGCCTGTGCCCCCTCTCTGGCGGCTCTCGGGTGTTCTGGATGCTTCCAGGCAAAATAGGAACCTGGGCGTTCATTTCGTCCAATTCCGAGAATATTTCTTTACTAGGATTTCTGAAACCAAAAACAGCAGAAAACGAGAACCGGCACTTCGGCATCTTGTTAATAGGTTAGTTCCAGAAAATGCACGAATATGACATAAAGTGTGCATAAAACATGTAGATATCATCAATAATGTGGCATGGAACATAAGAAATTATCGATACGTCGGAGACGTATCAGCATCCCCAAGCTTAGTTTCTGCTCATCCCGAGCAGGTAAACAATAACAAAGATAATTTCTGGAGTGACATGCCATCATAAACTTGATCATACTATTGTAAGCATATGTAATGAATGCAGCGATCAAAACAATGGTAAATGACATGAGTAAACAACTGAATCATAAAGCAAAGACTTTTCATGAATAGTAATTTCAAGACAAGCATCAATAAGTCTTGCATAAGAGTTAACTCATAAAGCAATAAATCAAAGTAAAGGTATTGAAGCAACACAAAGGAAGATTAAGTTTCAGCGGTTGCTTTCAACTTGTAACATGTATATCTCATGGATAATTGTCAACATAGAGTAATATAACAAGTGCAATATGCAAGTATGTAGGAATCAATGCACAGTTCACACAAGCGTTTGCTTCTTGAGGTGGAGAGAAATAGGTGAACTGACTCAACATAAAAGTAAAAGAAAGGTCCTTCAAAGAGGAAAGCATCGATTGTTATATTTGTGCTAGAGCTTTTATTTTGAAAAACATGAAACAATTTTGTCAACGGTAGTAATAAAGCATATGAGTTATGTAAATTATATCTTACAAGTTGCAAGCCTCATGCATAGTATACTAATAGTGCCCGCACCTTGTCCTAATTAGCTTGGACTACCGGATCATCGCAATACACATGTTTTAACCAAGTGTCACAATGGGGTACCTCCATGCCGCCTGTACAAAGGTCTAAGGAGAAAGCTCGCATTTTGGATTTCTCGCTTTTGATTATTCTCAACTTAGACATCCATACCGGGACAACATGGACAACGAGATAATGGACTCCTCTTTAATGCATAAGCATGTGGCAACAATTAGTGTTCTCATATGAGATTGAGGATATATGTCCAAAACTGAAACTTCCACCATGATTCATGGCTTTAGTTAGCGGCCCAATGTTCTTCTCTAACAATATGCATGCTCCAACCATTAAGGTGGTAGATCTCTCTTACTTCGGACAAGACGGACATGCATAGCAACTCACATGATATTCAACAAGGAATAGTTGATGGCGTCCCCGAAACATGGTTATCGCACAACAAGCAACTTAATAAGAGATAAAGTGCATAAGTACATATTCAATACCACAATAGTTTTTAAGCTATTTGTCCCATGAGCTATATATTGCAAAGGTGAAGAATGGAAATTTTAAAGGTAGCACTCAAGCAATTTACTTTGGAATGGCGGAGAAATACCATGTAGTAGGTAGGTATGGTGGACACAAATGGCATAGTGGTTGGCTCAAGGATTTTGGATGCATGAGAAGTATTCCCTCTCGATACAAGGTTTAGGCTAGCAAGGTTATTTGAAACAAACACAAGGATGAACCGGTGCAGCAAAACTCACATAAAAGACATATTGTAAACATTATAAGACTCTACACCGTCTTCCTTGTTGTTCAAAACTCAATACTAGATATTATCTAAACTTTAGAGAGACCAAATATGCAAACCAAATTTAGCAAGCTCTAGGTGTTTCTTCATTAATGGGTGCAAAGTATATGATGCAAGAGCTTAAACATGAGCACAGCAATTGCCAAGTATCACATTATCCAAGACATTTTACCAATTACTACATGTAGCATTTTCCGTTTCCAACCATATATCAATGAACGAAGCAGTTTCAACCTTCGCCATGAACATTAAAAGCTAAGAACACATGTGTTCATATGAACCAGCAGAGCTGTCTCTCTCCCACGCAAGCATGTATTTATTCAGAGAATGAAAATAACAAAACAAAAATAAAAGCACAAGGACGCTCCAAGTAAAGTACATATGATGTGACCGAATAAAAATATAGTTTCAAGAGAAGGAACCTGATAATTTGTCGATGAAGAAGGGGATGCCTTGGGCATCCCCAAGCTTAGATGCTTGAGTCTTCTTGAAATATGCAGGGATGAACCACGGGGGCATCCCCAAGCTTAGAGCTTTCACTCTTCTTGATCATAGTATATCATCCTCCTCTCTTGACCCTTGAAAACTTCCTCCACACCAAACTCGAAACAACTCATTAGAGGGTTAGTGTACAATAAAAATTAACATGTTCAGAGGTGACACAATCATTCTTAACACTTCTGGACATTGCATAAAGCTACTGGACATTAATGGATCAAAGAAATTCATCCAACATAGCAAAAGAGACAATGCGAAATAAAAGGCAGAATCTGTCAAAACAGAACAGTCCGTAAAGATGGATTTTATCGAGGCACCAGACTTGCTCAAATGAAAATGCCCAAATTGAATGAAAGTTGCGTACATATCTGAGGATCACGCACGTAAATTGGCATATTTTTCTGAGCTACCTACAGAGAGGCAGGTCGAAATTCGTGACAGCAAAGAAATCTGTTACTGCGCAGCAATCCAAATCTAGTATCAACCTTTCTATCAAAGACTTTACTTGGCACAACAATGCAATAAAATAAGATAAGGAGAGGTTGCTACAGTAGTAACAACTTCCAAGACTCAAAATAAAAACAAAATTACTGTACTAAAATAAACACATGGGTTATCTCCCAAGAAGTGCTTTCTTTATAGCCATTAAGATGGGCTCAGCAGTTTTAATGATGCACTCGCAAGAAATAGTAGTTGAAGCAAAAGAGAGCATCAAGAAGCAAATTTAAAACAAATTTAAGCCTAACATGCTACCTATGCATAGGAATCTTGTAAATAAACAAGTTCATGAAGAGCAAAGTAACAAGCATAGGAAGATAGAACAAGTGTAGCTTCAAAAATTTCAGCACATAGAGAGGCATTTTAGTAACATGAAAATTTCTACAACCATATTTTCCTCTCTCATAATAACTTTCAGTAGCATCATGAGCAAACTCAACAATATAACTATCACATAAAGCATTCTTATCATGAGTCTCATGCATAAAATTATTACTCTCCACATAAGCATAATCAATTTTATTAGTAATAGTGGGAGCAAATTCAACAAAGTAGCTATCATTATTATTTTCATCATCAAATATAGGAGGCATATTGTAATCATAATCAAATTTATCCTCCATAACAGGCGGTACTAAAAGACTACTATCATTATAATCATCATAAATAGGAGGCAAAGTATCATCAAAGTAAATTTTCTCCTCAATGCTTGGGGGACTAAAAAGATCATGCTCATCGAACCAGCTTCCCCAAGCTTAGAACTTTCTATATCATTAGCAACAATGGTATTCAAAGTGTTCATACTAATATGTTCCATGGGTTTTTTAATTTTCGCATCAAACCATCCATGTCTTAAATCAGGAACTAGAATAAGAAGCTCATTGTTGTCCATTATGCGAAACTAGTGTAAACAAGAAACAAAAAGATGCAATTGTAGGATCTAAAGGAAATAGCTTCGAGTACTTACAACGGCGAAAATAGCTTAGTAGCCGAGATCCGGAGTGTGAGTACCTTTTACCTTTCCTCCCCGGCAACGGCGCCGAGAAAATAGCTTGATGTCTACGGGAGCTTCTATTCTTGTAGACAGTGTTGGGCCTCCAAGAGCGAGAGGTTTGTAGAACGAGCAGCAAGTTTCCCTTAAGTGGATCACCCAAGGTTTATCGATCTCGGGGAGGAAGAGGTCAAAGATATCCCTCTCATGCAACCCTGCAACCAC
This sequence comes from Lolium rigidum, assembly GCF_022539505.1. Taxonomy (NCBI): domain Eukaryota; kingdom Viridiplantae; phylum Streptophyta; class Magnoliopsida; order Poales; family Poaceae; genus Lolium; species Lolium rigidum. The sequence continues at coordinate 267,486,545 of NC_061510.1, read as the reverse complement.
AAAGCAAGAAGTCTCTTGTGTCCCCAACACACCTAATAGGTGCACTAGTTCGGCGAAGAGATAGTGAAATACAGGTGGTATAAATAAGTATGAGTAGTGGCAACGGCACTGATGACCCACAAGTATAGGGGATCGCAACAGTCTTCGAGGGAAGTATTACCCAATTTATTGATTCGACACAAGGGGAGACAAAGAACACTTGGAAGCCTTAACAACGGAGTTGTCAATTCAGTTGCACCTGGAAACAGACTTGCTCGCAAGAGTTTATCGAGTAGTAACAGTTTTATAGCAGATAGCGGTAGTGAAATAACGAGCAGCAGAGTATCAAAGACAGCAGTAGTAATTATAGTAAACAGCAGGATTAAAATACCGTAGGCACGGGGACGGATGACGGGCGTTGCATGGATGAGAGAAACTCATGTAACAATCATAGCAGGGCATTTGCGAGATAATAATAAAACGGTGTCCAAGTACTAATCAATCAATAGGCATGTGTTCCAATTATAGTCGTGCGTGCTCGCAATGAGAAACTTGCACAACATCTTTTGTCCTACCAGCCGGTGGCAGCCGGGCCTCAAGGGAAACTACTCGGATATTAAGGTACTCCTTTTAATAGAGTACCGGAGCAAAGCATTAACACTCCGTGAACACATGTGATCCTCACATCACTACCATCCCCTCCGGTTGTCCCGATTTCGTCACTTCGGGGCCATCGGTTCCGGACAACGACATGTGTATACAACTTATAGGTAAGACCATAAACAATGAATATCATGATGAAACAATAACATGTTCAGATCTGAGATCATGGCACTCGGGCCCTAGTGACAAGCATTAAGCATAACAAGTTGCAACAATATCATCAAAGTACCAATTACGGACACTAGGCACTATGCCCTAACAATCTTATGCTATTACATGACCAATCTCATCCAATCCCTACCATCCCCTTCACCTACAGCGGGGGAATTACTCACACATGGATGGGGGAAACATGGCTGGTTGATGTAGAGGCATTGGCGGTGATGGCGGTGATGATCTCCTCCAATTCCCCGTCCCGGCGGAGTGCCAGAACGGAGACTTCTGGCTCCCGCGACGGAGTTTCGCGATGTGGCGGCGTTCTGGAGGGTTTCTGGCGACTTCGACTTCTCTCCAGGCGTTTTTAGGTCGAGGCGAATAAGTAGTCCGAAGGAGGGCGTCGGAGGCCGGCCGAGGGGGCCACACCATAGGGCCGCGCGGGCCCCCCCTGGGCCGCGCCGCCCTATGGTGTGGGGCCCTCGGGCCTCCACTTCAATTGCCCTTCTGGCTCCGTTAGTTTCCTGGGAAAATAGGGCCTTCGCATAAATTCCGAGGTTTTTCCCGAAAGTTGGATTTCCGCACAAAAACGAGACACCGGAGCAGTTCTGCTGAAAACAGCGTTAGTCCGTGTTAGTTGCATCCAAAATACACAAATTAGAGGCCAAACAATAGCAAAAGTGTTCGGGAAAGTAGATACGTTTTGGACGTATCAACTCCCCCAAGCTTAGCTTATTGCTTGTCCTCAAGCAATTCGAGTTAACAACCGAGCGATAAAAGAACTTTCACGAACACATTTGCTCATATGATGTATATATATTCTCATGTTATGGCTAATACTTAAGCAGTTCATAATGAGACACATGCAAATAAGATCATCTAACAGCTATGTCAATCATGAAGAGGTACCAACAATTAATAATAAGCATCATGAATCATGTATATAAGCAGGATTGCAATGTTCATAAGAGAGTATGATAAAGTGGTATCTCGCTTGCCTGTATTTGATTGGCAAAACATAAATGCCCGGGCACCTCTGGAGTTCATAGAAAGACTAGAAGTAGTGATTGTCAAAAGATAAATGCATCAAAGTTATACCAGACAAGCATATTGTACTAAGAATGACAGTTGTGCTCTCAAGAAAGTGCTCAAAGAAATAATGGAGACACAACATAAAAGTAAAAGATTGACCCTTCGCAGAGGGAAGCAGGGATTAACATGCGCTAGAGCTTTTCATTTTTATAAATCAGGAGTAAAATTATTTTGAGAGGTGTTTGTTGTTGTCAACGAATGGTAATGGGTACACTAACTACCTCGCCAACCGGACTTTCAAGAGCGGCTCCCAAGAATTATTGCATATTTATTTGGCACTCCTTCCAACCTTTCTTGCACAAACCATGGCTAACCGAATCCTCGGGTGCCTGCCAACAATCTCATACCATGAAGGAGTGCCTTTTTATTTTAGTTTTATTATGATGATGACACTCCCCCCAACCTTTGCTTACACAAGCCATGGCTAACCGAATCCTTCGGGTGCCGTCCAACAATCACAAACCATGGAGGAGTGTCTATTTAAGTTTAATTAATTCGGGACTCGGGAATCCCATTGCCAGCTCTTTTTGCAAAATTATTGGATAAGCGGATGTGCCACTATTCCATATGAGAGTCCGTCAAAAGTAAATGACAAGGTTGAAAGCTAAACACCACATACTTCCTCATGAGCTATGAAACATTAACACAAATTAAGAAGCATTTTGAAGATTTTAAAGGTAGCGCATGAGAATTTACTTGGAATGGTTTGAAATGCCATGCATAGGTATTTATGGTGGACACTCGGAATGACTTGGTTTTCATGTGTTTGGAGGCACGAGCAGCGTTCCCGCTCGGTACAAGTGTAGGCTAGCAATAGACTAGGGAGCGACAAATCAAGAGAGCAATGAATCGTCATAATCATGCTTGCGGCAAAATAAATTAACGAGAGGCATAAAAGTGATACAAGAACTCGAAGCAATATAGATCATCGAGGCTTAATTGACTTTTTGTTCAGTCATATGCATGCGTGAGCATGTGCCAAGTCGATATAAATGAATTATTCAGAGGAGGATACCACAATGCCATACTTACTTATGAATAAAACAATGCAAGCAAACATCCATGACATGCTACTCATATTAATAGATTGGAGCTAAACATGAGAGATCATAAACTACTAGACTTTCTCAAATAACATATACCTCACATGAACCAACTAAGCATGCTCACATGGATGAGTATATGTACAAAAATGAAAACAAATAGAGTTCATACCAGCCTCTCACCAAAATCAGATTGTCGTAGATCGTCATTATTGCCTTTTCACTTGCGTAGCTTGGATAATATGAAATGAAAACCACGCTCCAGCCACCGAAGACCATTGAACTCATAAAGAACTTTACAAACCAAAGAAGAACAGCAAATATTTTTGGTGTTTTCAAATTGCAAATAAGAACAAGAGGAAACAAGCAAACAAAGCAAAATCTTTTTGGGTTTTCTTATAGCAAACTAGCAATAGCAAATAAAGTGAAACAAATGCAAGAAACCAAAGAAAACAAATGGTGAAGAGAAACAACAGAAATATTTTTGGTCTTTTTGTGTTTTGGAAAGGAACAAAGCAAAAACAAGAAATAGCAAACTAAAAGAAACACAGAAAAGCGAGATGGCAGAAATCTGCCAAAACCTGACAGCAGTACAGAAATCGATTTTTACAAAAATCTTACGTTGCTCAGTTCAAAAAGTGTTCAACTAATGAAAGTTAGATAACAACCTGGGGACCCTGCACAAAAATTTGCAGCTCAAAATGACGCTCTGGCTATTTTTGAGAATTTTTACGGTAACGTTCCAGAATCTGTTTTCAGGCAGCACTTCCCCAAATATCATCTTCCTCTCATTAGAAAACCACTCAAACGAACAAAGCAAGTATGTGCAAGTATCCAGCAACCATAATATGCAAAGAATGAGTGATGCCGGTATACCTCCCCCCAAGCTTAGGCTTTTGGCCTAAGTGGAGTTCAATCCCAACGAGGGTCGTTCCTCGCCGGTGGGTAGTCCATGGAGTAGTCATAGTAAAGCTCCTGCGCAGAAGAAAAGCGTGGAGGCTCCGCATATCCACCATGTTGATGCGAGGAACTTGCTGCATCGGATGATGAGTCGAGGTGCTCCTCGACCTCTATGTCGTCTCTTGCATTTCGGCCTCCTCTCTCTATATGTGCATCCAGTGCACCTTCTGTGACCGACCAATCTCCCCTGGAATCAAGGTTAGACAAAACAAGCGCGAGCAATCTTACTAGTTTCTCGAGTTTTCTTAGTTATTCTCCAAACTTTCTTATAAAATATCATCTTATAATACAGGTTACCCAAGTTGGAGGAATCTGAAACAAATTCATGTTTAATCATAGAGGCTATGTCAAGTTTTTCTATGGGGAACGGAATATCAAAATGATGAGGTTCTACATTATGAAAAGATAGTAAACGGGAGGCGATGAGGCCTCCACACATTCCACCTTTCTCACGGTTAGTAGCAAGTCTATAAGCTATTAATGCCCCCAAATTATAAGACCTACTATTTTGCAGTGCTGCAGCTAGAAAAGCCAAATCCGGGATAGAAAGTTTACTACCAATCCTTTTGGCGAGAACGCATTTGGTAATAAAATAAGCAAAGTAGCGGATAGCCGGGAGCTGAATACTAGTGATTTTACCACTTTCACCCGAGAAACTCCTTCCATCGCAAATCATCTTGTAAAGATCCGAGAGTTCTTGCGGCGATCCCCTTATCTTCTCGCACGACCCCCATTGCGGTATTCTAATTGCTGCACAAAAAGCACTAAATGGCAAGTTGACAGCTTTATTGTAAATTTTATACTCGGACCGTGGGGTTAGATCGCGACCAATTAAACTTGAAGTCCTGCACAAAAGCCATAGTTAATTTTACATATTGTCTTGGCTCTCCTTCAACAAAGTCACTCAGCCCTGCACGAGAAATTAGAGTTTGAACATCTTCAAATATCCCCGCGCTTCTCATGAAATCCGCGCACGGGTAGTAAGAGGGGTATACTCCCTCTTCACGATTGACTATCATAACTTGTTGGACTTCCAATTCTTGCTGGTTCAAGTGATATCTATTCCATTCCATTTTCTGAAATTTCAACAACCAATATAAAAATTTGATTTGGTGACATAAAATTGAGGGAAACTACCATAGGAACTTGCTAGAGTACTAATCATGCATCAAAACTAGTTTCTACCACTTAGAACAAGCATGCAAGCTCACTAAACATGTTACCTACAGCAGCAAAATATTCAAGATATACTCAACCAAACGAAATTCTACTTATTGGATGGGTGGAGGAGTCACATACCGAAGAGCAAATGTGCCAAATTTCAGACAGAAATCTGGGCTGAGCAAAGAGATCGAGAAATCTGGAGCTCTGGAGCAAAAACGCGAGAGAGATGAACTTGGTACGAGTTTTTTCGGGAGAGAGAAGGTGCTGGGAGAAAGAGATGACAAAGTGGGGCAGAGGGGAGCCCACACCACATGGTGGCGCGGCCACCTCCTTGGCCGCGCCGGCCAGTGGTGTGGCGCCCTCTGGTGCCCCACAGGTCATCCTCTGGTGCTCCCAGGTGCCTCGTCGAAAAATAGGACCAACGGTATAATTTTTGTGAATTTTTGAAAACTTTGAAAAACGCACATTTCTGGGTATTTAGTTTAGGGATTTCTAGTTTCGTGCCCCTGGTTCGTTAGTTGTACTCAGTTTTCCCCAGCCTCTTAACTTTTCCTCAGTTTTCCCCTCCCTCTAGTTTGAAACCCCTTCCAGAGGCTCGGACGGGAGGGTTGCCGTCCGTTCGGAGGCCTTCCGTTACCGGTGACGGCTAGGGAGCCGCGGTGGTTTTGACTTGACCGTTGCTTTCGAAATGTGTTGACTATTGACTGGAAGAGCTGACCCAAAGCTTTCCCCTCCGTCCGAGACTGGAGGAGCTCACACACCGCCCCTCCGCCGCCACGCCATCCTGCCCACCTACCTTATGGCGTCGTCCGCCGCCGAGCCGGCCCCGCCCCCACCACCACCCCCGGGCTCCGCCTCCACCGGATCCGGATCTACCCCTGTCCTCTTTGTAATTCCGTCCGGTGCGCGGACTATTCCCGCCAGCCGTGGAGAAGATTGGGAATCGGAGGGATCTAACGCATGGATTCCATCCGGGTAAGCATCGTCCGCCTATCCCATGTGAATTAACGGTAGGCAGTTTTTGAGCGCCAATCGTTGTTGCTCAACTAAGCTGCGTTGCTTTTCGAATAGGATGGATCCAGCGACGGCTTTTCGGCTGGTGGTTAGGCTGGATTCTAGCTTTACGCGTGATTCTAAACGCTGTAAGACGGGGTTTAACTTCCCTGCGGTGGTTGCAACCACCATCTCGTTAACGGATTTCAAAGCTAACATCTACGATAACTACACCTGGAGCTCTCTCGATGCAGTTCATTTCGAATATTTCAACAGCTCGGAGGGAAGATTTGTTCCACTAATTTCCGAAGAAGATCGGGGATTTCTTTTTGCTTTGAATGCTTCTTGCCGGTTCGGTAAAATTCGTATCCATGTGGACAGGGGCCGGGCATCATCCGAGTGCTGGGGCATCATCGGGTGGTCGGGCATCATGTCTCTCTGCTGCTCGCTGCCTCTGCTAATAGTGTGCGCCGTGGCGCTCCTTGTAGGTCCACAGCGGCACCATCTGTCCCCGGTGCTAGTGGTAGCCGGATCGTTCGTACGGTCGATGTGGAGGACGATGCGGACATTGAGGATCAGCCTCCTCAAGATGATGAGGATGAGTTGATGTTTCCTGAATTGGTAGATCGATGCGATAAGCGGGCAATGGAGGATCAATACATGGAAGATATGGCTTTTGGTGCCGGATTTGATGACACTGATGATGAAGAGAAGAATGAGAATGATGACAGCCTCGTTTTAGCCGATTACGAAGGTGAAGACTTGCCAACAATTGAGTGGAACAGGGAGAAACCCCAGCTTGTAGAAGGCACCGTGTTTCAAACGATGATGGACTGCCGTAATGCAATTACTACATATCACATTCTCACTAAGAATAATTTCGAGGTTATTAAAAGTGAGCCAGGTAGGTTCACAATTAAATGCCCATACCCAAGGTGTAGGTTTAGGCTGCATGCATCCACAATGCGCGAAGCGGCTTGGTTCAGGTACTACGCCAACCGGTTGTGTATTTAGATCACGGTGTAAAATTTGTTATCTATTACTGACATCCCTTATCATTATGTTTCGGATAAAGAAGAATAATGAGATCCATAGGTGTCCACCTCTAGGGGAGAGCCGGAGGTGAAAACAAAGCTAGCGAAGACTAGGTGGTTGGCAGATGTAATCCTAGATTGGCTGAGAGAAGAGCCTTCACTTGGTCCAACAGCACTCGTAAAAAGGTGGTTGAGAAGTATAAAATGAAGGTACCTTACATGAGAATGTTCTATGCAAAGGAAATGGCTCTTGACAAGATCAATGGTCCATGGAATGAAAGCTTTCAGTTGCTTTACACTTTCAAAGCTGAAGTGGAGATGGCTAGTCCGAGCGAGTGTTGTAGCGATAGACAAGCATACGAGTTCCCTACAAATTGAAAAGCGGGAAGGTAATGCACAAGGAATGTTTCAGAAGGGCTTTTGTTTGTTTCAAAGCTTGCTTGGAAAGGCTTTTTGGACGGTTGCGGGCCTTATTTGGCCGTGGATGCATCAGCTCTTCATGGCAGGTTTAAAGGACAGCTAGTTGCTTGCTACTGCGAGTTGATGGACATAATTGGATGTTCCCTGTTGCTTATGGGGTTTTGGAGGTTGAGTCACGGGAAAGTTGGACTTGGTTTCTGCAGAATTTGCGCGACCTTATAGGTCATCCAACGGGACTTGTTATCCACACAGACGCTTGCAAAGGTTTGGAGACTGCGGTAGAAGCAGTATTCCCTGGAGTGGAGCATAGGGAATGTATGCGACACTTGGTACGGAATTTTACAAAGAAATTCAAGGGTAAAGTTTCTACCGACAACCTATGGCCAGCTTCATACACATGCAGCTCTAGGAAGCATCTGTTTCATTTGGATGTGTTGTATAAACAAAAACCTGGGGTGAAGGAGTACTTGGATGAACATCATGGTAGGGTGTGGTCAAGAAGCCAATTCAATGAAATTTGCAAGGTAGACTATGTAACAAGTAACCTTGCGGAGAGTTTCAATTCAAAGGTCAAGTCATTGAAAGGGCTTATCTGTGGCAAATATTTGATAAGATTAGGCAGATGATCATGATAAAGATCGATGCGTCAAAGAATTGCATCCACAAATTATGTTGGCCATCTCATGCTCCGTCTTTGATTAAGTCTTTGCATGCCAGGGCAAAACAATTGAGGATGCAGTGCATCGAAAAGGAATGGAGGCTGAGGTAACCTACACGACAAAGACAACGGCGGTGGAGGTATCCGGTGAGTTTGGTTGATAGGACATGCCATTGTAGGGGATGGCAGATCCGTGGGATACCCTGCATACACGCATTGTTTTTCATGAGTGTTATAGGGGGTGAAGATGGTGAAGTTGATCAGTATGTGTCAGAGTTCTTCTCTGTTGCCAAATTTAGGGCTGCATATGCTATGAATGTTCCTACCTTGTTGGGAAAAGACCAATGGATGAAAGTCGATCCGGGCTTCAAACTGTACTCTCCGGTATTGACTAGACCGGCGGGTAGGCCGAGGAAGAATAGGATCGAGCTAGTGCGAGAGGGTGGTGCACCGATTCGAAAACGTAAGTGCAAACGTTGTGGAATCCCTGGACACATTGCTAGGCTTTGTAAAAATGGAGTTGACCCAGCTTTTGGAATGGAAGATCGGGCGGGAGCAGAAAATGCAGAGGAGAATGAAGCAGCAGTTCAACATGAGATTGAAGCAGCAGTTCAACATGATGTGATTGAAGCGAGCAAATGCGAGAGGAGATTGAAGCAGCGAGTTCAACATGAGGAGATTGAAGCGAGCAAATGCGAGAGGAGATTGAAGCAACGAGTTCAACATGAGGAGATTCAACCGATGGATCGAGAGCGGGGGAACAGATGGATGTAGAGCTGCTTGAACCATTGGATGGAGAGCGAGAGGGAAAAGATGGATATAGAATGGCTTCAACCGATGAGTCTAGAGGAGAGGGAACGAGTATAGTCGAGAATGCCACGAAAGTGGTAAGGCCATGATACAAGCTAACTTCGAAGAGTGCATGGCAGAAGAAAAAGCACAAGCTTTGCGGAAGAAGAAGAACAAGAAAGAGGGCAAAAGGAAGGTAGACACCGGTAATATCCCTGTTAGGGTTACCGGAGTAAGGTGGTGGCCCCGGCGAGTCACACCGGGAGCAAGAGAAAGATTTTATTCTGAACAACTAATTTGAATTTGTATGAACAATTTGTATTGGGGTTCCCTTTGTATTGGCGATCCCTTTGTGTTGAACAATTTGTATTGGGGATGCCTTTGTGTTGAACAATTTGAATTTGTATGAACAATTTGTATTGTAGTTCCCTTTGTATTGGGGATCCCTTTGTGTTGAACAATTTGAATTTGTATGAACAATTTGTATGCCACATTTAAGCCACATTTATCATTTTAGGGTTTTAGGGTTTTAGGGTTTTAGGGTTTTAGGGTTCAATTCAAAATAATTCAAAACATGGTGGAACCTTCCCATGGAGCCTTATTATGTTACCTACAACCTAGAGAAATAATAATGGAAAAGGAAATATAGAGATATGAAGTTTTTATGCCAAAAGCTTCAAAACCACTTCCTAGTCCATGAGCTACTAGATATGAAGATGCGGGGCTTTCTGCTCAATACACCTCCCAAATACCCACTATGCTTACAAACTTTGTCCAAATGAGTCCAAATTCGTCACACTTGTGTATCTTTGAGTTGCAAACAATATCTAGTCGGCCAAAATGTAATATATTGTTCAAATAACACAATTTTACAATTTTTATGCCAAAAGCTTCAATTTCCCTTAGTCCGTTTATTATTTGGGTGCCCCTGTTTTACTTAGTGTTACTCAGTTTTCCCTCTCCGGGCCCACTTGTTTTACTCGGTCATACTCAGTTTTGCCCTTCCGATAAACATTTCCTCACTTTTCCCCCTCTTAGTTCTACTCGGTTTTCCTAACTTGTACTCACCGGCTGATCTCCGATTGGTCGAGATGTATGTCACACGGATCTTGGTTAGTTGAAAGCTCAACGAACGCTTGCACCGTTCGATCATTTATGATCGGACGGCCTGTATCTCTCTCTCTACCACGATGGACGCATACGGAGACAAGAGCGAGCACATACCTACCAACCACCGGCGGTCGCATATTCCGGTCGCATCCTCCTCTCTCGTATTTCCTCTCTTACTACGGCGGTCGCGGCGGCGCGGATCTAACCGTGCGTGCGGCGGCGTGCGGCGCGGGTCTAACCGTGCGTGCGGCGGCGTGCGGCGCGCGGATCTAACCGTGCGTGCGGCGGCGCGGATCTAACCGTGCGTGCGGCGGCGTGCGGCGGCGCGGATCTAACCGTGCGTGCGTCGGCGTGCAGCGGCGCGGATCTAACCGTGCGTGCGGCGGCGTGCATCTAACCGTGCGTGCGCCGTGGATCTAAGAGTGCCGGTGAGGATCTAGCCGTCGAAATAGTTGAAATGTCTCTCTCGTCTAATGTCTCTCTGTCTCACTTTCGATTCTATTCTCAGATGCTGTTGAATGATGAAGAACACCAAGACGGCGGCCGTGCCGACGGTGGTCATCGATGCCACGAACATTGAAGCCATCGCCTACAACATCGCTTCGACGGCGCAGACCCAGCCTTCAATGTCGGAGCCTGTTGATGTCTCACTTCCGGTGCCGAGAGTGCGAATCGATGCCAAGACGATTGAAGCCATCGTCTACAACCGCGGCTGCAAAGCCGCCGATCCAGCCCTCCGCAGATCCGTCGGCGATGAAGAACACCAAGACAGCGGCGGTTCCGACAATGGTCATCGATGCCACGAACATTGAAGCCATCGCCGATAACATCGCTTCAACGTTTGATGGCGCGGATGACCACCCCTCGGCCGCCCGTCGTCCCGGCCTTTCTTGCCCATCGCTGCGCGGCCGTGTTCGACGCCGCAAATTGGGATAAATTATTATAAATTTGTATTTTTCAATTTCCAAATGGGATAAAATTGTTCGAACTACTACCTCCGTCTCAATAAAAGCTTCTTCACGTTCTTGATGTGTCCATGTACATCCGTATGTATGATTTGAATTCTATCCCAACTTGATTGGGAAGATATTGATATGTATTTGATCCGGAGGCTGGTACATGCTTTCACTTTTGGGATCCCTTCGCTATAAAATTATCGTGCACATTACTTAGCACAAGTAGGAAATTGTACACCGAAATACGGTGCTTAGAGCCACAACAAAATACGGTGGTTAGAGCCATCTACTGAATAACAATTCTATACTAAATCGTCTACCGAACCACATAAGCTGCTAGGACAGGGGATGACACCTAATAAAACTGCACGAGATGAATCTACTTTTCTCCTCTCCCATCACTTTTAGTTCATGTTCTAGATTTTCTACCACTTGATCAAATACGGCAAGATCTGTCTCAACTCTCAACTTCTCCTTGCGAATAAGCTCCGAATTCTTCTTTTCTTCATCCACAATACGCTTCAGCTCGAATATCATCAGGTTTTTACGGGCCAATTCATCACCTAAATTGGCCACCTTCTCCTCCAAATCCATCCTCCGGCTACACCACTGGGTTGATTCATCTTGGTATGCAATGTACCATGGATCATCGGCTTGCTCGGCTAACCGTAACAATAATGGAAAAAAGAACAACTGAAATCACCCCAACGAGGCCATGGCGGAACTTCATCCCCAAATTCAACGGTAGTACAGAGAGCTGAAGCTAGATACCTGCACTTCCGACGAGGTAGGAGAAGTAGAACGTGGCCACGACATGATCGAATCCCCACCCTCGCCGGTGTACCCGCTACGACGAGACATTGAGGACTATTTCGTACCTGCAAACTCCAATAAATTACGGGAACCGAATCGATTAGGGGCGGGGGAGGCAGAAGCGGAGGTCTTACCAGCTATACCAATTGGTGCGCGGAACAAATCCCGGTCGTCGTGGGCGGCGGATCCGCTTGCGGCGGACTTTCTGCGGTGGGTACAATGCGTGCGGACGAAACAAGTGTTGGAGCCGTGGTTGACGTGCGGCGCCGCGGTTCGTCCGACGCCGCCGGGGACGAGCCGGCGGCGCGACGAGCGCCGGCGCGCCGGCGATGGCTGCTCCGTCCGACGGTGGGGAACGAGCTGCCGGCGGTTCTCCGGTCTAGCTTAAGAATAATTAATTAGCGAACTTGTTGCTTCTCTCTATGATATTCTCTAAAGACATATATCGGAGCGGCAAGGTATGATGTTTTCTCTCTAAATAAATAGACGACCCCACTGGTCATTGGCTGCGGCAGGCCCCACAGAGCGGCAATATATGAGTTTCTCTAAATAAATAGACGACCCCACTGGTCATTGGCTGCGGCAGCCCCACAGAGCGGCAATATATGAGTCTCTCTAAATAAATAGACGACCCCACTGGTCATTGGCTGCGGCAGCCCCACAGAGCGGCAATATATGTGTTTCTCTAAATAAATAGACGACCCCACTGGTCATTGGCTGCGGCAGCCCCACAGAGCGGCAATATATGTCTTTCTCTGAATAAATAGACGACCCCACTCGGTCATTGGCTGCGGAGGCCCCACGGAGCGGCAATATATGAGTTTTCCTAAATAAATAGACGACCCCACTGGTCATTGGCTGCGGCAGGCACCACGGAGCGGCAATATATGTCTTTTCTCGAAAAATATACGACCCCACTGGTCATTGGCTGCGGCAGCCCTATAGAGCGGCCCCATTTGTCATTGGCAGCACCGCGTATAAAATCATGAAATAAAACGGCCCACACGTCGGCGATAGATGGATGGCTGCTCCGACGTGTCTCCCGACCCTACCCGTCGGCACGAGACGGTCGGGGAGGAGCTGCCCTGTGCGGCCCCACCCGGTCGGACTAACGGTCAAGGCCTCGACCCGACGGCTACCGGCCGTTCCAGCACTTGTGCGTGTTTCAAACTAGAGGAGGGGAAAACTGAGGAAAAACTAAGGGACTGGGAAAAACTGAGTACCACTAACGAACCAGGGGCACGAAACTAGAAATCCCTTAAGTTTATTATTACTGGCCAGGAAAAAATTTGAAATCTCTAATTAACTAAGGAACTTTACAAAACAAAAGTGCTACAGCAAGTAGAACAAGTGGAGGAAGAAAGAGATGTTGTTTACCTCCTCTATGCATATAAAAGTATTTGTTAACAAGGTTGATCAAGTCTTGCCACCAAATAAATTTTACATAGCATAAGAAGAAATAAACCTCAAATCAATCATGTTACCTTGAATTGTATTGATATGGATCCAATCACAAGAGTTTGATATTCTTCTTTAGGCTCATATATAGGACAATCGATGGTTCCCACTTTGATAGTTCTCACATTAGAAATAGTATTAACTCCACATAGCTTTCTCAATCCTCTTGGGGAAATAAACGGTATGCTCCCTATCATCAACATTGAAAGTAACCTTTCCTTTGTTGCAATCAATAACAACCCCTACGGTGTTAAGAAAAGGTCTCCCAAGAATAATAGACATATTATCATCTTCGAGGCATTTCCAACACAACAAAATCAGTTAATATCAAGCGAGTTATTAGTAACTTGAACATGAACATCCTCACATATACCAACAGGAATAGCGGTAGATTTATCAGCCATTTGCAAAGATATATCGAGTAGGTATCAACTTATCTAAGTAAAGTCTCTTATAAAGAGAAAAAGGCATAACACTAACACCGGCTCCCAAGTCACATAGAGCAGTTTTAACATAATTATTCTTAATAGAACAAGGAATAGTAGGTATACTCGGGTCGCCCAACTTCTTTGGAAGTTTGCCATTGAAAGAGTAATTAGCAAGCATAGTGGAAATTTCCTCATTGGGGATTTTCCTTTTGTTAGTAACAATATCTTTCATATACTTTGAATAAGGAGGCAATTTAATAGCATCAGTTAAAGGGATTTGCAAGAATAAAGGTTTCATCCAATCACAAAATTTATTATAGTGTTCTTCTTCCTTTGATTTTAGTTTCTTAGCAGGAAAAGGCATTTGCTTTTGCACCCAAGGTTCCCTTTCATTACCATGTTTCTTAGCAATAAAATCTTCTTTAGTATACTTTTTATTTTTAGCATGCTTTTCAGGTTCTTCTTCAACCTCTTCTTTATCAGAAACATCATTCTTATCATTACCATTATTATTATCATGTTCATTACCACTTTCAGTTTCAGCATCGGAAATAGAAATACTATTAGGATCATTAACGAGTTCGAGAGGATTCTACAACATTTTTATGTTTCTTATTCTTTTCTTCTTAGAAGGAGCACTAGGTTCAATGCGTTGAGAATCTTGTTCAATTCTTTTGGGATGCCCTTCAGGATATAGAGGATCCTGGGTAGAGACACCACCTCTAGTTGTTACTTCATAAGCATGTTTCTCTTTAGAATTATTTTTTAATAAGTCATTTTGCACTTTAGTAAGTTGATCAATTTGAGTTTGAACCATTTGAAAATGTTTAACAAGCATCTTAACATCATTGGAGGTTCTCTCCACAATATCATGCAAATTGACTAATAGCTTGAGAATTTTCCATTAAATGATTCTCTACTCTCATATTAAAATTTTCTTGCTTAACAATATAATTATCAAACTCATCTAAGCATTGCGCAGGAGGTTTTGAATACGGAATATCTTCCCTAGTAAAGCGTTGAAGGGAGTTTACCTCAATCATGGATGAAGGGGGAATTATCTCACATATATCTTCTATGGGAGGTAGATTCTTCACATCTTCGGATTTAATACCTTTCTCCTTGAGAGACTTCTTGGCTTCCCTCATATCTTCATCATTCAATTTAATTAAACCCCTCTTCTTCAATATTGGCGTTGGAATTGGTTCAGGCGTAGTCCAATCATCATGATTCCGGTCTATTTTAGCCAATAATTCTTCAGCTTCGTCTGGAGTTCTTTTCCGAAAACACAACCAAGCACAACTATCCAAGTATGCCCTAGACTCAATGGTTAGTCCACTATAAAATATATCAAGTAGATCATGCTTTTCTAAATCATGGTCCGAGTCAGAGCTCTAATAAGAGAGCAAAATCTTGCCCAAGCCTCGGGCAATTTCTCTTCATCTCCTTGATCAAAATCTATAGACTTTCTCGCAAAGCAACATGTTGAGCACTAGCAGGAAAGTATTTCTGAAAGAAAACATCACGCAAGTAATTCTGTTGGACTTTTAATAGAACCAGGAGGCAAACTATTATACCAAGTTTTAGCATCATCCTTTAATGAGAATGGAAAGAATTTAGCAACAAAATAAGTACGCTTCTTGACATCATCGAGAAAACAAGCTACTCATAGAAGATAAGTTCAATCATGTGTTCTACAAGCACTTTCTTTTTCGAGTACCACAAAAGGGTGCTTTCTCTACAATAGCTATATGAGATAGATCAAGAGAAAATCATAATCTTTATCCTTAATGCATATAGGAGATGTGGCAAATTTAGGATCGGGAGATAACTTATGTCTAACGGTATATTGTGTGAGAAACTTTTTAATTTTGCTTCGCATCAGCAGTAGCATTGCATCTAGTCAATAAAATCATCATTAAGCTCCACATAATCTTCATCAAGATCATCACTAGAGTAATCAAGTTCAGGTGAATTAACAGGTGTAGTAGCATTAGGAGTTTCAGTATTTTCAATTTGTCTAGACCTAGCAATTGTAGCATCTAGAAAGGATCCCAATGAACCACTATCATCAAGCACAGCAGAAACATTATCAATATTATGAGAATTTTCAGATTCAGCAGATGTACCAGCATGTGAAGCATGTGGTGGTGAAACAAGTCGACTTATCCCGGATGGTGAATCAAGAGTAGCAGAGGTACTCGGAGTTGTACCTTTTCTTGTAGTGGATGGTAATATGGCGATCTTTAGGATCGCGAGGTTTACCCATGATGGAGAATTTGCAGCGAACAATATCAATCCAAGTGAACTTCCAAATAAAGCTATGCTCCCCGGCAACGGCGCCGGAAAATAGTCTTGATGACCCACAAGTATAGGGGATCGCAACGAGTCTTCGAGGGTAGTAAAACCCAATTTATTGATTCAACACAAGGGGAGACAAAGAATACTTGAAAGCCTTAACAACGGAGTTGTCAATTCAGCTGCACTCGGAAACGGACTTGCTCGCAAGAGTTTATCGAGTAGTAACAGTTTTATAGCGATAGCGATAGTGAAATAACGAAGACAGAGTATCAAAGACAAGCAGTAGTGATTATAGTAAACGAGCATGATTAAAATACCGTAGGCACGGGGACGGATAACGGGCGTTGCATGGATGATAGAAACTCATGTAACAATCATAGCAGGGCATTTGCAAATAATAATAAAACGGTGTCCAAGTACAAAGCAATCAATAGGCATGTGTTCCAATTATAGTCGTACGTGCTCGCAATGAGAAACTTGCACAACATCTTTTGTCCTACCAGCCGGTGGCAGCCGGGCCTCAAGGGAATCTATCGGATATTAAGGTACTCCTTTTAATAGAGTACCGAGCAGTAACACTCGTGAACACATGTGATCCTCACATCACTACCATCCCCTCCGGTTGTCCCGATTTCGTCACTTCGGGGCCATTGGTTCCGGACAACGACATGTGTATACAACTTGCAGGTAAGACCATAAACAATGAATATCATGATGAAATAATAACATGTTCAGATCTGAGATCATGGCACTCGGGCCCTAGTGACAAGCATTAAGCATAACAAGTTGCAACAATATCATCAAAGTACCAATTACGGACACTAGGCACTATGCCCTAACAATCTTATACTATTACATGACCAATCTCATCCAATCCCTACCATCCCCTTCAGCCTACAGCGGGGGAATTACTCACACATGGATGGGGGAAACATGGCTGGTCGATGGAGAGGCGTTGGCGGTGATGGTGGCGATGATCTCCTCCAATTCCCCGTCCCGGCGGAGTGCCGTAACGGAGACTTCGGCTCCCGAGACGGAGTTTCGCGATGTGGCGGCGTTCGGAGGGTTTACGGCGACTTCGACTTCTTTCCGTGCGTTTTTAGGTCGAAGGCAATAAGTAGTCCGAAGGAGGGCGTCGGAGGCCGGCCGAGGCCGCCACACACTAGGGCCGCGCGGGCCCCTCCCGGGCCGCGCCGGCCTAGTGGTGTGGGGCCCTCGGGCCCCCACTCGGCTTGCCCTTCGGCTCCGTCAGTATTCTGGGAAAATAGGACCTTCGCATAAATTCCGAGGATTTTCCCGAAAGTTGGATTTCTGCACAAAAACGAGACACCAGAAGGGTTCTGCTGAAAACAGCGTTAGTCCGTGTTAGTTGCATCCAAAATACACAAATTAGAGGCCAAACAATAGCAAAAGTGTTCGGGAAAGTAGATACGTTTTGGACGTATCACGCGCGAGAGAGGAGATAGGGATGGGGGAGAGGGCGTCGTGGAGGCCTTATCCCAGCCCAGGGGCGGCGGCGAGGATCTTGACGGCGAGGCCATCGATCGAGCGGCCGGATGAGAGCCAGGTAGCTCTATGTCTTCCTGTCGAAGAAGACATGGCCATTTTGCCCAAAACCCCCTAGCATTTTGGGAATTCTCTGGAATTTTTAAAACAGGGTTTAAATCAATTGTATTTTGCTGTTTTGGACTATTTTGAAAACCCAGAGACCCTCCAAACTTTGTACAAATATTACATGGCATTCTTTGAACAATTCATAAATACCACATAATAAGATTTTGAATGTTTGAAACATTTGAAATAGAGGTAGAACTTTTGAATTTAAGGTTTCCACTTCATTTTGAAATGCAAATTTTTCTTAATTCATTTTTAATGATGCTCATGAATGCACAAACAACTTCCTAATTAGGGTTTGCTAAACAGGGATGTTACAAAAACTACTTCAAGCTGAAGCACGACGTTGTAGGCGTTGCCGGGTTCTCGTCGATTTAGAAGTGCACCGCCGCCATGAGAATGCTTGCATATGGAGCACCTGCTGATACACATGACGACTACCTTCGCATGAGTGAGTCTACTGTCATTGAGTGCATGTACAAATTTTGACGAGCTGTGGTAGGAAAGTTTGGTAAATACTACTTGAGAGGGCCAACTGAAGAAGAGACTGCAAGGATCATGTTACAAAATGCTCCGGAGGATTCCCTGTAATGCTTGGAAGCATCAATTGCATGCACTGGTTATGGAAGAACCTCCCGTTTGCCTAGCAAGGTACATACAAAGGGCGCCATGGATATTGCAATGTGGTGCTTGAAGGTGTGGTAGATTATAACCTGTGGATTTAGCATTCTTTATTTGGCATGGCGGGATCACACAATGACATCAACATGTTGCAGCAGTCTCCGGTGTTCAGCAAACTAGTGAAAGGTCATGATCCATCATGCAACTATGAGATCAATGGTCACCAATATACCAAAGGCTATTATCTAGCCGATGGTATATATCCAAAATGAGCCACTTTTGTCAAAACAATCTCGGCTCCATTAGGTTAGAAGAATTGCCACTTTGCTTAACGACAGGAGGCTTGCAGGAAGGATGTTGAGCGGGTATTTGGTGTGCTTCAAGATCAATTTGCAATTGTCCGGTACCCCTGCTGTAAGCTGGTCTCACGACCAAATGTGGGAGGTGATGCAGGCTTGTGTGATCATGCACAACATGATCATCGAGGATGACCGCAAGAATCATGTTAGAAGACATGTTGATCCCTATGAGTGTTAGGGTCCTCTTGCAGAGGTTGATCATGAGTTGCCTGCAGATTTGCTGATTTCCTTTTTTTTGACACCTTTACCGTAGGGGAAACCCCTACGGTGTAATTTTCTATATATATGGCAAAAGAAACTGTACAAGGACTAAAAGTCCCAACGTTTTATACAGATTACATCACGTTTTGTTGATTTCCTCACCATGGACGCAGAGATCCATGACAACAATGTTCACGAGCAACTTCAAAATGATCTCTATGAGCATATATGGAGGATCAAATGATTATTAGCAAAAGCTGCGGCACCTTGATCTAGCCTCATTTATTGCATTTGTTTAGATATTTTATTGTTTGTTGTATTTTATTGTGAAAACAATCTCGGTAAACATATTTATTTGTATACTATATTTAATAAATGGCCGTGTTTTCGAAAACCCTATAAAAAAGTTTGGGGGCGGCGTTCGGGAGACGCGATCAGGGAGCGACGTCCCCCAAACGTGGCACGAACAAAACACGTCCCCCAAACGCTCGATCCGGCGCCGTTTGGGGGACGCTTTGGGGAACACAGCTAGAGATGCTCTAATATAGACAACACGACAGTAATAATGTAAGTTTGTGCTTAGTTGTTGTGACTATCTCATATCGACAATGCTTAATACATGTTTGGATAGTTTATCGTTTAACTCTTTTGGCAATATTATCAGAATGCAGTTGTAATGAAGCAATCCTCATCAGGAGAGAGGCCCACAAAAAATTCTGACCTTTTTTCTAATGCATCCTCCCATAGCCATCAACCTAGACCATTCCTTTCATCAAATAGTAAATATATCAAGGCTGTACTGTATGAAATACATGGTGTTGAAAAAGAGTACAATACACAAGATTCAATTAAGGCGATTGCTAAATATCAGCGTGTTATTGATGATGCTAATAGAAACCCTCTATGATTATATGTAATTTTTTTTATTTGGGCACATTAATTGCCTTGTAATTTTCCTTATTATTTTATTTGTGCATGTAATTGAGATATCATTGATATCAACTTTTAACTTTAATTGGCTTTCGTAATAAGTTTAGTAGGCCCATGAAATTTAATGGGCCTTCTCATAAGCCTAACTGGGCCGGCGCAGAATGCAAGTTGATTAGTCAAACGACCAGGGCCCTACCACTTACTTACTGGGCCGGCCCAGTTACTGTAGCGTGGGCCCCACTTTTATTTTGGTCCGGCCCACTAACTTATTGGGCCAACCCACTTGCTTTAAGGTGGACCCCACTTACTAACTAGGCCGGCCGATAACAGGAAAGTGGACCCCACGTGCTTGTTGGGCCATCCCACTTGCTTTAAGGTGGACCCCACTTACTAACTGAGCCGGCCCGATAACTGGAAAGTGGGCCCTCGTGCTTATTGGGCCAACCTAGTTGCTTTAAGGTGGATCCCACTTGCTTTAAGGTGGACCCCACTTACTAACTGAGCCGGCCCGATAACAGGAAAGTGGGCCCTCGTGCTTATTGGGCCAGCCTAGTTGCTTTAAGGTGGACCCCACTTACTAACTGGGCCGGCCCGATAAGAGGAAAGTGGGCCCCACTTTTATTTTGGGTTGGCCCACTGACTTATTGGGCCAACCCACTTACTAACCGGGCCGGCCCGATAACAGGAAAGTTGGCCCCACATGCTTAATGGGCCAGCCCGTTTGTCTATTGACCAGTCAAACAAAAACATTTGGCCCGACCCACATGCTTATTGGGCCCCGCCGGTTTGCCTGTTGACCGGTCAAACAAAGACATTCGGCTCGGTCCACATGACTATTGGGCCGACCCATTTATCGTGTTGACCGGTCAAACGAAGACACGGCCCGACCCACCTATTCAGTGGGCCCGCCCAGCTATCCTTTTGACCGGTCAAACAAAGGCATTCGGCCCGACCCACGTGCTTAGTGGGCTGGTCCATTTAAGTTTTGACCAGTTAACCTTAGAGGTTAGGCCCGGCCCACGTACCTAGTAGACCAGCCCAATTATATAGTTGACCGGTCAAGCTAAGTCAGCTGGCCCGACCCGCAAACTAACTGGGCCGGCCTGCTTAAGGCGTGGCAGGCCTTGTGTGGGCCTACCATCTACCACGGGGTTTCAGCCAATTAACGACGTTAACTGACAGTTAACGGCCTCTACAAAAACGGATTTCATATGCATGACGTCAGCAGTCAACGACCTCTTCAAAAACGGATTTCATATGCATGACGTCAGTAGTCAATGGTGTAATATCCCAGGTAATGGGGTTACAAAAATAGAGGAAATAGATGTGTGCATTGCATTCATGCATAGAAAATCTGGGGAATTTTCGCGATTTAAAGTAAAACAGTCACAACAACTGAAGTTTCACTTGACCTTGGTGGAATGGAAGTAGCTCGTCATGTTGGAGATATGCCCAAGAGGCAATAATAAAAGTGGTTATTATATATCTTTATGTTTATGATAAATGTTTATATACCATGCTATAATTGTATTAACCGAAACATTGATACATGTGTGATATGTAAACAACAAAGAGTCCCTAGTATGCCTCTTAACTAGCTTGTTGATTAATGGATGATTAGTTTCATAATCATGAACATTGGATGTTATTAATAACAAGGTTATATCATTGTATGAATGATGTAATGGATACACCCATATTAAGCGTAGCATAAGATCTCGTCATTAAGTTATTTGCTATAAGCTTTCGATACATAGTTACCTAGTCCTTATGACCATGAGATCATGTAAATCACTTGTACCGGAAAGGTACTTTGATTACACCAAACGCCACTGCGTAAATGGGTGGTTATAAAGGTGGGATTAAGTATCCGGAAAGTATGAGTTGAGGCATATGGATTAGCAGTGGGATTTGTCCATCCCGATGACGGATAGATATACTCTGGGCCCTCTCGGTGGAATGTCGTCTAATGTCTTGCAAGCATATGAATAAGTTCATAAGAGACCACATACCACGGTACGAGTAAAGAGTACTTGTCAGGAGACGAGGTTGAACAAGGTATAGAGTGATACCGAAGATCAAACCTCGGACAAGTAAAATATCGCGAGACAAAAGGAATTGGTATTGTTTGTGAATGGTTCATTCGATCACTAAAGTCATCGTTGAATATGTGGGAGCCATTATGGATCTCCAGATCCCGCTATTGGTTATTGGTCGGAGTGAGTACTCAACCATGTCCGCATAGTTCACGAACCGTAGGGTGACACACTTAAAGTTGGATGTTGAAATGGTAGTATTTGAATATGGAATGGAGTTCGAATATTTGTTCGGAGTCCCGATGAGATCCCGGACATCACGAGGAGTTCGGAATGGTCCGGAGAATAAGATTCATATATAGGATGTCATTTTATGTGAATTAAAATGTCGCGGAAGGTTCTATGGAAGGTTGTAGAAGGTTTTAGAAAAGTCCGGAAGAAACCACCAAGGAAGGTGGAGTCCAGATGGGACTCCACCTCCATGGCCGGCCAACCCTAGTGGGGGAGGAGTCCCAAGTGGACTCCCCCTTAGGGGGCCGGCCACCCCCCATATGGGAGGTGGAACTCCCACCTTTGGTGGGAGTCCTAGCTTGGCTAGGTTTCCCCTCC
>NC_061510.1:267333012-267464061 GCF_022539505.1 Lolium rigidum | reverse complement strand
TAACGAGATGGTGGTTGCAACCACCGCGGGGAAGTTAAACCCGGTCTTACAGCGTTTAGAATCACGCGTAAAGCTAGAATCCAGCCTAACCACCGGCCGAAAAGCCGGCGCTGGATCCATCCTATTCGAAAAGCAACGCGATTAGTTGAGCAACAACGATTGGCGCTCAAAAACTGCCTACGGTTAATTCACATGGGATAGGCGGACGATGCTTACCCGGATGGAATCCATGCGTTAGATCCCTCCGATTCCCAATCTTCTCCACGGCTGGCGGGAATAGTCCGCGCACCGGACGGAATTACAAAGAGGACGGGGGTAGATCCGGATGCTGGTGGAGGCGGAGCCCGGGGGTGGTGGTGGGGGCGGGGCCGGCTCGGCGGCGGACGACGCCATAAGGTAGGTGGGCGAGGATGGCGTGGCGGCGGAGGGCGGTGTGTGAGCTCCTCCGGTCTCGGACGGAGGGGAAAGCTTTGGGTCGGCTCTTCCGGTCAATAGTCAACACATTTCGAAAGCAACGGTCAAGTCAAAACCACCGCGGCTCCCTAGCCGTCACCGGTAACGGAAGGCCTGCGAACGGACGGCAACCCTCCCGTCCAGGAGCCTGCGGAAGGGGTTTCAAACTAGAGGGAGGGGAAAACTGAGGAAAAGTTAAGAGGCTGGGGAAAACTGAGTACAACTAACGAACCAGGGGCACGAAACTAGAAATCCCTAAAATAATTGGTGTTGGCAATGTTTCTATTCCTAATACAAAGCGTGCAAAATTGCCTGAAACTGCTGAAACTGTTTGTGATAAAAGTGCTGAAATTTTTCAGAGTATTGGGGACAATGATCCCATTGCTTTAGATCATAATGGTTTTGATTTTGATAATTGTCATATCTCTGAAGTTATTAAGTTCTTGCAAAAACTTGCTAGAAGTCCTAATGCTAGTGCTATAAACATGGCCTTTACAAAACATATTACAAATGCTCTCATTAAAGCTAGAGAAGAGGAATTAAAACTTGAAGCTTCTATTCCTAGGAAGTTGGATGATGGTTGGGAGCCCATCATTAAAATGAAGGTCAATGATTTTGATTGTAATGCTTTATGTGATCTTGGTGCAAGTATTTACTGTTATGCCTAAGAAACTCTATGATATGCTTGACTTGCCACCATTGAAATATTGTTATTTGGATGTTAATCTTGCTGATAATTCTATAAAGAAACCTTTGGGGAGGATTGACAATGTTCACATTACGGTTAACAATAACCTTGTCCCCGTTGATTTTGTTGTCTTGGATATTGAATGCAATGCATCTTGTCCTATTATTTTGGGAAGACCCTTTCTTCGAACTATTGGTGTTATTATTGATATGAAAGAAGGAAATATTAAATATCAATTCCCTCTTAAGAAAGGTATGGAACACTTCCCTAGAAAGAGAATGAAGTTGCCTTTTGATTCTATTATTAGAACAAATTATGATGTTGATGCTTCTTCTCTTGATGTTACTTGATTTACACTTTCTGCGTCTAGTAGAAAGGCGTTAAAGAAAAGCGCTTATGGGAGACAACCCATTATTTTATTTCTGCAATTTTTGTTTTATATTTAAGTCAAGGTGCTTGTTACTACTGTAGCAATACCTTTGTATCTTTACTTTATTGCATTGTTGTGCCAAGTAAAGTCTTTGATAGAGAGTTGATACTAGATTTGGATTTCTGCGCAGAAACAGATTTTTAGCTGTCACGAATTTGAGTTGATCTCTCTGTAGGAGAGTCTAAAAATTCTGTAAAAATTCATGAGTAATCCTCAGATATGTACGCAACTTTCATTAAATTTGAGCTTCTTCATCTGAGTATGTTAAGTGCCTCGAAAAAATTCGTCTTTACAAACTGTTCTGTTTTGACAGATTCTGCATTTTATTTCGCATTACCTCCTTTACTGTGTTTGAGTGGATTTCTTTGCTCCATTAAATTTCAGTAGCCTTGGGTAATGTCCAGAAGTGTTGGGAATGATTGTGTCCTCTCTGAACATGTGAATTTTTGATTATGCACTAACCCTCTAATGAGATTGTTTTGAGTTTGGTG
This sequence comes from Lolium rigidum, assembly GCF_022539505.1. NCBI lineage: Eukaryota > Viridiplantae > Streptophyta > Magnoliopsida > Poales > Poaceae > Lolium > Lolium rigidum. The sequence continues at coordinate 267,461,999 of NC_061510.1, read as the reverse complement.
TGGAGGAAATTTTCAACGATCAAGAGAGGAGGATGATATGATATGATCAAGAAGAGTGAAAAGTCTAAGATTGGGGATGCCCCCGTGGTTCATCCCTGCATATTTCAAAGAAGACTCAAGCATCTAAGCTTGGGGATGCCCAAGGCATCCCCTTCTTCATCAACAACTTATCAGGTCACCTCTAGTGAAACTATATTTTTATTCTGTCACATCTTATGTGCTTTACTTGGAGCGTCTGTATGTTTTTATTTTTGTTTATGTTTGAATAAATTCGGATCCTAGCAATCCTTGTGTGGGAGAAAGACACGCTCCGCTTTTTCATATTGAACACTGGTGTTCTTAGTTTTACTTTTAATGGTCATGGCGAAGGTTGAAAGCCGCTTCATTGCCGGAAACAGAAAATGCTTCATGTGGTAATTTGTATATTGTCTTGAATAATTTGATACTTGGCAATTGTTTTGAGCTCTCAAATAGATCATGTTTAAGCTCTTGCATCATATGGTTTAAACCTATTAGTGGAGAACTACCGTAGAGCTTGTTGAAATTTGGTTTGCATGATTGGTCTCTCTAAAGTCTAGATATTTTACGGTAAAAGTGTTTGAACAACAAGGAAGACGAGTGTAGAGTCTTATAATGCTTGCAATATGTTCTTATGTAAGTTTTGCTGTACCGGTTCATACTTGTGTTTGCTTCAAACAACCTTGCTAGCCAAAGCCTTGTACTGAGAGGGAATGCTTCTCGTGCATCCAAAACCTTGAGCCAAAATTTATGCCATTTGTGTCCACCATAAATACCTACTATGTGGTATTTTTCTGCCATTCCAAAGTAAATTACTTGCGTGCTACCTTTAAAATTTTCATTCCTTGTCTTTGCAATACATAGCTCAGGGGAAAGTAGCCTAAAAAACTATTGTGGTAAAGAATATGTCGTTTATGTATCTTATTTCTTATAAGTTGCTTGTTGAGCGGTAACCATGTTATCTGGGGACGCCATCAACCTGTCACACCTTTGTTGAATATCATGTGAGTTGCTATGCATGTTCGTCTTGTACGAAGTAAGGGAGATTTGCCATGATTTAAATGGTTTGAGTATGCATATTGTTAGAGAAGAACATTGGGCCGCCAACCAAAGCCATGTATCATGGTGGAAGTTTCAGCTTGGACATTAATCCTCAAATCTCTTATGAGAATATTATATGTTGTTGAATGCTTTAAGCATTAAAGAGGAGTCCATTATCTGTTTTCTATGTTGTCCCGGTATGGATGTCCTCAAGTTGAGATCTATCAAAATCGAGAAATCAAATGCGATTTATCTCCTTGGACCTTTGTACAGGTGGCATAGAGGTACCCCTTTGTGACACTTGGTTGAAACATATGTAATGCAATGATAATCCATGGAAATCCGAGCTAATTAGGACAAGGAGCGGGCACTATTAGTATTCGATGCATGAGGCTTGCAACTTATAGGAGGTTTTATGCATAACACATATAAATTATTACTACCGTTGACAAAATTGTTTCCATGTTTACAAAATAAAAGCTCTAGCACATGAGTAATCCCTGTTTCCCTCTGCGAAGGGCCTTTCTTTTACTTTATGTTGAGTCAGTTTACCTATTTCTTTCTATCTTAGAAGCAAACACTTGTGTCAACTGTGTGCATTGATTCTTACATACTTGCTTATTTGCACTCATCATATTACTTTGTGTTGACAATTATCCCTGAGATATACATGTTGAAAGTTGAAAGCAACTGCTGAAACTTAAATCTTCCTTTGCGTTGCTTCAACACCTTCTATTAAGAATCTATTGCTTTATGAGTTAACTCTTATGCAAGACTTGTTGATGCTTGTCTTGAAAGTACTATTCATGAAAAGTCTTTGCTATATGATTCAGTTGTTTAGATATTATCTTTACCATTGCTTTGAATCACTTCATTCATCTCATATGCTTTACAATAGTATTGATCAAGATTATGATAGTAGCATGTCACTCCAGAAATTATCCTTGTTATCGTTTACCTACTCGAGGGCGAGTAGGAACTAAGCTTGGGGATGCTTGATACGTCTCAAACGTATCTATAATTTCTTATGTTCCATGCTAGTTTTATGACAATACTCACATGTTTTACATACACTTTATATCATTTTGATGCATTTTCTTGCACTAACCTATTAACAAGATGCCGAAGCGCCAGTTCCTGTTTTCTGCTGTTTTTGGTTTCAGAAATCCTACACACGAAATATTCTCGGAATTGGACGAAACAAAAACCCACGGTCTTATTTTCCACGGAGCCTTCCAGAACACCGAAGAGGAGACGGAGAGGGGACACGAGGCGGCCACACCATAGGGGGGCGCGGCCCAACCCCTGGTCGCGCCGCCTTATGGGGTGGGCCCCTCGAGCGTCCCACGACTCTGCCCCTTCGCCTATATAATCTCTCCGTCGTGAAAACCCTAGTACCGAGAGCCACGATACAAGAAAAGTTACTGAGACGCTGCCGCCGTCAATCCCATCTCGGGGGATTCTGGAGATCGCCTCCGGCACACTGCCGGAGAGGGGAATCATCACCGGAGGGCTCTACATCACCATGCCCGCCTCCGGACCGATGCGTGAGTAGTTCATCCTTGGACAATGGGTCCATAGCAGTAGCTAGATGGTTGTCTTCTCCTCTTGTGCTATCATGTTTAGATCTTGTGAGCTGCCTATCATGATCAAGATCATCTATTTGTAATGCTACATGTTGTGTTTGTTGGGATCCGATGAATATGGAATACTATGTCAAGTTGATTATTGATCTATCATTTATGTGTTGTTTATGATCTTGCATGCTCTCCGTTGCTAGTAGAGGCTCTGGCCAAGTTGATACTTGTGACTCCAAGAGGGAGTATTTATGCTCGATAGTGGGTTCATGTCTCCATCGAATGCGGGAGTGACAAGCAACCCCTAAGGTTGTGGATGTCTCTGTTGCCACTAGGGATAAAACAACAATGCTTTGTCTAAGGATATTTGTATTGTTTACATTACGCACGATACTTAATGCAATTGTCTGTTGTTTGCAACTTAATACTGGAAGGGGTGCGGATGCTAACCCGAAGGTGGACTTTTTAGGCAAAGATGCATGCTGGATAGCGGTCTATGTTCTTTGTCGTAATGCCTAAGTAAAACTCATAGTAGTCATCATGATATGTATGTGCATTGTTAGGCCCTCTCTATTTGTCAATTGCCCAACTGTAATTTGTTCACCCAACATGCTATTTATCTTATTGGAGAGACACCACTAGTGAACTGTGGACCCCGGTCCATTCTTTTACATCTGAAATACAACCTACTGCAATCATTGTTCTCTGTTGTTCTTTGCAAGCAAACATCATTCTCCACACCATACGTTTAATCCTTTGTTTACAGCAAGCCGGTGAGATTGACAACCTCACTCTTAAGTTGGGGCAAAGTATTTTGATTGTGTTGTGCAGGTTCCACGTTGGCGCCGGAATCCCTGGTGTTGCGCCGCACTACACTCCTTCACCAACAACCTTCATGTGGCCTTCATCTCCTACTGGTTCGATAACCTTGGTTTCTTACTGAGGAAAAAACTTGCTGTTGTGCGCATCACACCTTCCTCTTGGGGTTCCCAACGGACGTGTGCATCACATGCCATCAATGATATACATGTTATGAATGTATTCTTTGATTGGTCACACAATGGAATTCTTGGGTATTTGTACCATATTGGTTGGTATGAGATGTCATACAACACAACGCAATACAAGAATACAATGGCCTAAGTGGCTGATAACGAATGTGGTAATAATGCACGTCTGGACAAAATAAAGTGTTATTATGTTCGTCGTTGGCATTCTACCTAGCCCTTCAGATATATAATAAAGAACTTAATAATTGTTATTTAGCTCTGGTCAAATAAAAACAATGAGTTGTTCAAAGTTATGACCGTACTCCATGTACGATGGATAAGTTATTATAAATCGTAATGGTGAAACACACATGCATAACACTGACACTAAAATGCCATAAGGCAAATGATTTGAATTCCACTTATTTGTGGAACCGCCATTTAGGTCATGTTAGAAAGGAACGCATGAAGAAACTCCATGCAAATGGATTTATGGAGTCATTTGATTTTTTGAATCGTTTGGCACTTGCAAATCTCTTCTAAAGAGAATGACTGAAATACCGTTCATAGGCCAAGAGTTGAACGGGCAACTAACTTAGTGGAAACATACATGATGATGTATGTGGTTCACTGGGCATAGTTGTGTGCGGGAGATTCTTCTACTTCATGAGAACTTCCAACAATTAATTGAGTATATATATGTGGATATATTTATTCGATAAGGAAGAAGTTTGAAACATTTGAATGGATTCAAATAAATTTCAGCATGAAGTGGAAATCATCATAATAGAAAAGTCAAATATATATGATTGGATCATGGTGGAAATATTTCAATTGCGAGTTTTAGCGAACATCTAAGAGAGTTATGAAATTGTTTTACAACTCACATTTCTTGAAGTATCATAGTGATGATGGAGTATCCGAGAGACGTATCCAAACCTTGTTGGATTAATGATGAGATAAAATAAAATGATGTCATTATATTTTTTGGATTATGCTTTAGAGACTACCGCTTTTACAATAAATAAAGCGTCATCATAAATCCGTTGAAATGACACCATATGAGTTATGGCATGGGTATAAACCCTAATAGTCCGTTCTTAAATTTTGGTATGCATAGCATAAGTAAATGAGTTTACAACCAAAATCGGATGAATGTCTTTGAGAACAATTTGGGAATTCTTTCCACTATGAAGTCAAAGACAAAAGTGTTTGTCGATGTTACTTGCTCATTTTCAAGAAATTGTTTCTAGCGAAGTATTTGAGTGGGAGGACAATAGAACTTGATAAGGTTGATGAACCTGAGCATGATGATCAGAGTAGCGCAGCATCGGAAATGGTTCTGGAAGCGGCTGATGGCGTGTAAGACACACGTCCGTTGGGAACCCCAAGAGGAAGGTGTGATGTGTACAGCGACAAGTTTTCCCTCGGTAAGAAACCAAGGTTATCGAACCAGTAGGAGTCAAGGAACACGTGAAGGTTGTTGGTGGCGGAGTGTAGTGCGGCGCAACACCGGGGATTCCGGCGCCAACGTGGAACCTCGCACAACACAATCAAAGTACTTTGCCCCAACGTAACAGTGAGGTTGTCAATCTCACCGGCTTGCTGAAAACAAAGGATTAGATGTATAGTGTGGAAGATGATGTTTGTTTGCGAAGAACAATAAAGAACAAGTATTGCAGTAGATTGTATTTCAGATGTAAAGAATGGACCGGGGTCCACAGTTCACTAGTGGTGTCTCTCCCATAAGATAAATGGCATGTTGGGTGAACAAATTACGGTTGGGCAATTGACAAATAAAGAAGGCATAACAATGCACATACATATATCATGATGAGTACTATGAGATTTAATCGGGGCATTACGACAAAGTACATAGACCGCTATCCGAGCATGCATCTATGCCTAAAAAGTCCACCTTCGAGTTATCATCCGAACCCCTTCCGAGTATTAAGTTGCAAACAACGAGACAATTGCATTAAGTATGGTGCGTAATGTAATCAACACAAATATCCTTAGACAAAGCATTGATGTTTTATCCCTAGTGGCAACGAGCACATCCACAACCTTAGAACTTTACGTCACTCGTCCCGCATTCAATGGAGGCATGAACCCACTATCGAGCATAAATACTCCCTCTTGGAGTTATAAGTATCAACTTGGCCAGAGCCTCTACTAGCAACGGAGAGCATGCAAGAACATAAACAACATATATGATAGATTGATAATCAACTTGACATAGTATTCAATATTCATCGGATCCCAACAAACACAACATGTAGCATTACAGATAGATGATCCTGATCATGATAGGCAGCTCACAAGATCTAACATGATAGCACAATGAGGAGAAGACAACCATCTAGCTACTGCTATGGACCCATAGTCCAGGGGTGAACTACTCACACATCAATCCGGAGGCGATCATGGCGATGAAGAGACCTCCGGGAGATGATTCCCCTCTCCGGCGAGGTGCCGGAGGCGATCTCCTGATCCCCCGAGATGGGATTGGCAGCGGCGGCGTCTCTGGAAGGTTTTCCGTATCGTGGCTCTCGGTACTGGGGTTTTCGCGACGAAGGCTTTAAGTAGGCGGAAGGGCGGAGTCGGAGGGCTGACAGGGGGGCCACACCATAGGGCGGCGCGGGCCCCCCTTGGCCGCGCGGCCCTGTGGTGTCGGCGCCCCGTCGCCCCACTTCGTTTCCCTTTCGGTCTTCTGGAAGCTTCGTGGAAAAATAAGACCCTGGGCGTTGATTTCGTCCAATTCCGAGAATATTTCCTTTGTAGGGTTTACGAAACCAAAAACAGCGAGAAAACGACAAGCGGCTCTTCGACATCTCGTCAATAGGTTACTGCCGGAAAATGCATAATAATGACATATAATGTGTATAAAACATGTGAGTATCATCATAAAAGTAGCATGGAATATAAGAAATTATAGATACGTTTGGGACGTATCAAGCATCCCCAAGCTTAGTTCCTACTCGCCCTCGAGTAGGTAAACGATAACAAAGATAATTTCTGAAGTCACATGCTATCATAATCTTGATCAATACTATTGTAAAGCATATGAGATGAATGCAGCGATTCGAAGCAATGGTGAAGACAATGATTAAATAAATGAATCATATAGCAAAGACTTTTCATGAATAGTACTTTCAAGACAAGCATCAATAAGACTTGCATAAGAGTTAACTCATAAAGCAATAAATTCTTAGTAGAAAGCTTTGAAGCAACACAAAGGAAGATATAAGTTTCAGCGGTTGCTTTCAACTTCAACATATATATCTCATGGATAATTGTCAACACAAAGTAATATAACAAGTGCAATAGGTAAACATGTAAGAATCAATGCACACAGTTGATACAAGTGTTTGCTTCTAAGATAGAAAGAATAGGTAAACTGACTCAATAATAAAGTAGAAGATAGGCCCTTCGCAGAGGGAAGCATGGATTACTATATTTGTGCTAGAGCTTTTCATTTTGAAAACATAGAAACAATTTTGTCAACGGTAGTAATAAATCATATGTGTTATGTATAAGACATCCTATAAGTTGCAAGTCTCATGCATAGTTTACCAATAGTGCTCGCACCTTGTCCTAATTAGCTTGGATTAACATGGATTATCATTGCATAACATATGTTTCAACCAAGTGTCACAAAGGGGTACCTCTATGCCGCCTGTACAAAGGTCTAAGGAGAAAGCTCGCATTGGATTTCTCGCTTTTGATTATTCTCAACTTAGACATCCATACCGGGACAACATAGACAACGAGATAATGGACTCCTCTTTAATGCATAAGCATTCAACAACGAGTTAAAATTCTCATAAGAGATTGAGGATTAATTGTCCAAACTGAAACTTCCACCATGGATCATGGCTTTAGTTAGCGGCCCAATGTTCTTCTCTAACAATATGCATACTCAAACCATTTGATCATGAAAATCGCCCTTACTTCAGACAAGACAAACATGCATAGCAACTCACATGATATTCAACAAAGGTGTAATAGTTGATGGCGTCCCCAGAAACATGGTTACCGCTCAACATGCAACTTATTAAGAAATAAGATACATAAGTACATATTCTTCACCACAATAGTTTTTAAGGCTATTTTTTCCATGAGCTATATATTTTAAAGACAAAGAATAGAATTTTAAAGGTAGCACTCAAGTAATGTACTTTGGAATGGTAGAGAAATACCATGTAGTAGGTAGGTATGGTGGACACAAATGGCATAGTTGTTGGCTCAAGGATTTGGATGCACGAGAAGAATTCCTCTCAATACAAGGCTAGTGACATAGGCATCCCAAATGGGCCTGCCTAATATAGTACCCGGGGTTTATTGAAGGCCCACTACCCGAAGAATAAGAAGACTCGAGAGCTCAAGATGTATTTAAGGAGAAGATAGAGTTGTAATAGGAAGTGTTATTTGTAATCGGCGGGATGAGTTAGAAACCGTCCCGGACTCCGTAATCCTTGTATAGCACGAATCACTCGGCTCCACCTATATAAAGGGGGGTCGAGGGACGAGAAGATCATCGAATCATTGTCTCGCAAACCCTAGTTTTCATATTCGTCGAGTACTTTTCGGCTGAAACCTTCGAGATCTACTTGCCCTCTACTTCTAACTAAACCCTAGCCTATAATCCATAGGCATTGACAAGTTAATCCCTTGTCAATTGGCGCCGTCTGTGGGGATTAGAGGCGTAAGGATCTGATCTCGATGGCACGTTCAAGATCTTCGACATCGTCAACTGGAAGCAACATTATGGATCGAGGTAAACAGATCGCTACTGGACCCAGATTTATCGAGAACCTGGACTATGAACTTCGATGGGTCCAAGAGGCTTGAAGGGGCTGGCGCAGGAGTAGTACTCATATCACCTGAAGGCGACAAGTTGAAGTACATCCTTCGGATGACGTTCCCTAACGCATCTAACAATGAAGCGAGAATATGAGGCTCTCATACACGGGATGAAGATGGCGAAAGCACTGCGGAACAACTCGACTAAAAATCTTTGGCGACTCACGAGTTGGTAGCTCAGCAAGTTATGAACCAATGTGACGCGATTAATGATAGCATGATGGCATACAAGGAGGTGTACAATGAGCTCGAGAAATTGTTCGATGGATGCGAAGTAAATCATATTAGCGAGATTGAGCAACGACGAAGCCGACGTTCTTGCAAACATCGGGTCGCAGCGTGCCTTACGGTCCCACCAGGTGTATTTTGGGAGGAGATAACGAGAGAGATCCACCGAGACGACAAAATCAAAAAAGAAGGAGAAGAAACCCTCGGGGGCTATCAAGGAGAAGCAAGAGGAAGAAGAAGAGGAGCAAGACCTGGTCCTAGTAATACGGATACCATGGATGCAGCCATACATATCATATATCCTCGGGAAAGAAATACCGAGATGATCCGAGTTGAGGCAAGGCGAGTAATCCGACGCTCCAAAGCTTTCACGGTGGTTAAGGGAGAATTATATAAGCGAAGTATTTCAGGCGTCTTGCAAAGGTGCGTTACACCCGAAGAAGGAAGAATAATTCTAAAGGACGTACATGAAGGAATATGTGGCCACCACGCAAGTAGTCGAGCTATCGCAGCCAAGGTTTTTCGGGCAGGATTCTACTTGGTTGACAGCAATAGAGGACGCTAAGGACATAGTGCGAACTTGCGACGCGTGTCAAAGGTTTGCCGCAAAACCTCACTCTCCGGCAGCAGAGCTAGCACCAATACCTTTGTCATGGCCCTTTGCACAATGGGGACTCGACATGGTTGGTAAGTTACACAAATCGTCGCCGGGAGGAAAGGAATACATGCTAGTAGCCGTCGACAAATTCACAAAGTGGATAGAAGCGAAGCCGATAAATTCACCGGACGGAGCATCTGCAGTAAAATTCATAAAAGACCTCGTCTTCGGGTTTGGAGTGCCCCACGGCATCGTCACAGACAACGGCGGCAACTTCACGTCCAATGAATTCAAAGACTATTGCGAAGAGGTGGGTATCAAGCTGAACTTTGCATCAGTTGCACATCCTCAAACCAATGGGCAAGTCGAGAAAGCCAATGGCATCATCTGCAATGGCATCAAGAAGCGCTTGTTAGGACCACTAGAAAAAGCTCGACATACCTGGCCTGAGGAACTACCAAGTGTGTTGTGGAGCATCCGAACAACTCCAAATACAGCGACACAAGAAACTCCGTTTTTACGGTACATGGAGCGAAGCGGTACTACCAATCGAGATAGAGCACAACTCTCCACGTGTCGCGGAGTATGACGAAGAAACATCGAGAAAAGCATTAGAAGATGATGTGGACGCACTTGATGAAGCTCGAGATGAAGTATTGTCTCGAGTAACCAAATATCAACGGGACTTGAAGAATTACCACAGTCGACGTTTGCGGCCAAGATCTTTTCAGGTGGGCGACCTAGTTCTTCGGCTCACGCAAAAAAGTCATGAAAAACTCGAGTCACCTTGGCTCGGCCCTTATATCGTCACGGAAGTAATCGGAGGAGGAGCATACAGGATAAAGGACAAGAAGACGGGGGTGGAGGAGCCAAACCCCTGGAACGTGGCGCAACTCAGGCGGTTCTACGCCTAGAGTCGAAATATAGTCCTTGTAAAACTTCAATGTACTTGAAACGCCCGCGAGTTTTCAGACGCACTCTTTTCCTTTTTCGGGGCACCGAGTGGGGCCGGAGAAGGTTTTTAATGAGGCGGGCTCGCGGTGCTGCAATACAATAAAGATAGTGGCTATATCACCTTTTTCTTTGTCAACGCGACCAAAGTCATCGCCCCGACGAATTTCAATATAGTTCATCGATAAAAGAAGAAAAAAATCTTGCCTTGGTATTCAAATACCTCGTGAGTCAATAAAAATACAAAATAGTACTCAGTAAAAGCTCGGGGGCTCATATCTGCCTTCAAAATATAAATGCCTTGGTCCACAACCTCGCAAATATACAAATATAGAAAAAGTCACCGTTGGATGAGGAAATCGTGTGGCGAGAATTGATGAACGGAGGGTTGAGCAATGTATGCGAGAGAGGGAAATCGGCGAAGATTGGGCGCAGAGGAAGATTTGCGAAGAGGAGCAGGTGAGCGGCGCAAGTGAGGGGATGAACGGAGGTTGAAGACAGGTTTATATAAGAATTGGGTGAAGCAAGTGCACCGTTGGATGAGGAAATCGTGTGGCGAGAATTGATCTTCTAGTTACAAGGGCAAAAAAGTATTTTTACCGGGATAGGCGTTACCGTACGTGCACCAGAAAAAGCGGAGGACGTGTGTCCCCCACTTCCACGACGTGTCAATGTGGTGGGAGCGATGGACCCACAAAGCGAGAAAAATATCGACCGAGTGATAGAGTTGAAGAAAATTTGACAAGGGAAAATATGTCGACAAGAGAAAGGAGAATGGCGACAGGATAAGTTATTTGAATGCATCGGGAGCCTTTGGTCAGAAACAAGTTTTTGCCCAAATGCTCGGGGGCTACTTCGAATAAAGAAAAATTTCGACAATGGCAAATATAGAAAATGTTGAGCCTACAACCAAGCACAAGTTCTTGGCTGTAGCCTCGGGGGCTACTCCCATCGGGAACGCTGTTCGCGTGCCCGATGAAATTAACAAAGGAAAAATAGAACAAGCAAGATAGTATATTTCGAGTTATCATTAACTCTCCATATACTCCCATCGGGAAAGCAATATAAGTCATATTTGACTCAATAAAATGTGCCATTCCAACAGCCGGAAAAGCACTCGACAATATATTCTCGGAACGCCGAAGTTGCGATCAATTTCGAATGCCGCAAAAATTGCGAAGGTAAGACCCCGGACCTATTCTCGCCGGGCGTGGCATCGCCAAAGACTCGCGCTCTGCTACTTTTATCCGTATCAACAGATACGAAGAAAAATCCTAACGGACGCGTTAGGTACTCGATAAATTTAAACTCGGGACTCGACGAATGGTAAGACCTTAAGCGGCGCCCGTCGAAGTTTACACCGGTATCCCGAAATCATGTCCAGGGACGTGATTTTGAAGTAGGTTTTTGCGGATTGCCACTAGAGCAGCTTAACTAGTACCTGATCCGTCAGATGAACTAGCCCCAACTACCAATATCCCTGTACAATATAGAATTTTATGAGAAAAAGTATAAAAGTTAAAAGCTTTCGAATAAAAATAGACAGTGGAGATTTTCCCTGATTCTATGATTCAAGCAAAATCTCGGGGCTACTGACATAGGCATCCCAAATGGGCCTGCCTAATATAGTACCCGGGGTTTATTGAAGGCCCACTACCCGAAGAATAAGAAGACTCGAGAGCTCAAGATGTATTTAAGGAGAAGATAGAGTTGTAATAGGAAGTGTTATTTGTAATCCGGCGGGATGAGTTAGAAACCGTCCCGGACTCCGTAATCCTTGTATAGCACGAATCACTCGGCTCCACCTATATAAAGGGGGGTCGAGGGACGAGAAGATCATCGAATCATTGTCTGCAAACCCTAGTTTTCATATTCGTCGAGTACTTTTCGGCTGAAACCTTCGAGATCTACTTGCCCTCTACTTCTAACTAAACCCTAGCCTATAATCCATAGGCATTGACAAGTTAATCCCTTGTCAGCTAGGCTAGCAAGGTTGTTTGAAGCAAACTCAAGTATAAAACGGTACAGCAAATCTTACATATGAACATATTGCAAGCATTATAAGACTTTACATCGTCTCCTTGTTGTTCAAACACCTTAACCAGAAAATATCTAGACTCTAGAGATCAATCATGCAAACCAAATTTTAACAAGCTCTATGTAGTTCTTCATTAATAGGTACAAAGTACATGATGCAAGAGCTTGAACATGATCTATATGAGCACAACGATTGCCAAGTATCAAATTATTCAAGACATTATACCATTTACCACACGCAGCATTTTCTGTTTCCAACCATATAACAATGAACGAAGCAGTTTCAACCTTCGCCATGAACATTAAGAATAAAGCTAAGAACATATGTGTTCATACGAAACAGCGGAGCGTGTCTCTCTCCCACACAAGGAATGCTAGGATCCGATTTTATTCAAACAAAACAAAAAAATAAAAATAAACATACGCTCCAAGTAAAGCACATAAGATGTGACGGAATAAAAATATAGTTTCACTAGAGGTGACCTGATAAGTTGTCCATGAAGAAGGGATGCCTTGGGCATCCCCAAGCTTAGATGCTTGAGTCTTCTTAAAATATGCAGGGATGAACCACGGGGGCATCCCCAAGCTTAGACTTTTCAATCTTCTTGATCATATTGTATCATCCTCCTCTCTTGACCCTTGAAAACTTCCTTCACACCAAACTCAAAACAAACTCGTTAGAGGGTTAGTGCATAATTGAAAATTCATATATTCAGAGGTGACATAATCATTCTTAACACTTCTGGAAATTTCACAAAGCTACTGAAAGTTAATGGAACAAAGAAATCCATCCAACATAGCAAAACAGGCAATGCGAAATAAAAGGCAGAATCTGTCAAAACAGAACAGTCCGTAAAGACAAAATTTTCAGGGGCACTTAACTTGCTCAGATGAAAATGCCCAAATTGAATGAAAGTTGCGTACATATATGAGGATCACGCACGTAAATTGGCAGATTTTTCTAAATTTTCTACAGAAGGGGCTGCTCAATTTCGTGACAGCAAGAAATCTGTTTCTGCGCAGTAATCCAAATCTAGTATCAACCCTACTATCAAAGACTTTACTTGGCACAACAATGCAATAAAATAAAGATAAGGAGAGGTTGCTACAGTAGTAACAACTTCCAAGACTCAAATATAAAATAAAATTGCAGAAGTAAAATAATGGGTTGTCTCCCATAAGCGCTTTCTTTAACGCCTTTCAGCCTAGGCGCAGAAAGTGTGAATCAAGTATTATCAAGAGACGAAGCATCAACATCATAATTTGTTCTAATAATAGAATCATAAGTTAACTTCATTCTCTTTCTAGGGAAGTGTTCCATACCTTTCTTGAGAGGAAATTGATATTTAATATTACCTTCCTTAATATCAATGGTAGCACCAACAGTTCGAAGAAAAGGTCTTCCCAATATAATGGGACAAGATGCATTGCATTCAATATCCAAGACAACAAAATCAACGGGGACAAGGTTATTTTTAACCATAATGCGAACATTATCAATCCTCCCCAAAGGTTTCTTTATAGAATGATCAGCAAGATTAACATCCAAATAACAATTTTTCAATGGTGGCAAGTCAAGCATATCATAGATTTTCTTAGACATAACAGAAATACTTGCACCAAGATCACATAAAGCATTACAATCAAAATCATTGACCCTCATATTAATGATGGGCTCCCAACCATCTTCTAACTTCCTAGGAATAGAAGTTTCAAGTTTTAGTTTCTCCTCTCTAGCTTTTATGAGAGCATTTGTAATATGTTTTGTAAAGGCCAAATTTATAGCGCTAGCATTGGGTCTTTTAGCAAGTTTTTGTAAGAACTTTATAACTTCAGAGATATGACAATCATCAAAATCTAAACCATTATGATCTACAGCAATGGGATCATTGTCCCCGATATTTTGAAAAATTTCAGCAGCTTTATCACAAACAGCTTTCAACAGCTTTAGCAGCTTCGAGCAATTTTGCACGCTTTGCACTAGGAGTAGAAACATTGCCAACACCAATTATTTTACCATTGATAGTAGGAGGTGTAGCAACATGTGAAGCATTATCATTACTAGTGGTGGTAATAGTCCAAACTTTAGCTACATTATTCTCTTTAGCTAGTTTTTCGTTTTCTTCTCTTTCCCACCTAGCATGCAATTCACCCATCAATCTAATATTCTCATTAGTTCGAACTTGGATGGCGTTTGCTGTAGTAACAATTTTATTATCATTAGGCATAACTTTCAATTTTAAAAGATCAACATCAGAGGCAAGACTATCAACCTTAGAAGCAAGAATATCAATTTTATCAAGCTTTTCTTCAACAGATTTGTTAAAAGCAGTTTGTGTACTAATAAATTCTTTAAGCATGGCTTCAAGACCAGGGGTTACACTCCTATTATTGTTGTAAGAATTACCATAACCATTACCATTAGCAGAAGGATATGGCCTATAGTTGTTACCAGAATTATTCCTATAAGCATTGTTGTTAAAATTATTACTTTTAATGAAGTTCACATCAACATGATCTTCTTGTGCAACCAATGAAGCTAAAGGAACATTATTAGGATCAACATTAGATCTACCATTCACAAGCATAGACATAATAGCATCAATCTTATCATTCAAGGAGGAGGTTTCTTCAACAGAATTTACCTTCTTACCTTGCGGAGCTCTTTCCGTGTGCCATTCAGAGTAATTTATCATCATATTATCAAGAAGCTTTGTTGCCGCCCCCAAAGTAATGGACATAAAGGTACCTCCAGCAGCTGAATCCAATAAGTTCCGCGAAGAAAAATTCAATCCTGCATAGAAGGTTTAGATGATCATCCAAGTAGTCAGTCCATGGGTAGGGCAATTCTTTACAAAAGATTTCATTCTCTCCCATCCTTGAGCAACATGTTCATTATCTAATTGCTTAAATTTCATTATGCTACTTCTCAAAGATATAATTTTAGCGGGAGGATAATATCTACCAATAAAAGCATCCTTACATTTAGTCCATGAATCAATACTATTCTTAGGCAAAGATAGCAACCAATCTTTAGCTCTTCCTCTTAAGGAGAAAGGAAACAATTTTAATTTTATAATGTCACCATCTATATCCTTATACTTTTGCATTTCACATAGTTCAACAAAATTATTAAGATGGGCAGCAGCATCATCGAACTAACACCTGAAAAATTGCTCTCTCATAACAAGATTTAGTAAAGCAGGTTTAATTTCAAAGAATTATGTTGTAGTAGCAGGTGGAGCAATAGGTGTGCATAAGAAATCATTATTATTTGTGCTAGTGAAGTCACACAACTTAGTATTCTCAGCAGTACCCATTTTAGCAGTAGTAAATAAACAAACTAAATAAAGTAAATGCAAGTAACTAATTTTTTTGTGTGTTTCTAATATGGAGAACAAGACAGTAAATAAAGTAAATCTAGCAACTAATTTTTTTGTATTTTTGATATAAGAGCAATCAAAGCAGTAAATAAAGTAAAGTAAAGCAAGACAAAAACAAAGTAAAGAGATTGGATGTGGGAGACTCCCCTTGCAGCGTGTCTTGATCTCCCCGACAACGGCGCCGTAAAACCGTCTTGATGGCGTGTAAGACACACGTCCGTTGGGAACCCCAAGAGGAAGGTGTGATGTGTACAGCGACAAGTTTTCCCTCGCAAGAAACCAAGGTTATCGAACCAGTAGGGAGTCAAGGAACACGTGAAGGTTGTTGGTGGCGGAGTGTAGTGCGGCGCAACACCAGGGATTCCGGCGCCAACGTGGAACCTCGCACAACACAATCAAAGTACTTTGCCCCAACGTAACAGCTGAGGTTGTCAATCTCACCGGCTTGCTGAAAACAAAGGATTAGATGTATAGTGTGGAAGATGATGTTTGTTTGCAAAGAACAGTAAAGAACAAGTATTGCAGTAGATTGTATTTCAGATGTAAAGAATGGACCGGGGTCCACATTTCACTAGTGGTGTCTCTCCCATAAGATAAATGGCATGTTGGGTGAACAAATTACAGTTGGGCAATTGACAAATAAAGAAGGCATAACAATGCACATACATATATCATGATGAGTACTATGAGATTTAATCAGGGCATTATGACAAAGTACATAGACCGCTATCCAGCATGCATCTATGCCTAAAAAGTTCACCTTCAGGTTATCATCCGAACCCCTTCCAGTATTAAGTTGCAAACAACGGACAATTGCATTAAGTATGGTGCGTAATGTAATCAACACAAATATCCTTAGACAAAGCATTGATGTTTTATCCCTAGTGGCAACAAGACATCCACAACCTTAGAACTTTCCGTCACTCGTCCTGCATTCAATGGAGGCATGAACCCACTATCGAGCATAAATACTCCCTCTTGGAGTTACAAGTATCAACTTGGCCAGAGCCTCTACTAGCAACGGAGAGCATGCAAGAACATAAACAACATATATGATAGATTGATAATCAACTTGACATAGTATTCAATATTCATCGGATCCCAAAAAACACAACATGTAGCATTACAGATAGATGATCTTGATCATGATAGGCAACTCACAAGATCTAACATGATAGCATAATGAGGAGAAGACAACCATCTAGCTACTGCTATGGACCCATAGTCCAGGGGTGAACTACTCACACATCAATCCGGAGGCGATCATGGCGATGAAGAGACCTCCGGGAGATGATTCCCCTCTCCGGCAGGGTGCCGGAGGCGATCTCCTGAATCCCCCGAGATGGGATTGGCGGCGGCGGCATCTCCTGGAAGGTTTTCTCGTATCGTGGCTCTCGTGACTGGGGTTTTCGCGATGAAGGCTTTAAGTAGGCGGAAGGGCGGAGTCGGAGGGCTGACAGGGGGGCCACACCATAGGGCGGCGCGGGCCCCCCTTGGCCGCGCGGCCCTGTGGTGTCGGTGCCCCGTCGCCCCACTTCGTTTCCTTTTCGGTCTTCTGGAAGCTTCGTGGAAAAATAAGACCCTGGGCGTTGATTTCGTCCAATTCCGAGAATATTTCCTTTGTAGGATTTCCGAAACCAAAAACATCAGAAAACAACAACTGGCTCTTCGGCATCTCGTCAATAGGTTAGTGCCGGAAAATGCATAATAATGACATATAATGTGTATAAAACATGTGAGTATCATCATAAAAGTAGCATGAAACATAAGAAATTATAGATACGTTTGGGACGTATCAGCGGCCACGATGATCATGGCTCCCATTTCTACAATGTGTTATAGTCATGGAGATCGAAGTACCTATTGAACCTTGTAGGTATGGTTTACTTTGTGATCAAATAAATGATTTGTGAACAAAGGATTGATTT
Organism: Lolium rigidum; assembly: GCF_022539505.1. Classification (NCBI taxonomy): domain Eukaryota; kingdom Viridiplantae; phylum Streptophyta; class Magnoliopsida; order Poales; family Poaceae; genus Lolium; species Lolium rigidum. Next base: position 267,444,383 of record NC_061510.1, on the reverse strand, counting down.
TGAACAATGATAAACCAACTACATACAAAGAAGCTATGATGGGCCATGACTCCGTTAAAATGGCTAAGAGCCATGAAATCCAAGATAGTTTCTAAAATCAAGCTTGGAGCTTGATAAACCTTTTGAAGGAATAAATACTTTTTGAAAGTAAATAGATCTATAAAATTTATAGACTTGGATATAATATCTTTGAAGAAGCTCAACTTGTCAAAAGATTGTTTATGACAAAGTTCAAAGAGTTGACTGCGATAAGATTAGATCTTCAGCAGCGATGCTTATAGTCTATACGAATTGTTCTAGTAGTCGCTACATATTTCTTTTTTGAGATATGTTAGTAGGATGGCAAAATACATTCCTTGATAGAAGTGTGTATTAAAGGTGCATACAAGATACAACTGAGTGTTTTTCTAGTCCGTAGAATACTAGAAAGGTATACAAACTTCGTTGGATGAAGTGAGTATCACGGAGTTGGAATCTTCACCAGATGAAATAATCAAAGAGTTGTGATTTCATCAGAAACGATGAAGAAGCTTGCATTTGCAAGAAATTAAGTGAGAGCGCTGAGACATATTTATAATACTTTATGTAGATGACATATCGTTGATTATAAATAATGTAATCATATACTTGATATGAATAGAAGGTTTCATTGAAAATCAACTTCAATGAAAGGATATGGACTAAAAACATATTTAGCGTCAAGATCTATGAAGATAGATTGAAACGCATAATAAGTTTAAGCCAAAGTACATAGAATTAATATTGAAGTAGTTCAATATGAAAACGTTAAGAAACTGTTCTTTTTTCATGTGGAGGTTTAAACAAGACTTGAGTGTATTTGACACTGAATGAGTAAAAACACATGAGTGATTTTAGATCACGAATACTATGTACAAAATCAGATGTCCTGTGCTCTAAAGTGTTAAGAGCATATACCAGAATGATTCATGTAATGATCATTGGACAACAGTAAGAATATCCTGAGTGCTTTAGAAAAACCAAGTATATATATATATAGTTTTGTATGGGTAATGACAAAAAAATCGCTGTAAGGTGTTGCACCGATATTAGTTTGGTCACATATAAAAAATAAAATTTCAATCTCAATTAGGCTAAGTGTTGTTTAAAAGGTAGCACAATGAGCTAGAAGAAGTCTATGCTAGATTTAGATGAGTTCTAAATATTGTGACGGATTCTACAAAGGCAGAGTATGTCATTATTTTGACAATGACTGAGGAGTTTTAAGTCGAGGAGTTCTTTGAGAACTTGGTGTATTCCGATAGTGTCAGAACTTTGAAGCTATATTGTGTGTGACAATATTAGTGACATATTTCAGACCGAGGAATTAAGGTTCCACCAGAAGACTGAACATATATGATTAATGTCGACTCATTTGGAAAATGAGTGATGCGTTGAGACGCAAATGAATTGCAAAATACATACATTTCTGAGCGTGTCAGATCCTTTGACTGAAACCTCTCCCGTGAGCAAAACATGATAAGCACCATAAGGCCAAGGTGTTATATCTTTACAAATGTAAACTAGATTATAGACTCTAGTGCAAGTGGGAGACTGTTGGAGATATGCCCGAGAGGCAATAATAAAATAGTTATTGTTATATCTCAGTGTTCATGATAAATGTTTACACTCCATGCTATAATTGCATTAACCGGAAACATTAATAAATGTGTGTTGTGTAAACAACCAGAGTTCCTAGTAAGCCTCTCATTTAACTAGCTTGTTGATTAATAGATGATCATGGTTTCCTGATCATGAACATCGGATGTTATTAATAACAAGATCATATCATTAGGTGAATGATGTGATGGACACACCCATAGTAAGCATAACATGAGATCAAGTCATTAAGTTCAACTTGCTATAAGCTTTCGATATATAGTTACCTAGTCCTTCGACCATGAGATCATGTAAATCACTTACACCGGAAGGATGCTTTGATTACATCAAACGCCATTGCGTAAATGGGTGGTTATAAAGATGGGATTAAGTATTCGGAAAGTGTGAGTTGAGGCATATGGATCAAGAGTGGGTTTTGTCCATCCCGATGACGGATAGATATACTCTGGGCCCTCTCGGTGGAATGTCATCTAATTAGCTTTCAAGCATGTGACTTGGTCACAAGAGATGACATACCACGGTACGAGTAAAGAGTACTTGTCGGTAACAAGGTTGAACTAGGTATGGAGGTACCGATGATCGAACCTTGGACAAGTAAAGTATCGTGTGACAAAGGGAATCGGTATCGTATGTGAATGGTTCTTTCGATCACGAAGTCATCGTTGAATATGTGGGAGCTATTATGGATCTCCAGGTCCGCTATTAGTTATTGATCGGAGAGGAGTCTCGATCATGTCCGCATAGTTCTCGAACCGTAGGGTGACACACTTAAGGTTTGATGTCGTTATAAGTAGATATGGAATATGGAATGGAGTTCGAATGTTGTTCGGAGTCTCGGATGGGATCCAGGACATCACGAGGAGTTCCGGAATGGTCTGGAGAATAAGATTCATATATAGGAAAGTCACTTTCCAAGTTTGGAAATGATCCAGTGCATTTATGGAAGGCGCTAGAATGTTCTAGAACCTTCCGGAAGAAATCACCATGGAAGGTGGAGTCCCGGATGGACTCCACCAACCCTAGCAGGCCAGCCAAAGGGGAAGGTGGAGTCCATGGTGGACTCCACCTCCATGGCCAGCCATAGGGGAAGGAAAGGGAGCAATCCCACTTCCCCTAGGTTTCACCCATATGGAAGTTTTTGAGTTGGACTCTTATTCGGATTTTGGGTAAACCCTTGGGGGTTCCACCTATATAAAGAGAGGGAGAGGGAGAGGGCTGGCTACACCTTGGCCGCACCACCAAAGGGCTCCCAGCCGGCGCCCAAGCACCCCCCCCCTCTCCCAAACCCTAGCTACTCCCTCCTCCTTCTTCTCCCGCAGCGCTTACGGCGAAGCCCTGCCGGAGATCTCCACCACCACCGTCACCACGCCGTCGTGCTGGCGGGATTCCGAGGAGAATCTACTACATCCGCTGCCCGCTGGAACGGGGAGAAGGACGTCTTCACCAACACCGTATGTGTGACCGAGTACGGAGGTGCTGCCCGACTGTGGCACCGTCAAGATCTTCTACGCGCTTTTGAAAGCGGCAAGTGATCGACTACATCAACCACGAGATCTAATCTCGTAGGCTTTGGAATCTTCGAGGGTTAGTCTCACATACATCTCGTTGCTACCAGCTACTAGATTAGATCTTGGCTTGTTATTCGTTCTTGTGGTAGGAAATTTTTTGTTTTCTATGCTACGAATCCCATCACTGCACAGGTCAAAGCTCCTGCCTTCAACTCTTCTCACCGAGCACCACAATCCCCAGGCGACGCCTCCAACAAGGACATGGCGTGCAGCACGTAGATGTCGCCCAATCCGCAGGATTTTGGGATTTCGCCCGGGAGGTAGGTCGGGGTGTAAACAGGGGACCTCATCCACGCCTCCAAGGAGGAAGAACAGCGCCCGAAGGCGTCGCAACCGCTGGGCCGAGCCAGTCGACCTAGGGTTTCCCCTGATCCCAAGCAAACCACCAACACCCACCATGTCCGAGGTCAGGGAGCAACCGCCGCCCTCAACCAAACCGGTGGAGGAGAGAGATCCGGACGGGGAGACACGCACCGGATTTGATGGGCAGGAAGACCTCCAAGCCGCAGCCGCTGCCCGCCGCGGTCGCACCTCCCGGGAGGACGAGGCCGACGGCCAGAGCCACCCGCGACGACACCTGCCGCGAGCACACCATCGCCACGCCAGAAGGGCCGCCGCCCAGATCCATGGCCCCAACCAAAGCCGCGTCGGGCAGCACCCTAGCCGCCGGCCACCAACGCCCAGCACCGGCGAGGCCGAGCCGGAGAGGAGGACGAGGGAAGGAGGGCTGCCAAGCAGCCAGCGGTGGAGGCCATACCCCCCCCCCCCACCCACGGCAGCCAGCCTCCATGCCACCGCGCTAGGGGAGCCTGCGCGCAGATCCCCACCGCCCCCTTCACCGGCTCTGCGGGGCTTCGCCGGCAGCAGCCTCGGGGGACGGCGAGGGGAGCAGTGGCGGAGCGTGACCAAAAGCAAAGGGGGGTCCAAAAAAATGGTCGCCAAATCAAATCTTCATGCCATTTTTTTTTAAAAAAAAGTATACAAGCGGCATGTTCGCGCATAAGCCTCCTCGTGCGAGGAAATTAAGAAGTTTGCCGCCAACTTTGGATCCCGATCGCACGACGAAGAGGGGGTCACGCCGCGAGGCTAAATTTGGCACGTTCGACCGATATCATGGTCCTTATTTTTAAACAGGTTAAGGTAATTTTGCTGTATTTTCATTCGTAGCAGCAAGAGATGGTTTTCAATCTTGAAAATACACTTAATTTCTTGATTTACAGAGGAATTTACGCACCGCTGTCCAGGCCAGTAGTGATTTCTTGATTTCGTATTGAAATTAGCATACTACGAGCGACTCCTATTTATAAAAAAATGGAGGAGATGACCCCAAGATTTAGCAATGGCCAGCGAGAAAAAAAACATCAAAAATCACTTAATGTCCCAAGCCCCGAGGATAAACAGAACACACCCCACCTGCTATTAGATTGGGCAGTTCCGTCAAGATTCAGCCCGTGACTCCAAATATTAATGCTCTGTCCGTCCAGCCACATGGTTTCTTCACTGCTCCTGGAAGTGCAGCGGCAGCTTGATCAATGGCATGCAGCGAGGAGGATGGGCACTGAAACGAACCGAGGCGGCGTCATCTCCATTCCCCGACGTGCTCCCATAATGCGCCTCGTCTGCAGTTTTCTCGTTCTTCTTCTCAGGCGCGTCTTGAGGTCTTGTTTACTTCTCTCGTATTTTTTTCCCTAATGGGTATGGGGATGGGAGGGGATTTGGTGTTCACCCAATCCCCTGAAATACCCTTCCCCAAAAATACACTAGTATGATGGAGAGTTTTTGATTTAGGCAAAAAATGTGGGGATGGGAGGGGATGGGAGGGGATATCTCGGGATTATGTCGTTCAAAACCGAAGAAGTAAACGGACTAGTGGGGATTTTCCGGGATACGAAATAATCCCCTCCCATCCCCATAGATACCCTAGAAGTAAACAAGGCCTGATGTGGGACGGCACCATCGTTCCCAGTTACTATGTGGGACGGAAGCGGCAACGACGGCTCTGCCGGGGATGGCGACGTCGCCCGCTCACGCTGACGTGCCACGCCTGCCGGCACCACGCAACCCACCACCGGCGACGCCATGCGCGCTCTTCGACCGACCCCACCGGCATGTGCCCGGTCCCTACTGCGCGTCTCCCGCCGCCGCCGCCGTCATGTCACCGCACGGCACTGAGCCGAATCTTCCTCTCGCTCCTCGTCCGACCCGAGCTCGGCGCGAGGGAGGCGTCTCCGCCGCATTTCAACAACTGTTTCCGGCTGCGTCTCAAGCCGAGCTCTTGGCCTCTTATCGCTGCCGTTCACCATTTCTTGGACTCTCAGTGCTACAGCGATCGTCAACGGTAGTTGGTACCTGGCCACCACCGTGTTGAGCGAGTCGCAGGTCGATCGGACCGAAGACCGCCGAGGTGCACGTCTTCTCGCCGGCGCACGACGCGCAGTGGGGCCTCGTGTGCGGCACGTAGTTGCCTATGGGGATGCAGCTGAGGGTGCCGTAGAGGCCGTCGTCAATCCAGTAGTAGCGCACCTCGCCGCACGTGCTTCCCGATGACGCGCGCCGCCATCGTGAATGCCGTCTCGGCCAAGTACTTCCCCGGTCGAGCGCCTCGTTGACTACCGCGGCCGCATCGTCGAACGCGGGGCCGGCCATGAACCCCGCCGCCGATGTCGACCACGCGTCCACGCGCATGGGCGGCATGCCGAGAGCGATAGCCGCGTCGAACACCCTGCGCGCTGTGTCGATGGTGCCGCGGTACACATCCGTGTTAGACGCGCCCCTGCCGACGTGGAAGGAGATGAGCATGGGGGATTGGCACCGTCGCAACACATTCCTCGTCGGGCGCTCCTTCTGTTTTCCCTTGCTCTCAATGGACTAGCCGGTTGCATGTATGGTCCGCCGCGGGCTTGCCGGCGGTGCTAGAACCAGAACGCCACCGCCGTCGTCCTCCCCTCTTCCCTACAGCCATATACGGCGCGTCTTCTCTTGAGCTGCTACGATGTGTCAGGTGCGTGCATGCCATCTCTGCTCCGTGTCAGGGTGTCTGAGGAGTGAGGAGAGATGGCCTCGTGCGAGGAAGAGCCACATGGGAGGGACCGCTGAAAATACCAGCCTTTTTTTAGTCAAATGGAAAAAATACGAGGGATACTACAGACCCTACCTCATGCGTTGGACCAATGAAATCTCGACTTAGTCCAGGAGCATATACCGCCGTGTTCACTATATCCACTCTCATGCAATGACAGTCTACTGTCTACACACGGGCCACATAATGCCGAGTCCTATTTATCCTCGGGTATAGGAAACAAAAGGAGGCCGAAGCTGGTAAACAAATGATGGCCGATGCAGAGTACTATACGCCTGGTTGCGCTTTTGGAAGGGGGGTTGTTGCCCACTTTCGCCTCCAAGGCGCTCCGCCTATGGAGGGGAGGAAAGGGAGGTGGGGACAGAGGCGGCGGTGGCGAGGGTTAGGGTTCGCCCCCTCGGTCGTCCAGAGGAGACGACGCGAGGGGGTACGAGGGCCTGGTTGTTGATTCTGTCGAGATGATCCGCTATATACACTACGTAGTATATAAAATTATATGATGCCAAATATTGATTTTTCCTCCTATTATTTAGCAAATCGGCTATATGGTTTAGTCCGCTAAAACCCACCTATAGCCTTTTATGCCGGCTATAAGCTGCCAGTTATTTTAATCAGGAGTAAAATCCATGGCTAGTACTCCAACTTGTCCGCGGGGTTCAGATGGGTCATCGTACTCATAGAATACCAATTTACAGTAACTAAATACGCGTGATGGTTCATCTATGGTCACTCGTCTCCGGTGCAGCACTGTATTTGATGACGTGGAAATAAATTGATCAGTCTCACGGTCGTTTGTTTTGCGAAAGACCCCTCAACTAAACACAGTAGTAGGCTAGCAGGTAGCAGCCCACCCCTTTTGCAAGAACCGCCCTCTCCCAGTGCATCGTCAAACGTCTTCTTCCTTTTCCAGGAGGCACGGAAGACTGGCGCTGGTGCTGCTCCGCTGCCCGGCCGTTCTCGCGCCGACCAGGGAGAGGTCCATGCGCCACGCCACGCCACGCCAGGGCAGATGAAGGCCGAGGAGCTCCGGGATGGCCCTGAATCCACCGCGGCGGCGCTCGCCAAATTCTGACGACTGGAAGCTCCCTGGCCCGATTCCTTCGATGGGGAAAATACATCTAGCACGACCTTCAGCAGGACGAGCCAAAGTAACCGGGTCGTCCGCGGAGACGCAAACCTGGCTTAAAACCTGGCCCAAATATGCGGTAGATTTGCGTCTCTGCGAACGCGCAAAATGTCCGCTCGCGTTTTCACCGGGCCCGCCTGGCAGTGAGTCTGCATCGAGGGCATCGCTTCGCGCGGTCAGCGCTTCCGCGTATGCGACGCAGGCTTCGCCATCAATGGCGCGGCTGCCTGTTCTGCGCGTGCACTGGCGGGCGACGGCTGGGCTTCTGCGCCGCCTTCAATGGCATCGTATCCCGCGCGCGGCTGCCGCTAAAAGTCCACCGGTCGCGTTCCTCTTTCGCCCATACCTCCACTCGCACCACCACCGCCGCAGCACCATGGGGAAGAAGAAGAACGACTTCGAGGCGTCCGGCAGCGGCAGCAAGAGGGTGTCGCTCCCCGTCACGGTGGGGAGGCTCATGCACGGCAAATGGTTGCCGTGCGACGATGCCTGGTCCGGCGTGCAACTGCCTGGCGGCTGGCGGCTCAGCTGCCACCGAGTGCCCATCCCTCCAGTCCCTGCGCGCGAGCCCGATCGGAGCGCGGAGATCCGGCGAAGGAGGCGGTACCTGTTGCCGGACCTCCGCGCCTATCCAGCGTACGCCATCCACTCGGAAAGTTGGCGTACGTATCTGTCGACCGAGACAGATAGAAGAAAAAGGGCGGACTTCATGGGCGACAGGGATTTTCCCTTCGCCGCTGCACCGCCGACTCGTCCATGAAGACAGGAGGCGCCGACGCGTCGTCAGCAGGCGCGCGACGCGCGCGCAGTACAACGACGACGACGACGACGACCGCAACGACGAAGCCTACGACGACGAGGACGACTACATCGAGGCGCTTGCCTACCACAACGAGGAGGTGAAGGACGACAGCGACGACTACGTCGCGGCCGTCTTCCACGAATGGCAGCAGGCCATGGCGGAGGGCCGCAATTTCGAGTTCCCGGAGAACATGACGGACGACGAGATGACGAAGGTCGGCGTCCTCGTCTCCGAGAACGATGCGCCTGTGCAGCCGCCGCTGCCCCGCTACGCCACCGGCGTCATGCCGCCGGGCCTATCGGAGGATGAAGCCCTTCGACAGGCGCTACAGGACTCGGCGGCGCCACAACCGCCGCCATACAACCCCTGGGCTCCTCCTCCATAGCCGCAGCCCTGGGCGCCTCCTCCACCGCCGCCATAGTCGTATCCCTGGGCGCCTCCACCGCCGCCACAGCCGTATTCCTGGGCGCCTCCACCGCCGCCACAACCACAGCCCTGGGCGCCTCCGCCTCCACCTCCACCTCCAGCACCGCCGTCGCGCCCGGCGTACGCTCCCCCGGATGGCAACTGGCCGTGGGTGATACCGGAGCTCATCGTGCTCGACAGCGACGAGGAGCAGCAGTAGGCGTTAGGGTTTTTTTCATGTTTTATAACTATGTAAATTATGTTTCATGTTTAAAAATAAATGATTCAGCCAAAAAATGCGTCGTGCCGCTGGAGCCACCCCCGACGCAAACGGACGCGGATCGATTTCTACCATTTTGACCGAGGCAAATGGACGCGCGCGGATGCTAAAATGCGTCGCGTCGCTGGAGATGCCCTAACGCGCCTAGCTGGGCCAAACTGAGTAGCTGCCGACCACGGATAATATGAGCGGGTCGCACACGAGAGCTCCTGGCTGAGCGGAATAGATGTGGGATGGGAATCGAGAGAAGCGGCAGCGTGGGGACGAGGGAGGACGCGCGCCGGCGTGCTTCGGCGGCGGCAGCCCCAGTTTTGGGTTGCGGTCAGGTCAGGTCAGGTGGGGAAGGAGAGACGTGTTGGACGAATCGGGGGTTTTCTGCAAAATGTGACGCAACCGAGAGACCGACAGGCAGGCCCCATGGTGCCACTACGACGAATACATCCCGTTCCCAGCACTAGTGACCGTAGATGGACCGTCAGACGTCTTTAGGTACCGTAAATTGGTATTCTTGAAGTACGATGATCGATCTGAATCACGCTGACAAGTTTGAGTACTAACCATCTCTTTAATCAGAGCCATCACCACCTTCCTGATCGACACCTTGCGCCCGAACTCGTCCTCGCGTGCGACTCAAGGAGAGCGGCCAGCTCGGGGAGAGGCGTCGGGGCGCCGGAGATTCCGTTGACCACGCAGCACCGCCCATCCTTGTGGTGGAGGAAGAACATGTTCTCGCCGGCGCTGTACGGCTGTAGTAGGGGCCGTCGTATTTTGGAGCACGCAGGCGGTGCCGTCTCTGGTTGGCGACGTCCAAGGCGGATCCGTCAGGGAGAGCAATCCTGGGGAGCTGCAATCTGGCCTATTTTCCTTAGCAAAATGATTTTTGTAGAAATTAGCCGCCACTTCAAGCACTTCTTCATTTTTTCGACAGGAGACCATCAGGGCCAATAATAAGGACACTTAAATTATTTTTTCCTTCATCTTTAGTTGGCAACCGTATGAAAATAGGATGTACTCCCTCCATTCCACGAAAATTGTCTAAGAGGTCGTTTGGTATCCATCATTTGGGCATGAAATCCTGAAATTCATTTTGGAATTTCATAGGTAGGTTGTTTGATTGCCAAAAAATTGGACCATCATTTTATTTAGGAAATCCAGCAAAATAACAGTATGTGTAAACACGATTCCGAGCTGAAACCTACCATTCACATTTCTCCATGGAAGTCATTTACAAATTCAATATTAAATTCTACTGTCATTTACAATTCTTGTGGCAACCAAACAAGTGTCTATTTCTGAAATTACAATGTAAAAATGCTACAAATGAAAGGAAAACCTGGCTTCCAAACTACTTCTAAGATTTATCAAAATTTAGATGTATCTAGACACAAAATAGCATCTAGATGCATCTAAATTTTGTCAAAATCTCGGACAATTATCATGGGATAGAAGGAGTATTAAAATTCCCTTCAACAACTTTCCTATCTCTAGATTGTTGCCACATCAAGTTCAGCTTTAATTTCAATATGTTGTACTCATATATAGTCATATACTGAAACTATTTATTTCTGTTTCGACATTAACAGATCAACCGACAACCTCCTCCAAAAGCATCCGATCTCACTTCATCCAATCAATGCAACATCGAATATTTTGGTACGATTTCTTTTCTCGTTGTTTGTAGAAGTTGTGAAAAAATGTTGCACAACACATGTAGCAAAATAAAAGTCACATATATGCTCATGAAAATTAATCGACCATATGCAGCATAAAAACAAGATCCCTAAATAACTGAAACAGGAATGAAGGTGCGTGGGTGGAATTCCTCAGCAGTATGGTAGAGAGAAAGTCGAATCACTTTCGTAACATGTACTACATTGTGACACATCGTATATCACAATTCAAAACATGTACTACATTAAACCATTTTGTCATTCCCACAGAGAAGTCTAACACAGCTCATATACATACAAAAGAATCAACAGATTCAGAATTTTAGCCTTCTGACATTCATGCCTTGGTAAATTCCAAAAACACTTGATGTGTCTTTGTTCCTCAAGGTAAGCCTTGTAACCAATCACCAAAAGTTGTTCTTATAAAGAACACAAAACAAGTATACGCCAGGTGTCAAACAACACTTTAATTTTTCCCAGGTGTAATTCCAACTACGACGTTGCTAACCTGTGTCAAATGAACAGATGTAGCTAAGTACTCCAGATTCAATTAGCAATGTAAAAGATAGTTCATTGGATTGAAGCAAACAAATGAGGGGCTTACCAGTTTACCCTTTTCGTCAACTGTCATAGGGTTCTCAACAACAACGGTTACATTCTGGGGATGAGATGTGGGCTGCAAGAAGATGAAAAAGAAATGAGATAAATCATTCTACTCATCAGGAACAATTTGTGAGCATAAAGTACATGGGTATGGACAACTGAACATACAGCAGAAGTGGATGGGGCATTATATGCAGATTCATTTGATGTAGGCCTTGGACATGGTGTTGGTGACATGGTATTTATCTGAAATTCAGAACACAGATGGTTCAAAATCAGTAAATATTCCTGCTAATATATTGTGTGCACTTGCATCACATGAAGGTTGAGAGCAAGGCTCAACTTACCCCAGTATTTGTGATATACTCGCAGATGGCACATTTGACAGAAGGTGCTCCATGTGGATACATCAAAGTTGTCCGGCACCGACCACAGTTCACGTGGGCTATATTGTTGACTGCATGACGTACAAAAGTGAAATAGCTCAAGAAAAGAGGTCCACACGAAATTGAAGTGCAATATTTCATAGAGGCAGTATAACATAGCCTACTACTGAAAGCACAAAGCAAATTTTCAATTAACTGAACGTTATTCTATTCAATGTTCAGCATGCAAACCTAGGCTGTACTAGACCAACAATGTAGAGTCAAATTAGCTATACACATGCTTTTCCATGTGAGGATGCTATCATTCTAAATCCTGAAGCATGCCACTATTAGGTGCTGCTTGCTAAATTAATTAGCGGAAGGCAATTGACCACATCTAAAGTTCCATGGATGACACACATTCCTCAAACAATGTACCGTGCCTTTGTGTCAAAAGCATAATGTGAAGCTCATAAGAAAAAAAGAAAAAAAAAACAGGAAATGAGGCAGAATTAGCATTACCTGGTCTGACAAGATTGACTGTACTGCAACATGAGCATCTCACAGTGTCTGCATTACGGGTGTACATCAGCAAAGTTCGGCAGCCACCACATATAAGCTGAGCCATTTCCACTGCTGCATTACAAAATTCGTACTTATATAAGCATTTTTCTTTCATATTGAACTTCTACAAGTACGTTGAATTGATGGATTAACAACCAATCAACATGGACAAAGTATAATAACCTTAAAAAGGTAACAGCTTTGGAGATACTGGAAATATAGAATAAGAAGTTACTAATTGACTGAAATTGCAAGAATTGCTTCTTTCAATGACAAACAATCAATTAACCCAGCACTGCATGGGCTACATGGTAGTATAAATATGACAGGAGAATGAAGTATGGCGGGAAGCAGTGAGCAAAGAAATGTGTCCAAGCATAGAATACACAACTGGTGACCTGTGAAGAAGATATTGTCCTACTTCCCTGAAGCTTTTACTAATGCAACTAGTCGTTAATTTTCAGAGGTACGTGCGTAGCAAGTTTAAGATTTTTATTGCCGTCCAGAGGAATGAGATTTTTTAAGTGCAGATACTGAAGTTGTTTTTTACTTATCCACCAACTGAGGCAGAATGAGGAGGTAACCAAGGGACCTAATGTGAGTATGGTTGCCTGGTTGGTGCAAACCGTGGCACAAACGTTTTCAAACTGGGCCTCTTTGGAACTCAGCAACAAAAAATATCGCAATGAAATTTTGTTGAACTATGAAACCCCAAAACACACAAGAATATTGAACTATGAACTTCCAAAAGGTAAAATAAAATGAGGTTTCGGCCCATGTTGATTTCCTTAAAGGGCACATGAATGTATTACATAGGAATTTGGCAACTCCATTCCTATTTTTGAATGACAAGTAGGGAAAAAGATCCAAAGTATCAGATTTCTGTGAAAATCCGGCAATCTAAATGGACCTTGGTACACTGGTAAGCAGGAGGCAGCAAAGATGTGAACATTGGGATACAGGACAAATGGCAGACCATGTACAGACTACTCATAGTGGAAGTAAATCACACACCCCAAGATGTTTTGGTGACATGGCATATCAATAAATAAAGAAAGAGAATGAGGTGGTAACTAACTATGTTACCATAACATCACACACCCCACGACAAAATGAGTCTGCAACGTAATAAATGACACAATCCACGAAACCATATACAAGTATAAGTTACTACCCACTATGGAGGTAGTAACATAAACTAGTAACATATGCGTGTTACTAGTCAAAGTTACTCCCCATTTTAAAGTTGGACAATACAATTTAGGCAGTAGATGGAAGTAGGCACCGTTCTGGGTTCCACTGCAGTTGCAATGCTAGGAACATAAGAATTATCAACATAATATTGTAATGCGAACACTACATTAAACTAACTAGTCACCCAGCGCAAATAATTGCAATACAGATCCAACAAGAAAATAAATTGTACCCACTATTCAGCTGTGAAAGTAGTTTCGTTTTTAGAAAATGGCATACATATACAGATCCAACACAATTAACAGTGTTGTCCAAATTTAAAATGGCTCTGTTATTTGCTGTGAATTAACAATACCTGAACATATAGAACAAACACAGACAGATCCTTACTGTTCTCCAAATTTAAAATGGTTTTGTTATTTCCAGTGAATCGGCAGTACTTGTCTATGCGGAAAGCCACTTAGGCCTTTTTGAGAATAAATAAATGGCAGGGTTCAACATAAGATTCATCCATCGACCTGATATTAACCACTCTGTTCCGGAATACCACAGTACTAGTACTATACAAGCAGCAGACTGCAAAACTAGGCCTGCAGAAGCTTGAAGTGAAGTAACATAGAGCAAAACTGAACCATGTATGCGGAGAGAACGAATTCAAATGCCACGGTGACTCTCTGCCTAGCATGCCCTGGGTAAGTAAGTCCTGCTGCACAGATTATCGTAGCATTTGCAAATGCAACAGTAAACTCTACTTATCTTACTTCGGATGGTATAAGTGAGGCGATGGCAGTACGACAATAGCAACAACGGAAACGAAATCGGGCTGCGTCATCCAAGTACCTGGCGCTGGGGGCGGGACGGCGGTGATGGCGCGGCACAGGGCGCAGCAGACGCTGGGCGCCCCCGCCGGGTAGGCGAGGACGCGCCGGCAGCGGTGGCACACGATCTGGCTCTGCATAGCTGCGATCGAAGCTGCGAAGAAAAGGGGAGTTGCGTAAGGACTAAGGAGCAAGGCATTCAAAATCGACGGAGAATATATATGTACCGAAAATAAAATCCGATCATGCGCTGACCCGAGGGTGGGAAAAAAAAATTGGGGAAAAACCGAGACCAGCCGTACGCTACCCTACAACTACTAGTCAAGTAGGACGGCCGCTGGTCCGTGGCGGATCTGAGGTCGCTCGAGATCCCGATCGTGAGGCGGCGGGCGGGTGAGGAGGAGAGGAGGGCTGCTTACCGGCTCTGGACGGAACTAGGCGCTCGTCCCCGGCCTCCGGTGGCGACGGCCGTGCCCGTCAAGGTAGGTGCTAGGGAGGGTGCGGCGGCGATTTTCACTCGCCGGCGGAAGCGGCGGGGAAGGGGAGAGGACCGGAGCGGAGCGGGAGAGAAGTTGGTGTCGGGATTGGGGGAAGACTGAAGAGAACGCGGTGAAGGAACCGAGGGAGGGAGGAAGGCGTCGTCGGTTTGAGCTCTGCTTTCGGTTGGTTGTGTCACGCACGCGGCTCCAGCCCTCTGTTTTCCTGCTCCTACAACTACAAGTCGGCCTCTGTATGTAGCAATAGTCAACGCGCTCTCCCGCTGCCTGCGTGTCGCGCGTAATCCGTGTTGCGCGTTGCCAGGAAGGGAGTGTTGGCAGCGCAGGGCGCACGCTGATATCTATCTCTCTCTCTTTGCTAAATTTGCTGATACGGCATCTGGCATGAGATATTTTTTTACTAACCCTTCATCATTTTTTGGAAATCATTTTATTTACTTCTTTGTGGGCCAAACATTATTTTTCAGCTTGGAATTTCAAGTTGAACAAACAAAATAAGCGCATCAATAGCATTGAAGTGAGGTGGGGCACAAGGCTGACCTCCTGTTTGGCTTGATCTTCACGAATTCGAGGGATTGAGAAAGAACACAAAGGGCAATCAAAGATTCAAACACAAAACTACACACATTGCTTATCCTGATTGGCGCAATTTATCAACTTAATAGAATCCACAAGCAAGAGACCAAAGGTGTGGTTGCTTGTGGAAAGATTGCCAAGCAAGGGGCACAGAATTCTAAAATGGTGAACAAATCACAACTTTGTAGAGGTGCAATACAAAAGATCCAAGATATAATTGCAAAGCAAAGAGACCAATTGTGATATATGTCAGGAAAGGAAAAAAAATCCAGTTACACAGAGGGACATTGGTACAATTAAATATTCTTTTTAGGGAAAAACTCAATAGATTTGGTAGTCTAAGAAGATGGGGTTCTCACATGACAGCGAGGCATAGGCCTAATCCATCATCATATCGATTATATTCTGGCTAAAAGGGCATGTGCCTAAATATAGTCCAAGACCAAAGGGGTAACTTGTGGGGTAAGGTTACATGACCAAAGGGACCTTTCAACACGTAGAGGCGTAAGGAAAGAAGTTTCGCACTCCCTTGGAGGTAGTGCCGCCAGGCCTTGATTGCTTCTCGGGAAGGGGTGGTGGTACCGATCCTTGTGGAGTTGTGGGTGATAGTATCGGCTCAGTACCGGTTCGGTACCGGTCTTCATCTTGGGGGAAACTGAGAGCTCTAGGAAAAAGCGGTAGTGAGACCGGTATTGGGTGGAAAAATATAATACTGACCCGTCGCATCGAACGGTAGTTTTGGTCCTGGAGCGTCCAACTTTTCTTCTTTCTCTCCTTTCAAGTTTCGATGATAGCGGGCTTCAGCTATGTCCCTTGTTTTCTCTAAAACTGTTATACCGCTATGCTTTTAGTCGCATAAATAAAAAACACTGAACGTCTGAACCAACGATATCATTGCACGAATCTTGACACGACTGATCCACCACTCTAAACCCTTCTTCGGCTCGAACTTTTTTCGCAGCACTTGTTTCCCCTTCACACTCCCCGCACACAAGTCGAGCACTCGGCGGCGTAGACCTCAGCCGCCACGCGACCAATGGCCACAGCCGCGGCCGCCGCACGTCTCACCCCCGCCGTCCTTCCCCGTCCCCGCAGGAGGGTCCCCGCGCCGTGCGCCTCAGCTAGCGGCGCCTCCGGCTCCGGGCGCAGCCGCCGGCTGCGCTGTGAGTTCGTTGCCAGCGTCGGGAACGGCGCGCTCTCCGGCGAGGACGACCCTCGAATGATAGACCGCGTAAGAACCTTCTACTGTGCTTGGTTCTTCTTCTGTCCCATTCCATTTTCTTTTGTTTTCTTTTTCTTCCCCATTTTGGCCGAATAAGTGATTCACGGCCCGGTAGTAACTGAGTAAGGCTCGGTGACGTTTCCGTGGCGGCGAAGACACGGAGTGTGGCGCGGCGGGAGGTGGAGCTTGTAAACAAGGATAACTCTATCCGTTTCTCCGATTTAGAGTTGTTGCTGCTGCGCATGTTCTTGATATTGGGCTGTGCATTGTGACGAACACCTAGCGTGCAGAGTGGCATTGCATTGACCGGAGTGTACTTCCTTCAGGGAAATATTGCCTTCTCATTTAACATTTACTTTCCTAATGGCATCTCTTATTAAATGGGTCAGTGATGCTTTCTGGTATGTGTTAGCAGCACAGGGCGCACGCTGATACCGCGCTCTTTGCTAAATCTGCTGATCCGGCATCTGGCATGAGATATTTGTTGCTGATCCGGCACATGCAACGCCACTATAACTGGAAATTTCAGGGCATGTAAAGTAACCCTTCATGTATGAAAATCATTTTATTTCATAATTTTTTGTGGGCCAAACATTATTTTTCAGTTTGGAATTTCAAGTTGGACAAATATAAATTAAACGCATCACTGTCATTCAAGTGAGATGGGGCACAGGGGCTAACCTCCCGTTTGTCTCCATCTTCACGGATTCAAGGGATTGAGAAAAAACACCAAGAGTAATCCAAGATGCAAACACAACATATTGGTCGTTGGCATGATATATCAACTCAACGGAATCCACAAGCAACAGACCGAGGATAGGCTTTTCTTGTGGAAACATTGCCAAACAAGGTGACCGAATTCTAGAAGGATGAAGACAAAGACAAAACGATCCACTATCGAGGAGGGACCTTTATACAACTCAATAGTTCATTTTTGAAAACAACTCAATAGATTTGGTAGTCTAAGAAGATGGGGTTCCCACCTGGAAGAGGCATAAGCCTAATGCATGATCATGAGATTTTGCACTCCCTCAGTGCTATACCGCCTGCCATGGACTGCTTCATAGGAAGGGGCGGTAGTACGGACCCTTGTGGAGTTGTAGATGGTAGTATCGGCTAACTACCAGTTCAGTACCGAACTCCATTTGTGTGGAGCCGAGAGCTCCAGGCAAAAAATGTTAGTGGGGCTCGTGGTAGGCGGAAAAAAATAGTACCAGTCCGTTGCATCGAACGGTAGTACCGGCTTGGGACGGTTGTAGTTTCGGTGCTAGAGCGTCCATTCTCCGCTTCCAAGCTTCGATAATATCGACCTTCAGCCGTGTCCCTTGTTGTTCTCTAAGAAAAATGTTATACCCCTATGTCTTTTAGTCGCATAAAAAACACTGAGGTCTTCTTTGGTTTATAGGATTTATGTAGGATTTGAATCTTATAAAAAAAATTATATACATGTTGTTTGATTCATATGAACAAAATTCTATAGAAATCTTGTAGTGTAAATCCTATAGGTAAAACATGAGGTTATATCTCATGAAAAATTTATTTTGCTATAACTAAACATACTTCATCTTCCCATATGATTAAGTAGCCATGACATTCCAATCCTATATACTTTTGTTATTTCTATGATTTTCCTATCCTATTAATCAAATGAGCCCTGAACGTCTGAACCATCGATATCATTGCACGAATCTTGACAAGACTGATCCACCACTCTAAACCCTTCTTCGGCTCGAACTTTTTTCGCAGCACTTGTTTCCCCTTCACACTCCCCGCACACAAGTCGAGCACTCGGCGGCGTATAGGACCTCAGCCGCCACGCAGCCGATGGCCACAGCCGCGGCTGCCGCACGTCTCACCCCCGCCGTCCTTCCCCGTCCCCGCAGGAGGGTCCCCGCGCCGTGCGCCTCAGCTAGCGGCGCCTCCGGCTCCGGGCGCAGCCGCCGGCTGCGCTGTGAGTTCGTTGCCAGCGTCGGGAACGGAGCGCTCTCCGGCGAGGACGACCCTCGACTGATAGACCGCGTAAGAACCTTCTACTGTGCTTGGTTCTTCTTCTGTCCCATTCCATTTTCTTTTCTTTTCTTTTCCCCATTTTGGCGAATAAGTGATTCACGGCCCGGTAGTAACTGAGTAAGGCTCCGTGGCGTCGAGAATACGGAGTGTGGCGCGGCGGGAGGGTGGGATTTGTAAACAAGGATAACTCTATCCGTTTCTCCGATTTAGAGTTGTTGCTGCTGCGCATGTTCTTGCTTATGGGCTGTGCATTGTGTCGAACACCTAGCGTGCAAAGTGGCATTGCATTGACCGGAGTGTACTTCCTTCAGGGAAATATTGCCTTCTCGTTTAACATTTACTGTCCTAATGGGATCTCCTATTAACTGGTTCAGTGATGCTAAGTTAAGTTTGACTTGACAAGAATTATGATAGGTGAACTTTCAAGTGTTTCAGAAAGAGAGACAGACATGCATGGATCTACTGTCGACCAAATGGGAAAATACGATATTTCCGCCCTCTGCTGCGCAATGATCTGGACACAAAACATTGTATAATAGTGCAATCGGATACATTGTTATTTTATACTTTAGTTCTGTATGGAACTTCGGATGTATTATTCCCAGTTTTCTCCAGTGCATTTGTTCCCTTAAGAGATGCATCATGTCTCAACTTTACATAGGCATGTCATATGAATTTGCTTTTTCATTGGAGGCTATGAGTTTTTTTTTAAAGATCACTATGCTACTTCCCATGTTATGCAAAGATATTAATTGTTACTCCTTACAATTCCATCTACAGCAAAAAGCTCTTGATGCAGCCATGAGTGACATAAACAACTCTTTTGGCAAAGGAAGTGTTACAAGATTAGGCAGTGCTGGCGGTGCTTTTGTGTATGTTTTAAATTTCTTAATTCTATCAAATCTCTGTTATAAGTTCCATGCATGCTATCATGCTGACTGTTACTGTGTCTACCCAGTGAGACTTTTCCAAGTGGCTGCTTAACACTTGATTTTGCTTTGGGTGGTGGCCTTCCAAAAGGAAGAGTAGTAGAGGTAACTTCTTGCATTTATGATTCCTAGCACCAATGAGACACATATGGTTTATTCTTGCTTTGATTGTGGCACCTTTGGATCACCATTTGCTCTGACTTTTGCAGTTTTACAATAACGTACTAACCTCTTAACGATTTGATTGGCAAAAATTTGAAGGTCTATGGTCCAGAAAGCAGTGGAAAGACGACTCTGGCTCTGCATGCCATTGCTGAAATACAGGTTTTTTTTATGAATAATAGTATGATAACGCTGTGCATTTCATGATTCGTAAGAACTTAATAATGTTAAAAGACTCTCAACATCCTATATGCAGAGGCTAGGAGGAAATGCCATGCTTGTCGATGCAGAGCATGCTTTCGATCCAGCTTATTCAAAAGCACTTGGGGTAGATATTGAAAATCTGATTGTCTGTCAGCCCGACAATGGAGAGATGGCACTAGAAAGTAATACATTCTCCACTTATGAGGGATCAAACATTTTGTTTACATATTATTATTATTATTCTACATGTAAACGATGGTTAGTGAGGTAGTGACTAATTTGGATTTTCGGTACACTAGTGACTAATTTATATTTCTCGCACACAGATTTTCTCTTTCTACATGTCTATTGCATGCCATTTTATCTTCTACCATACCATCTGAATAGTGCTTGAAATGTATTATCAGTAATTATGACACATCAAATTTATATATTTCCCTTTCTTTGCCATTTGTGGTTCAATTAGATTTCTAGCATCTTTTACCACAAGGACTTTTTTTTAGCCATTATGAACTTAACTATGTTTCTACTATTCAGAGCCATTTTTTTTATAACCAGAAGTTCTGGGATTATACTCTAATGTTCATACATATTCCTTTTTTATTTTTCAAAATGCTTATTCTATTTCAAGTACCTGCTACGGTTGAAGGTATCATAATCCACCGCAATGCCACGCGGCCTAGTGGTTGCTGTGAGTTATTTTTGTGAATTTGACTGGCATGTTCATTTTCTCTACCAGTTGCGGATCGCATGTGCAGATCTGGAGCAATAGATCTCATCTGTATTGATTCAGTATCAGCTCTCACTCCACGTGCGGAAATTGAAGTATGATTCTCTTTCTTTTTGTTTTTTCCTTAGATTTATATTTAAAATGATGCATGAAATTATGATTCATTTGTTTGCTAGGGTGAGATAGGGATGCAGCAGATGGGTTTACAAGCTCGGCTGATGAGTCAAGCATTGAGAAAGATGTCAGGCAATGCCTCAAAGGCTGGTTGTACTCTTATGTTCTTGAATCAAATAAGATACAAGGTGTTCTACATTAGCATTTAGCTGTGGGTTCATTACCATCTTATTCCGTTGCTTGATAAATTTCATATTTTCTAGATTGGAGTATTCTATGGGAATCCTGAGGTTACTAGTGGAGGGATAGCTTTGAAATTCTTCGCATCAGTTCGCCTAGAGATACGGCACATTGGAAAGATAAAATCTGTAAGATCAATGATATAATGTCACCTTTCCTAAGGCTTGACCTTGAGAATATTTATCTTATTTTGCCAAGGTCAAGGGGGATGAAGATATTGGTGTCAAGGTCCGTGTCAGAGTGCAGAAGAGTAAAGTATGTGGAGAACACATGTAGTTCTTTTTTTGTAGTACTATGCTCTACAGTTTGTACCTTGGGCGTGAATATGTTTTCCCTTGTTCTTTGCAAGGTCTCCAGGCCCTACAAGCAAGCTGAATTTGAAATAATGTTTGGGGAGGGTGTTAGTAAATTGGTCAGTGTATGAAATTTTCAGCTTTTGTCATCTGACCTCATTAGAACTCTTGCTAAACGAAAATTCCATATAGGGTTGTATTATTGATTGTGCCGAGCTGATGGAAGTTGTTGCAAAAAAGGGTTCATGGTATAGTTACAAAGATATAAGGTATGCCAACAGCTTTAGAATTTTTTTATCATGGCTTGCAAGTATGTTAGCAAAGCATTACCTTCTAGGATAATCCTTTCATGCCATTTGGAATGAAAGGGGATCCTACAAACATAAGTGATTCTCCTCAGTCCCATTTCCATGTGAACTTAATGTATTTTTGCTGGCTATATGTGACATTCAGATTTTGGAAGACCTTTATCATATCATATATACTTTAGTCCTGTTCGTTTTTTGTGGGATGTGCAGTAACTTTATACAGCCTATGCTGTCTGAATTGCATTTCATGTTAATTGGCTTAAATTTCAGGATTATGAATGGACGTTTGTTACATATATAGCTGCTTAAATTGCAGGATTATGAAGTTATGAATGTTATTGCATTTATATCTGCGTAGGCAACTAACCAGAAAACTCTAAAGAGGTCTCACATAATTCCCTTGTGTTTTGAACTTTCAACAGCTGTTTTGATATACTGCTTCAGAATTCTGTATGTAGATCTGCACACCCCAAAACAGGGTCACTCTTTAAACAATAAACATAATCTCGTTTATGTTATTGTGTAAAATTTAGCTTTCCATGGATACGTTGTGATATAATTTTGTTTTGATACTACTGTATACTTGTAGTTTTCATGTGTTCCTTTGTTTAAATTTTTGGTTTGCAGGCTGGGTCAAGGTAGAGAAAAGGCACTGCAGTATCTCCGAGAGAACCCAACCGTTTGCAATGAGATAGAAAAGGTATGTTTGATCGTACACCTGGGCTGTTCAATCTTGTAGGCATGAGTCTGCTACTACACTGACAACTATTGAACTCACCAATGCTGCTTATCATATTTATTTCGCCATGTCACAACATAATCATTTTCAATCATCACATGCCATAAGTTGGAACATTTCATATGGTGCTTTTTACCTGCTTCCACTTCATGCATATGACATAATTTGAAGTCGTCTTTATGTGACTCAGACATCTGGACATGTCTGCTATTTCCTTACGACGCCTTGTACACGTGCAGATAGTCCGAGCCATGATACCTGAAGGAACAAGACATATGGCCATGCTAGCTTTTGGACAGTCATCATCAGAACCTGAAGAGGAAGAAGTATATGATGACTGAGCACGACTAATCATCAAGCTCTGAAGATGACAGCTGCTAATCCGTCCATCTAGCACCAAAATCCTGAGCCTTTTGACCCCATGGCGACAGATGACTAGCCCCTTCTCGAAAACGAAGTGAAGTGAACATTCTAGTGATATGGTGCTGTTTGTTAGGATTCTGATCTGTGAGCAGTTGGTTGCTGCAATAGCAGTAATGTACCACCATCATGTACCATTGGCGCAGGGAATTTTGTAGAGAAAACTGATAAGTTCGTATTAATGAAGCTGGAAATATCTGCCCACTTTGTTCAATCCTTGAATCAGTTGTGAGTCATGATCATATGTATTTCTGCCCAACATTTTGCCCAAGAAAAAGAAAACATGACAGTTTCACTGTATTTTTCCAGGAAGTACCTTAAAATGAGATCCAACTCAGTGCAATAAAGCGTTCACTTAACAAGTCAAGAGTGTTCTAAGATGTACTTCATTCCTATGCAATAAATAGTTCACTTAACAAGACAATAGTGGAAAAGTCCCGGTTGAACCTAGGTGCACGTGAACCTAGGTGGGAAATGCATTTTCCAAATGTTAAAAAATTCTGAACTAAAAAAAACGGGGTACGTATGCATGTTCCATGTGTGCGTAGAAAGTTTTCGCGGAGAAACCACTTTTTTCTTTCAGAATCTAAAAAAGACAAAATACGTCACATATATACTGCTATATAGCCCTGCAAAATTTCACTTTTTTTCCGAGGCAAAATAAAAGGTTTTTTCGTCACGAAACTCATATCTAGGGCACATGTTTGAGATCACCTTTGCATTCATTTTGTGTTTCGATTTTTAAAACATGTTTTTATATCACAAACGCACTTTTGAAAAAGTGGGTTCACATGCACCCAGGCTGAAAAGCCAGTCTCGACAATAGTGCTCTAAAATGATTTCATCAAGCCATATTCAATTACCAACACAACGACAGTTTCTATTTGGGTTATTGTAGATGCATGAAATCTGTTAGCACCGAATGGAAAATTCAGGTTCTATTACATCACTTGTAGCCTGTTTTCCAGTGTACAATATTAAGCTACCAGCACATTTGGAAACAATCCATCAGTAAACACATTTACATATATAAGGTACGGTATAATCTTTCTTTCAGCGGCTTCAGATGCGGTGAAGAGTTGCCAGTCTCCTCTCCAGGTCTTTCTTTCAGCAGCTTCAGATACGGCGAAGATTTCAGCAGCTTCAGATGCGGCGAAGAGATGCCAGTCTCCTCTCCAGGTCATCAACTTCAGCAGCATCTGATTCAGGTGTCACACTTCTCGCTGGAGCCACATTCCTGCTAGCACAACATTTGCATCAGGAGGGCCCAAAACAAAAAAATAACACAATTTGCTCATCTGTCTACATGCACATTTTAACTATGATTGTGGGGGAAGAACTAATTGTATACCGTGCTTGGTTGTTCTCGGCTTTCTTGTTACTAGCTCCAATGCGGCCTTTAGGTGCGGAAGAGAGCTGTATTATATTAAACACGTCAAAATCAGCATTCAGAATCAACCGCTTGCATGTGTAGTAGAATAAGAAGGCTGAGGAATAATTTACCTGAGAAGCCACATCAACTCCAATCTCATCCAGAACCTGCATCAAGGGCATCACATATCATGAAAGAATTAGTGAACGCCTCAATACTATGATAATGGGGGGGGGGGGGTATTAGCCAAGCTAGCTTTGCCAACGGTGGCAACCCCATCAACAAGCACAAGATCTTGGCCATAGATCCAAACTCGCCCTTATACTTTTTTCTTTTCTTTTTGGAAATGGCATGAAACACGTACTTACGAGAACAGTTCTATGATATTCCCTCTGGAGCAGAATATAGTTAGCATTTTACCTGGTTCGTGAGCTCTTCTGTTTCCTCTTCAGCCTCATCTTTGTCTAGTGTTTCGTCGATGGCATCAGACATCATCTCGAGCTGCATTGAAATAGTGATGATCTTAATTTCCAGAAAAAAAATACAATTTCAAAGGGATGTTGATAATATTTGTACAAAGGGATCTTGACTGTGTTTGGATGCACAGAATTTGCCCGTGGAATTGAATTGGACTAAAATTCCAAATCTGAGATGGAAAGGAAATGGTCTCCATTTCAATTCTGTTGTTTGGGTGTACATGATATTTGCTGTTGGAATCAAAAATTGGCACCAATTCTAATTTCTTGTTTGGATGCGCAATCATGGAATCGAATTGGAGAGAGGCAGGGAGGGCAAGAAGAGGCCTACCGTCGTCGTCCCCTACCGCCGTTGTTCCCCTATCGACCATCGTCGTCGTTCCCCTACCGCCGCCGTTACCCTACCGGCCAGGGAGAGGGCATCGCCCGCCACCATTCCCTGCCTGCCGTCGTTCCCCTACTGGCCAGGGGGAGGCCGCCGCCCGCCGCCCCACCCCTACTGGCCACGGGGAGCCCGCCGCCCGCCGCCCCACCCCTACTGGCCAAGGAGAGGCCACCGCCCGCCGCCCTGTCGTTCCCCTCCCAACCACCGCCGTTCTAGGGTTAGGGGGGTCGCTGAGGACGAGGAGGGCGCAGATTGGGAGAGGAGAGAATAGATGGGGAGAGGACGACGCAGATTGGGTGGCCTACCGGAGCCGGAGACGCCGCCGCCGCCGGGAACGCCCGCATCGCTGGCCGGCGGAGGAGGCCGAGCTCCCGACGCCCTCGCATCCTCGATGTGTCACGCGTTGACGAAGGGGTACGCACGAGTTGCGATTCCACGCCTTTCCGAGGTACCGAGCTCGGAAACTTTGCAAGTGAAACGGTACACGCGCGGGGGTGGCTCGGAATTGGCCCAAAGTTTCCAGGCCTCAATTCTATGGCGATCCAAACAGTCGAATTGGGCCAATTGGCTCCAAATTCCAATTCCATGGCCAAATTCTGTGCATCCAAACACAGGATGCTGACAGCTATAACATTTCTTCTAAAACATTTGTACGAATGGTCCCAGATCTGACAAAAAAAATCAGTATCCTTTCTGAAAGCAATTCTTCTACTGTAACTATTTCAGAAGGCAACACCATCACTAAGATATCAGAAATGAATGACCAACAAACACATCTATATAATATGATATGCCTAAGAATCCGCACTTAACACTAAAATAGAGAAATGATGTATGTGCGTAATTTTATTACCATCATGTCCAACTCATAAAAATCTATAAAAATGCGATACAACTAACATCACAGTGAACAAATAAAGCACGTTAGAAATGCTTTTACCGTCATGTCCAGTTGAGTTGATTGCTTCTGGAATTCTCTCATGACCTTCATCTGCTTTTGCGGTTCCATTTGCTGAAACAAAAAAAATGGTATTTAGCAATCTTCTCAGGATACACAGTTCAAAAATAAGTTCACAGGTAAAACTTATTAGAGATTGGAAAAGGTTGATAGTTTGAGAACAGCCAACCAAACATGGCTTTCATCATACCTTATTCATTGCTGCCATCGCTTTGCTTGCGCCTTTCATTCCAGCAGATATTGAAGTTCCGGCATACATTGCCTTGACAAATAGATAGTTCAGACACAGTAGTAAGTGTATGTTGTCCATGATCAGAAGTTGCATGAGACAAACTGAAAGATTACATACCTGTGTGTGAGTAGCTACTCCACGTATCTGTGCCCGTGTACCTTGTAAATTGACAATTTGTTGTCTAAGCCTGACTAATTGCCGAGCTAGAATTTTGGTTGCCGCCTAGAGCAATTCACAACATGTGTTGTAAGACATCAAGAAGAACATTGTTAGGGATTACGGATCTTCCACAAAATTTTAAGGTACTTACTTCATTTCCAGTCTTAGCAGTCTTCTTAATCTCAGCAACCAGCTTCTTCTCCTGGAATGTGTACAACTATGGCATTAGGAAACAAAACAATACAGTATACAGAAGCCATTGCGGAGTGGTTAGTGAAACTACCATAATGATCCAATTATAATTAAAGATGCAAAGTGATGCTGCTGTATATCACACCTTCCTGGGCTAGACCGAGGTGTTTTGCATTCCTAGAGCATGAGCTTATGGCAGCATAAGAGGGCATCACAGCCTCTAGGAGCTTGTATAAGCGTTTTAG
This sequence comes from Lolium rigidum, assembly GCF_022539505.1. Lineage (NCBI taxonomy): Eukaryota > Viridiplantae > Streptophyta > Magnoliopsida > Poales > Poaceae > Lolium > Lolium rigidum. Next base: position 267,417,808 of record NC_061510.1, on the reverse strand, counting down.
TTGTAGAAACAGAAAAAGGGGGGGAAATACAGCACAATTTTCATTTGCTTTACAACTAATGCCATTTTTTTGAAGAAGATAAACATACACTGATGTGTAAGGTCCAAAATGAAGTACCAACTACAATATGGCACTGGTCAGATTTGTAATTTGTTGCTTTATTGCTGAACAAAGAATCAAAATACAAATAATAGTGATTATTTTTGAGAAAACTTGTTCCTGGTACTATCAGCTTAGTCCCATTGTCCATGAGTATGACCACATGCTAACTCTATCTCATCTGAGGAGCAAACCTACTGTCTGGTCCATTGCACAACAGAAGCATGATACAATAATATCAGCTCTTCATCAAAGTAAGTAAGCGAGTGTTTTCATGTCCTTTGTACACCATCAGTGGCAGCTCTACCTAATCTCTATGTAGTCAGTGTTGCCTCTAGTGTGTGGTGGGAGCTTGACATCCATTCTATTCTACTCCAGTATGGCAGTTAGCAACTTACCATCACTTGCACCCCTAGAGGTCAAAAATCATACTCATACTCTGTGATATTCAGCCCAACCAATCAACTTTGTTAAATCTGGCCATTGTTTGCCTTTCATAGAAGGAAAAAGACCTTCGCTTATGAGTACATACCTCCATTTGCAGGGAGCCAATCTCTCGCTCGACTCCTAAAACATGTAAAAGAGAGAAATTAGCACATTGACACCTACATTTTCTTCAGGAGCTGATGTTTCAGCTATTTTCACTGTCTGCTATAACATTGTTGAATCGGTAGCTTTTAAGCCATTCCCGGGAGCAATGCAAACCTAGTGCAGTAGCTCAGACAAGTTGGTGGAAGAAGAGAAAGAAAAGAATAGGGGATGTTGTTCTCACCTCTTGTGGCGACTGACATCTCCCGCTTGCTAGTCCTCAGAGCCTCTGCACACTCAACAAAAGCATCACGCCGTTAGTTCACTACACCAAAACTCCACACGGTTTGTTAATTCACAAATTTTCACACCCATGGAATCAGGTCGTTTATCCATTCCGACACCTAAAATATTCTTGATTTCTCTTTACATCCACGAAATGCGCAGCCGCCAGGTTACCCTAGAACCCTACCTATGGAACCATCCGGGCAAAAAAAAAAAAAACTCCGGCTCAAGAAGGCAAAAATCCACCAAAAGATCTCGCCTTCTGGTCGCGGAAAGAACCGAATCTTGGAAGCCGACACCGCAGATCAGACCGAATCGGCGGGACTGCCGAGAGGGGAAGAAATCAAGAAATCGAGGCGAGAGTAGAACCCCGCTAGAAATCCCCATCTGAACCAAAAGCAAGAGGACGAATCCAAGAACTGAACCGCACCTTTGGGGTCGACCTTCTTCTTGAAGATGTTCATGGCTGCTGCTGTAGATCGCTCGAGCGCAGCCGGCAGATTTGGGAGTGGAGAGAGGCGCCGCGCCTGCCTTTTTTTTGCCCTGTCTCTGTGCGTGCGAGGATGACGGCGCCGAGCCCCACAGGCTTTTGGGCTTTATTAGTAGCCGTTGCAGCGTTGAACAGAATGCGTAATTCTAGGGGCACCGGGAGTCGTTCAGACTTGTTCTATGAAGTGTGGGTCCAACAGTAACATGGACCTACAATGTCAGTGGGGTAGTATGACGTGTGTAGGAGCGGCTGGCGTGCGGATAGGCAGGGCTGGACACGCAGCACGGGAGGAGCGCCTTGGGATTGCACGAACCGCGCCCCACTTCCCCCTGTCTGCTGGTCTTTTTTCCCCTTTTTTTTAGGAGTTGCGATTTACTTTCCTTTTATAAATTCTTGAGAAAACTCATTTAATGGATGTATTTATTCCAAGATCATTTTAGGATGCAAATTTCCAGAGACTTATTCCCTTTCCCTCAGAGCGAAATCTGCTTCCTTCTTCTTACCCAAGAGACAATAAATATGGTTCTTTCCTTCTTTTGCGGAAGAAGTAATTGCCTTTTTTCAGAAATTTATTCCCTACCCAGCTGAACGAAATATTTTTATTTTATGCGAAAAGATAATTCGAATGCAGATTTTCTCTCTCAAAAGTTGGCCGATGATTTTTTTTAGGATTGGTAGACAAAGTGTTTAGAGCACATCTCCACTCGCAACTTTGAAAATGCGTCTGCCACCCCAAATGGTGGCTGCTTTGGGGCGCCCGAACACATGTCCGGACAGATAGGAATAGGATGACTTTCTACATCGGTGGCCCCCATATTATTGAAGAAACTAAACTCTTAAAATTAAACAAATGACTAGAATTTAGTTTATTTTTTAGGATTTTATACAAGAGAAATTGAATGAAATTTTTTAGGGGTCTCACGATTTCCCCTCTCTTGGCCTCGTTGATTTGGTCTGATCTATGCTAAGTTGGGCCTTCCCACATGGCGATCGTGACCGGCTGTGTCCGAGCACCCCTAGCCGGCCCCAAGTTTAGGAAAGAACAAAGGGGTATGTCAAACTTATGTGGGTGTTTTTGAGCTGATGGGGTTCACTGTTGGGGCCAATTTAGTGTTTGGGCCAATGTAGGGAGAGACTCTGTAGGGTTGCCGGTGCGGACTTAGAAATGCTTGTAGGCCTTCGAGGATATGTTCATTAAATGAGCCTCCTCCACCGTCATCCTTTTTTTTTTGCGAGAAATCCACCGATCTATTAATAATCGGGCATCAAGTCTCACAAGTTTGCTTCCAGATGGCGTTGAACAACTTGAGGTCATCCTACTGCCCGCTGGCATGGCCGTCTAGTCATGTTGGAGCGACATGAGCGAGCCAAAGGAGAAGGGTTGTAAGGCAATGGGGATTTGATTTTGACATCTTTGTTTTAAGTTTTATCCGAATCAATCACCTTCACGCGAATTCTAAGAAAGTAGGGGTTTCTGCAAAATAGACATACATGTGGTGTGTCACTTGATAGTGTGACCTTTGCCGATTTATACTAAAAATAAATCTAAAATACAAGTTAAAGGCACTACACTGTATGTGTGTTGGGGGGGGGGTATTTGCACATTAGAGGCAATTTCTTTGGCGACTACACCACATTTTAAAAGTTGTGGGGCTTTTGCACATCTATACAAGCTCTTCGGTGTCCAGTGTCTTTAACTCATTAAATAATGTCGGAAACGAATATTTTGCTACTAACGGAAGCAAATCTGCATGCTTGAGATTTTACCAGAGTTGTTAGTTTCCTTAAAAAAGGTTTTAGTTTGCTTAAAAAAATTGACGACCTTTTGCGGGATGCAAGCTATCCCACTTGCATCCCACAAAATAAAAATTGAGGGAAAAACAATCTAGTGCTGTATTGGATTAAAGACTTAAAGTAGGTAAGAAGAATCACCCGTCCTAGAACTCAGCCCCGCTTGCCGTCCTAATAGGAAATGCAATAAGATCTAATCAACTGCTTATGGTTAAAGGAGTAAGAATAGGAGATAGAAGGTAAACATGCTTATGGTTGGATGGTTAGGCAGACAGTGACACCCCCAATTCAGTAGAGTTCAAACCACATATTTAACAGTTTGGTATCTCATAAAAGTGAAATATTTTTAGTAGACTACGATGTTCTCGTCGATAGCAAGATGTCAATAATCACTTCGCCTACCTCAAGATCCATCGAATCAGTTTTTTGGATTCATGCTTAGAGTTCTAGAATGTGTCTACATACTTTCATAGGGGTGAATATAACTTATAAGCATCTATGTATATACTGTTACGCAAACAAAATTAACGAAAACAATTAGGTCTCCCATTTTACGGAAAGAGTAGCAAGGAGGCTTGTTGAATATCCAACATCCATCGTGCTTCAATCCTACGGTTGGCAATGGTCCGATAGAAAGCCTTTTACCGGACGACGAATCCTCCCGCATACCCTAGCCGCTCCCGCCTCCCAGCGCCGCCGAATCCCGTATACCCTCCCGCCGCGCAGCGCCGCCGTCCTCCTCCCCGCCACCAGCAGCCATGGCGACCGAGCTCGCGTACGCCCCGCCGATGAAGGCCGGCAAGGAGGGGTTCCAGGGCACGCAGGATCCGCAGCACAGGATCCGCATCACCCTCTCCTCCAAGAGCGTCAAGAACCTCGAGAAGGGTAGGCGTCTTCGTTCGCTCTCCGCCATGGATTCTTCGTCCTGTTTCTCGTTTCGGTAGTTCTCCGCGTGACTCTGATACCATGCTTGCTCTGTGTCCCGACAGTTTGCGCCGATCTGGTTAAGGGAGCCAAGGACAAGAGCCTGAAGGTGAAGGGCCCCGTCAGGATGCCCACCAAGGTGCTCAACATCACCACCAGGAAGTCCCCATGTGGAGAAGGTGAACCTCTCTTGCTTCTCCCGAACCACCCTGTTGGATCTCCATTTACTTAATTGCTTTGTATTGTATCGGGTCCTGCCATGCTGAGGATAGTTGCATGTGCCGTTTAGAGATCGATTCCTTTGGCTCTGGCTTCTTTGGAACCTTTTTATCCTTTCCCTGAAAACATTGTGTATATGAACCCAATCTGTCAAAGACACTTTCAGAATTTCGGTCAAAGACACTTCGCTTTCAGATTATCTGTCCTTGAGAACATCTTCAGCAGCCTCAGCTGCAGCTCTTAATGCTGCTGCGGCACCTGGTACTCTCACGTCAGGCTTCGCTTTCTATAACCTGCCATTAACTGCTGAATCTGGTGCTCGGTAGACACCACAGATGAATGGCTGCATAGGTCTGAACATGATATGACTTGCTGATTAATATGCCCAGATATTAGTTATATTAATGTGGGACTACCTGATTCATGATATGACTTGCATATAACCTAAAACACCAGAAAAGGCATTCCATGAACTTGGAGGCGTTTTGAAAAATTAGACCATGTGACTGAGAGAGCCTTAGAGACCTTGGCTGGCCCTGTGTCGTCCTCTCTGCCTCTCTTTCTGTGGTGACACCTGTCTGGTGAACAGGGTTGTCTTACAGCCTCTAATATCGGATAAGTTTTTTCCTCTGCATATGAAACAGGAGATACAACACTTCGGTTTTGGGGAATTGCACTCGAACCATTCCTCCCTACTCCCTTTTCTGCTGAACTCTCGTCGTTTTCTGAGTTTCAGCTTCAGATTCACCACTAGTCCGTTTATTGCTAGATGAACTATGTACAGGGAATCCTCTAGCAGTACCGCCAGGGTTTTTAGCTTCATCATTAGTCAAGACAGCTTTGGGCTGCGAATAAAGGTGCAAATTTGAGGAGAGGTGATCCCACAACCTGCAGAAACATTGATTCTCAGTATATATTGAAAAGAAACTGCTTTACGAAGATTTGGTTGCAAGAAAAAAATAACCAGGATACGAATGCATATAAGCTCATCCTCCCCTCTTCATTTTTGAACAAGACCACGATACACTCCTGCTGAATAATTAGATACAACAATCTCATTAGTCTGTGGGCTTGTAAATAGAAGCCACACTTAATATAAAATCTTTTAAGGCCTCCATCGACCAAAATAAGCTTGCAGATATTACAAAAAAGCATATAAAGCAATCAAAACTAGCTTACCCCAAAAGACAATACAGCCAACAGGAGCAAGCAAATTTGTTAACCCTTTAAAACTTTGCAAGTACTAAAAACTGGGCCAATGCGTAAAATGAGCACCACTAATCAACAATCAATCTATTCCACAGTCCACACCAAACTGCAATAGGTTAGCTAATATCTTGTCATTTATTTGATAACAGAATTAAGTTGATGTACTTTTGTGTATGGGTTGAGCATATGATGATTACTTATGATTCTTCTGATACATTTGATGTTACAAATTGAGCTTTTTAAAACTGATGCTCAGCCAACCACAATCAATCAAATCTCTTACTGCAATTATGCTAAAGTTTGTTGTTACAAAGAAAAAGTACTAACTCCATTGTTATGGTAAATCAGGTACCAACACCTGGGATAGGTTTGAGATGCGGGTGCACAAGAGGGTGATTGACCTCGTTAGCTCCCCGGATGTCGTGAAGCAGATCACCTCGATCACCATCGAGCCTGGTGTCGAGGTTGAGGTGACCATCAGCGACCAGTAGTATGCTACCTGTCGTTGAGACCATTGAACAAGATACTTTTAGACCTTTGTAGTGTTGGAAACTGGATTTGTATGGCTAGGCTCTTTGCATCTTGGTTCTGATTACTTGTCGTCTAAGTTATTGTCATCGTCAATTTTCATTTCTTCAGTGTGTGCTGTATCAGATTGGATGTTTATACATGGCTTAGATTTTTTACTTAACTCTGCTTTATCATGTGACGCTGAGGCCCTGATATTGATCAATGTGATTTTTTTTTTTTGAAAAAGTGGCATTTATCCACTCGGAAGAATCTTCTTGGCAAACAATGTGAGGCAAGCCAATTTCTTATCTAGACTATCAAAAAAGTTCTAAATCTAATCGATGTTTTGTTTTGTTGTGTTCAAAACAAATTTTGTGTGCAAACTAGTGGTCTGCTGCAGCTATTGTGAGGGAGGGTGGCTGCAGCCATCCCATCTAAGTTAATACTAGAGGAATAAATGTGTTTTCGCCGTGTTGCCTACAAAGCTTTTGAGTTTGCTGCGGTGAGTGTGGTGGTTTTGCAGGTGGGTCTTTTTCCCCCCTTTTGTCCAGTGATGCTTCCTCCCCAGCAGCTGATCGCCACCCCCAGCAGTAGCAGGTCGCTGGCCCAATTGCAACCAAGTTGATCATCAGCAGCCATGGTTCTTCTCGACCTCAATTGCAGTCTACCTGAAGAATGCAGCATACCTGAAGAAGAAGAGGATCAAAATGCAGGTAAGATACAATTGCAATTGTGGATGTTATTTTGCTAAACTATGTCCATGAAGGAGTTGCCTGTCTTATAAACAGAAGTTCAGTGGCAATTAATTTCTTCATTGTCATAAGCAACAGCCTAAGGAAAGTACTCCTGTCTTGCTTTAACTTATGGCAACCCTGTCTTGCCACTTCTCATCACAATACCTGCAGGGTTAGGTCATTAAAACTGACTATATTTTTAGTACTAACCAGCATCATAACTTGTCTATTGTGGAGGAAATGTTACAGTAGGAGTCTTTGAGCTATGCCACTACTAATGGGTTTCTTACTCTCAGTCATATGGTTACAGAGAGTAGGTCATAATTTCCAAAATGGGAAGCTGAATTCAGTAAACTGATTAGCACAAGGTCATGAACTAATGACAGATATCAACAGCGGATAGATGGAAACAAAATACTCACGTACTATGATTATAGATAGAATCAATAGCATCATAATATGATTATACATGCTAGCAGTAGTAATTTGAATGATAGTCCAAATAATTGTCATAATTGAGCAGTAGGGGTCTAAATTCTTTGTGAACCTAAAACAGCAAGGTGTGCAAGGTTTTCTTGACTGAATAAATTCTTGATTGTTTGAGTGTTCAAATAAAGGACGTTGGAAGCTTGTTTAGGCATTAGTTATCAACTATTTATAAAGAGGAACAACATACACATCACACTAGTATTTGATAGATCCACAACCAGAAAATTACCAATCAAATGCAGTGTGGCAAAGGAAATGGAAAGTGTTCATTTTAGAGCATTTTACATGTCGTTGCTCCATTTAGAGCAATGTTAAGTTTCAGTAGTGACAGTTTAGAAGTTTCCCATGAATCTAGTTTGCAATCCTGATGCCATTGTTGCCAACAATAAAAAGTTTCAGATCTTGAGAAGAATTATAAACACACACTATTAGAAGCTAAGCAAATCTCTGACAGTCATATCGTGTTGGTTTTCTAACTAATTACTCACACTCGTCCTTGAACAGCTTTTCACAAGAAAAGAAACTTGAGGATGCGTTGAGGTGAACAGAACACTTGTGCTTGAAGCCTTGAACAAAGCTGTAATACCTGGCTGAGAGCATCACAGTGAGATGATCCTGTCATTGTTTCAATGGACAAGTTGACACTCCCGTACAAATTGTTTCCAATGCTTGTGATGAGAGTACGCCCAACTGCATAGATCAATAACCATTTACATGACGTGAATCAATAAACTGATCATCACATTGAGCATTGTACAAGCATTTTAGTTTCACTATTTTGATATCTTCCCGTCATTTGTCTGCCCTCTGTCTGTCCTCTCTCCCCCAAGCATTTGTCCGTAAATGTTCACGCTATCTATTTGACTCGCACATTGTAGAGATAGGGATTTCTTTCTACTACTCTTCATTTTACTGCTTGCAACATCGGGGTCACCGAAATATGGTTTATAAAAAAGGAATATGCAGGATCTTAAATTTGTTTACGAGTTGTATAAGTTCATATCCATGGTTGCCTGTCTACGCCAAAGGTGGAAAAGACACCATCTCGTCTCAAAGAGGTACTTTTCGGAGTTAAGTTACTTGATGGAATGCATTGAATCCTAACACGATTGATGAAACTGACTGGGCTAAAGCCCTCGCTTGTGGAGATATACTGGCTTGCATCTACTTAGCTGATGAACTTTAACTGTTCGACTCTACTAACTATGAAAACCACTGATGTCAATCTGTGGATTGCTAAAAGAAAGCAATGCATCTTGGGGGTTTATTGTTAAGGAATTTCGAACAAGCTGATGAACTTAACTGTTTGAACTACCCCTGTGTACCCAATTCCAACAAGCTCCGGTGTACCCAACTGCATCTCCTTAGCTCAAACGTACCTACGGCTATTCTCAGAGAGACATACATGCTTGGCGAACTTGCCCTATGTACCTAATCCCAACAAGCTAACAAACAGCAGGCAAGTTAGGAAGCTTGTCAATGGAAAAACGGAAAAACTTCAAACAGAGACCGAGCTACAGGGTAGCTCTTTATTTGCAAACACTTATAATTCCTTTTCAAAGTTTCAAAAAATCCGGAACAAAATTGTAGAGATAGCCAATGATGTATAATACAATGGTGTAAAATCTCAATACAAACTGCTTCATATTCTAGGCTATACAAAAATGGAAAATTATGACAAATTTTATAGTGAGTAGTGCATATTTCAATACTCTAAAATTTCTCAGATTTTGTCAATTTTGTGTAGCCTAGAATACAAATCAGTTTGTATTGAGATTTTACAACATTTTGACATTCATCATTGGTTAACTAGAATTTTGTTTCTGATTTATTTTGAAACTTTGAAATACGAATTTTGAGTGTTCGAAAATAAAGAGCTACATGTAGCTCGGCCTCCAAAACACCACACTTGCTTGTGAATGGACTAAAATAATGAACACACGGTAATAGCATTTCCAACCACGTCCCCAAATGACATCCGGTAAAAGTGTTGGATTGGTCGTTTGAGGACACCGCTTGGTGGTGGCGCATTTGGGGGATGCCCGCTTCCCCCAAACTCGTCCTACGCGAACAATAAAATTTCATTCAAATTTCATTATGTTTTACAAAGTTGAATGGAAACTAGTTGGATCGAAAACTTAGCGTGCTCGCCGTCTTTAGGGGCGCTCGACAGGCTAGCTTCACCGTTGTTTCCCTTCCTCCTATGGTGCTCTCACGTTCGCCGCTCCCTCCGAAGCATATAATCACGCACCCAACGTTCTTGCGTCTACTCGAGTAGCCTCTGCAGCATGACCGTCATGAAGAGGTGAGCCCTCTCCTCAATAGGCGCTAGTTCGATGGATATATATTTCAACGATGCGCCTCTATGTGGTGTCGAAGTCCTCTCGGGTGCGAGAGTCGTCCTGGAGCTTATTCGACGTCTCGAAGGACTAGACGATGGCGTTCTGATCCACCGCCTGCCCGCCAATCTGCCTCGTTGCTCGAGTCCTCCAGGTCATCGTCATCCTCACTCCATGTTCTCCATCCTCCTCGGCCGCCGCATCCGCTTCCGCCGGCTGCCTCCTCCGCCGCCTCTTGCTCAGCGTGTGCCATGAACTGCGCGCCGAGGGAAGCAAACTCCTCCATGTCGGCGTCATCGAGCTCGGGCTTGAGTGGCGGCGACACTTGTTCTTCCACTTGTGGGGGGTGTAGGCGGAGGTGTCAGCACGCGGCCGCATGACCCAACATGGAGTAGGTCGTCGCGTGGTGGCGCGACATTTTCGTGGAGGTAGAGGGAAGATCTTGTGCTGTGGCGACGACTGCGTGTGACGATAGAGAAGGAGTGGGTTTTATAGGCAGAGGTGGCGTGGAAAACGGTGGAGAAAGGGCGGAAAGGAACAATGCAACATTAACACCGCCGCGCGTGTGGAGAAGACGCAACGATGACGCGATGTCTCACCTGCCTCCACCTCGAAAATCTTCACTACCATCATAGAAAAGCTGCCACACGGTTTGTACCGATGACAGGGCTAGCCTGCAGATCGCCACAACATCATCGTGTCAAGAAGACCTTGGAACTCCGGTCACATCATTGAACCGGGCGAACCGAAAAGATCTTTGAGGCGTGGCTCCTAAGAGCAATTTCAGTAGTGTAGCCAGTTGCTGCCTATAAGCCGAGTTCCATGTCATCTATAGTTAACTCAAGATGCAGGTGGTCCGGTTCGGCCCTATGGACCGCTGGACCGGACCTAGTTTTTGGCACCATCAGGGTAGCTAGCCGGGAAAAAATTAGGTCCAACAAGGATGGACAGGGATCCAGTGCCTTGTTGTTTACAAGGCACGGCGTGCCTCGTCTCCAATCTCCAACGTCCAATTAAATCTAACGGATGATAACCATTCAAGACCAAAAGAAGGTGGATTTATCCTTAGCGCGCAGCCAAACCATCGATGTGCTCCATCGTTCCCGCCGCCGTGCTGCCTCCCAGGTGAGAGTGACGAACGCAGCAAAGCTAAATCGATAAGCTGGTCAAACTCATCGGATTTCAACACGCACCAACAGAATAGATGATTTTGTAGCCTAAAAAATCTGATGCTTTTTGCTAGGGGTGACCCATCCCGCACCGCGCGCGTCCGGATGGGTCGAGTCGGACAAAAAAGCGGCCCAACGCGGGGACGCACCGCAAAAGCGGACGGCCGCGGCGTCCGGAACGACGTAAACCCGGCCCAAATCTGGGCTAGGTTTGCATGGCACGCGGCGTCCGCTCGCGTCCGGGCGCTTGTCGCCTCGTCTTCCTTGGGCCCACCTTTCGGTGATCGGGGAGGCTATTAAATGTGCACTGGAGGGGATCTGTCCCTCCACTCCAGTCCCCACTCCACTCCCTGAGCGAAACCGCCGCCATGGCCCCGAAGCGACGGTTCGCTCCCGGAGACAACGATGAGGAGGCGAGCAGCAGCCGCCGTCCTCCGCCGGCGCTGCGGCCATCCGGAGGAAACCGAGGCGGCCTCCACATCGGAGAGGCCACCCGCGGCGGCGCGGCATTGCCGCAACCGCCGCCGCTGCTGCTCGAGCCCAAGCCCGAGTCCTCGGAGGAGGACCCCGACCTCCGCGCCGCGCTGCTCATCTCGGCGGCGGAGGAGGACGCGAAATGGCCGCAACTCCATGCGGCCATTCGCACCTCCGAGATGGAGGAAGCGGCCAGGTGGGAGGTGGAGGAAGCGGCCTCTTTTTCCAGACGCCTCTTCATGAACCAGGCTCTGTTGGCGCATCGTCAAAGTCATCGACGCACACGGGTGTTGGCTGCGTTTCAGTGGCCTGGGTGGAGAACAACCGTGCGTTTGCGATGTCCTCTGCATCCTGCATCGGTGCCCACTCATGCTGCGGGCATGTCCCGGCCCGCTCGTCGCCAAGGAATCCGCCGCCGTAGATCATGGCCTGGATGTCTGTCTCATGGCGGTCCTTCCAATAGTCCCGGCCGCCGGTGACGGTCCGCTTTGCTTCCGCCGGAGCTGCAGCCTCCATGCATGGTGGTGGCTGCGGCGGCGAGGACGTCCATCGCTTCTGGACTGCTCGCGGGTCTACTTTGATTTTTCGCATGGAGAATGGCCACCGGCGGGAATAATATCGGCCTACCTATCACTGACGTGCGGGTTCTACGTCTTTTTCGGCGGACACTCGGCACGAACGCACGTTCGCGGAGACGCAAACCTGACGCTTATTTGGGCCAGGTTTGCGTCGCTGCGGACGGCTCGGTCACTTTGCATCGCCTCACTGGAGGATGACCAGATGCATTTCCGGTCACAGTGGATACAAACGATCGCTCAGCGTCCGTTTGCGTCGCGCCACTGGAGATGCCCATACTATGGCAGGCAAGAGTGCAAGGTTTGGCTGCGTGTGGAGGAGGAAGCCACCTCGTTTTGGTCTTGAAGCTCTGCTGCCCGTTGGATTTAGCTGGACGATGGAGATTGAAGACGAGGCACGCCGTGCCTTGTAAACAACAAGGCACTGGATCTCTGTCCAACAAGGATAGTACCCGTTTAGCCCTAGGGTCGATCCGGACCTTTACTCAACTCCTCTTTACGCGGACACGCCGCCGCCGCAGGAGCAGAGGAAGTCGCCGGCCGTTGCCGCACGCCGCCGCCGCAGGAGCAGAGGAAGTCGCCAGCCATTGGGAGACGCTCGCCGCCGGGATAGCCTAGAGCTCGCCGGAGTAGAGTCTCGAATCCCTGTCGGCTTCTCAACCTCCGCCACCTCTTCCCCTCCTGTCTCCAAGTCATCCCCATCGTTAGAACAGAGCTGCCGCCTGCCGTCGTAACGTCGCGACACTGCCGAGGACATGAACATCGCGATCTTGATGATTGGCTGCAGCAGCTTGCAATGGGGCTTGACGTTACTAGCGCGGAGGAGTCCACCAGGTCGCCTGGGAGCACCGGCCGTCGTTGTGCACGAGGAAGAACGTGTTCTCGTCGGAGCTGTAGAATACGAGTGCTCACGTCGTATTGAAGCCGATCCTGCTGACTGCTGCTACGAGTGCGTGTACCTACAGAGAAAAAGGGTCGAACCTAGGATTACCCGTTACCCTTGGAAAGGAGGTGCGGGAAAAACCTGAACCTGCCATTTCTCATCTAGGTTTGCTGGTCCAACAACAGGTCCGGCCCGGACCGGACTATTTGCATCTTGATAGTCAACTTAGAGCCAACATATACAATAGTGAGCTATAGAATTGTAGTACTTTGTCCACCTTTGACTCTCACAAAGTGCCTAGGAGCACGTGCTAGAGCTGACTCTTGCATAAGACTGCTCATAGTGGAGAGTAACTTAGACTAGTAACATAGCACGGACTATTTGCATCTTGATAGTCAACTTAGAGCCAACATATACAATAGTGAGCTATAGAATTGTAGTACTTTGTCCACCTTTGACTCCCACAAAGTGCCTAGGAGCACGTGCTAGAGCTGGCTCTTGCATAAGACTGCTCATAGTGGAGAGTAACTTAGACTAGTAACATATGCTATGTTACTAGTCTAAGTTACTACCTCTATTGTGGGTAGTAACTTACATGTGATTTCATGCAATATATCATTAATTATGTTGTAGACTCATATTGCTTTGAGATGTGTGATGTTATGGTAACATAGCTAGTTATCAGTTATCACCTCACTCTCTTTCTTCATTTATTGGCATGCCATGTCACCAAAATGCCTTGAGATGTGTGATGTTACCATCTATGTTACTTCCACTATGAACAGTCTAAGAGCCACTCTTATTCTCTCTCCTCCTCTCCTCCAACTAAGCAATAATATACTATTTTAATCCTTATAGCCAGCTAACTAGTACTTATTATACTTGCTCTAATTCAGTGGACGATTTGGACGACGTGAGCGTAGCCTGCCATAGGGTGAGTATCAAAATATGATGTCGGAGGACTGACCGAGGTGGTCAAAATCTCACATTCCAATGTGGATGCATGATCGATGCCCCTCCGTCGATGTCAGCCCAAGTCAGACTGCCAGTAGGCCGCTAGCTGTGCCTGGCCACGTACACCCCAACAAAAATTAGTTGGTCGTCTCGGCGCATATCACGGACGTTGCGCGGCAGAGGTCCACTCACCACCCACCTCCATCGCGCGCGTGGCTAGTCAAACCCGTCGCCGAAGGTGGACGTCGACGACTCCAGCTCGGCTGGCGTCCGCCGCGCGCGCATGCATGCATCCACATCCACCCAGCGAGGAATCCACCGCAGCTCGCGTAGCCTGGACAGAATAATGGGACGCGATAATATTGTATCAGTGCGCCCAAATCTGATGTAGGGTCAGTAGGGAAGCAGCGACACGACAGACGTTACATTAGTAGCCTAGTTAGTGGTTGCCGGGTTTTGTTTGGTACTGCCTCGTGTAGCGACGATACGAGCGTATATATGTCGTACAATACAAGATCCAGATTTCTAGAATATGTGTAGCTGTGAACTTCGTGCACATGGGAAAATCAGGTACATGCGCAGCGGCGGATCACAAGTTTTGATCCAAAAAATAGCAAGACACTAATGATTGCAATACCATGGAGGTTTCCAATAACAAACGACGAGGTAATGTGTGTATGCCACATGTGTTTGCTTTCTTGCAGAAATGTTCACATTTTGAAATCTCACTTATTTTCCTCTGGATACACAAGCTTCATAGATAAGATTTTAGGGGGAAGCTCTCATTTCTCCACTATTTGAACATACGGTGATAGAAACAAAAAGCAAATACTCGGCACCTGTTGCCCTATTTGTATCCAAACACTAGTAGAAAAAGGGGCTTTCATACCACCCATTAGTCTCCAAACTTTTCGAACCGCGACTAATAGGGTCTTTAGTCCCGGTTCTGCAGGCGAACCGCGACTAAAGCTCTGTGCCCAATGAGCTCGATCGACAGCTGGTGTACGGGTGGGCCTTTAGTCGCGGTTGGCCTGGCCAACCGCGACTAAAGGTCCACCACTATAAATACTCACATACAGCACAAGTGTGAGTCACTTGGTGTTCCACTTCTACTCACAAGGGGTGGTGGGTTTGGCTTTTCTCCTCTTATGCACAAGAGGTGTTCAATGAAATGCCCGAGAGCATGATGCCACTTGTGTTCACACAAAACAAACATGATATGAAGTGTCCGACCACACTTAAGCTTTCTCATTTATTTTTCCTCCTCGATCGCGGTTAGCAACTTGAACTTTTCATGTGCCATTGATAAATAAGCATGTGTAGTTCATAGTTTAATTTCTATTATTTCTAGCCAGTTAGTTTAACAAATGCATGATGGTTAATTATATACTTTATATAATAACAATAATGCAGATGAATCGGCAATGGATGTACGGTAACCGAATCTCGGGCGAGTTCATTACGGGTTTGAATGATTTTCTCACAAAGGCGAACAAGCGGGGGGGGGTTGTTATATGTCCATGTGCTGACAGTAAGAATCAGAAGGGTTACTCTTCCTCAAGAGTCGTTCACGTGCACCTGCTTCAGCACGGTTTCATGCCAAGCTATAATTGTTGGACCAAGCATGGAGAAAGAGTGGTTAGAATGGAAGAAAATGAAGAAGGGGATGATGACAACTATCCTGATCATTTCGGTGATACTTTCATGGAGGATGCTGAAGGAGGGGAAGTAGAAGCGGAAGGTGAATAAGAGGCACGTGATGAGCCCGCTGATGATCTTGCTCGGACTATTGCTAATGCATGGAGAGGTTGCGAAACTGAAAAGGAGAGGAAGAATTTAGATCGCATGTTAGAGGATCACAAAAAGTCGTTGTACCCAGGATGCGATAATGGTCTGAAAAAGATGGACTGCACACTGGATTTTCTGAAATAGAAGGCACGGGAAGGTCTATCTGACTCAGGATTTGAAAATTTGCTGAAAATAATGAAGAATATGTTTCCAAAGAATAACGAGTTGCCCGCCAATACGTACGAAGCAAAGAAGGTTGTCTGCCCTCTAGGCTTAGAGGTTTAGAAGATACATGCATGCATTAACGACTGCATCCTCTACCACGGTGAATATGAGAATTTGAATGAATGCCCTGCATTGCGTTATAAGATCAGAGGAGATGACCCTGGTGACGATGTTGAAGGCGAGAAACCCAGGAAGAGGGTTCCCGCCAAGGTGATGTGGTATGCTCCTATAATACCACGGTTGAAACGTTGAACAAAGAGCATGCCAAGGTCTTACGATAGAACAAAGAGGACCGTAAGTCGGACGGGGAGTTGAGACACCCCGCTGATGAAACGCAATGGAGAAAGATCGACAGAGAGTTCAAAGATTTTGCAGGTGACGCGAGAAACTTAAGATTTGGTCTAAGTACATATGGCATGAATCCTTTTGGCGAGCAGAGCTCCAGCCATAGCACCTGGCCCGTGACTCTATGCATCTACAACCTTCCACCTTGATTGGTTGTGCATGAAGCGGAAGTTCATTATGATGCCAGTGCTCATCCAAGGTCCGAAGCAACCCGGCAACGACATCGATGTGTACCTAAGGCCATTAGTTGATGAACTTTTACAGTTGTAGGGTAGACCTGGTATACGTGTGTGGGATGAGCACAAAGAAGAGGAATTTGACCTACGAGCGTTGCTTTTCGTAACCATCAATGATTGGCCTGCTCTTAGTAACCTTTCGGGACAGACAAATAAGGGATATAATGCATGCGCGCACTACTTACATGAGACTGAAAGTATATATTTGGCTAATTGTAATAAGAATGTGTACCTAGGGCATAGTCGATTTCTTCCCCGACATCATAACTTAAGAAAGAAAGGCAAACATTTCAACGGCAAGGCAGATCACCGGCCGAAGCCTACGGAACGTACTGGTGCTGATGTATTTGATATGGTCAAGGATTTGAAAGTCATCTTTGGAAAGGGTCCTGGCGGATCGAGTTCCGCAGTGGAGTTGACGGGCACGCACCCATGTGGAAGAAGAAACCTATATTTTGGGAGCTAGAATATTGGAAAGTCCTAGATGTCCGCTCCGCAATCGACGTGATGCATGTTACGAAGAATATTTGCGTGAACTCGCTAAGCTTCTTGGGCGTGTATGGGAAGACAAATGATACAAAGGAAGCACGGCAGGACCAACAACGTTTGAAAGACCCAGAAGACCGGCATCCGGAACGGTTTCAAGGTCGTGTCAGCTACGCTCTTACCAAAGAAGAGAAGGTCATCTTTTTTGAATGCCTGAGCAGTATGAAGGTCCCGTCTGGCTTCTCGTCGAATATAAAGGGAATAATAAATATGGCGGAGAAAAAGTTCCAAAACCTGAAGTCTCACGACTGCCACGTGATTATGACGCAATTGCTTCTGATTGCTTTGAGGGGGCTCCTACCGGAAAATGTTCGAGTAGCCATTGTGAAGCTATGTGCATTCCTCAATGCAATGTCTCAGAAGGTAATCAATCCAGAATATCTACCACGGTTACAGAACGGTGTGGTCCAATGTCTTGTTAGTTTCGAGTTGGTGTTCCCACCATCCTTCTTCAATATTACGACGCACCTCCTGGTTCACCTAGTCAAAGAGATTTCCATTCTCGGTCCTGTATTTCTACACAATATGTTCCCCTTTGAGAGGTTCATGGGAGTATTAAAGAAATATGTTCGTAACCGTGCTAGGCCAGAAGGAAGCATCGCCAAGGGCTATGGAAATGAGGAGGTAATTGAGTTTTGTGTTGACTATGTTCCTGACCTTAAGCCGATTGGTCTTCCTCAATCGCGACACGAGGGGAGACTAAGTGGAAAAGGCACGATCAGAAGGAAATCAATGATATGTATAGACGGCCATTCTATTACTGAAGCACACCACACAGTTCTATAAAATTCAAGCTTGGTGGTTCCGTACTTCGAGGCACAAGAATATTTTACGCTCGAACAACCCGGGGAAGCCTGAATCCTGGATTACATAGGCCCACATTAAGACTTTCGGCGGTTGCTTGTGAAAACATTTAATGAGTGACAATGATGTTGGAGATCAGCTTACATGTTGGCCAAGTCACCATCTTCGACTATATCGACTTTCCAAGGGTACGAGATAAATGGGAATACATTTTACACGATCGTCCAAGATAAAAAGAGCACCAACCAAAACAGTGGTCTCTGCTTTGATGCAGCAATCGAGAATGGGCAAAAGGTCACATATTATGGTTACATAGAGGAGATATGGGAACTTGACTATGGACCCTCCTTTAAGGTCCCTTTGTTCCGGTGCAAATGGTTCAAGCTAACCGGAGGTGGGGTAAAGGTGGATGAGCAATACAGAATGACAATGGTGGATTTCAACAATCTTGGTTACCTTGACGAACCATTCGTCCTAGCCAAAGATGTTGCTCAGGTTTTCTATGTGAAGGACATGAGTAGCAAACCAAGGAAAAGGAAAGATATGAAAACGAGTACATCATGCGGTGATCCAAAGCGCCACATAGTTCTTTCAGGGAAAAGAAACATCGTGGGAGTGGAGGACAAGACAAACATGTCAGAACATTATAATATGTTTGGTGAAATTCCGCCCTTCAAAGTGAACACTGACCCAAGCATTATGATTACGGCACAATCGTAAGTAGTTCTTACCTTGCTGGTTGGTTGTGTCGATGGAATCTAGGGTTTTGGTGGCTGAAAAGGTTATATATCAGCTCCTGGTCACTTCCTTGCTCGACAGCAAGTCTGTGCTAGTTTGGTGACTCCTCTTTTTTTGTGTGTGCTGTTGGGCATGCACCTCACCTTGTGAGCTGCTTGCACTGCTCATGGTTGGTACTTGTGTGCTGAAGATCAGCTCGGCTTGGTTTGATATTATCCCTTCAACTCAAGTTTCTTTACTGACCTACCAAGTGGCTTTGCCTCTTGGCTTAATATGGTTTTCTGTTTGATTTTTGGTTTATGCAGGGATCAATGAGATGATCATGGATGTCTCCTTCAACTTGTTGATTAAGAAGATCAAGAAGATGAAGATACTCAGTTTAGATAGTTCTTTTACATTGTCATTTCTGAAATGTGTTATGTAATAATTAATTCATTTGAATATTGTAAAGACAACGTAAATTGTGTGTGATGATCAATAAAGCTCAAGTTTTCTCTATTGAGCCTTTTGTGATATGTTTATATTCTTTTCATATTCATATTATCCAATTTATAATATTATAATATGAATTATTCCTAGTTTGAATTTTAATTTGACTTAGTGATGTTTGAGTTTGAATTTCAACTCAAACTTGTTTCAATTCAATCATGCAACTTAAATATGTGAATTGCAAATGTTCCCCCTCTTCTCAAAACCCTAATTCAGAAGAGATCATGTCCAAGTTTGTCGCACTCTCAAAACCCTAACCCTAGCTGGTGTCGAGAGAGAAACTTGTTTCCTCTTATGTTTTATGCAATTAAGCGCGAAATTTTCCCTCGTTTTGCGATGAAATGCACAACCCTTTTCTAATTCTACCCCACAATCCTGGGATATTACAAATACCCCGCACTTTTCAATATTGTGGCTCATAAAAATGTGAGGGTCGCGGATGTCCTTAATAACACCACGCTGAACATTACTTTTAATCGGGTTTTAAGGGATATAACATGGGAACAATGGTTGAGTTTGGTAGAACGTTTGATGGAGGTCCAACTTAGTGATCAACCGGACCTTTTTTGTTGGAACTTAACGGCTTCTAGGAAGTTTTAAGTTAAGTATTTGTACACAGATTTCATGAGTGGGCACACTCGGTTTTAAAAAAATACTTGTGGAAGTTAAAAGTACCACTGAAAATTAGGATCTTCATGTGGTTTTTGAATAGAAAAATTCTACTTACTAAAGACAACTTGGCAAAACGGAAGTGGACTGGCTGCATGATACGTCTCCGACGTATCGATAATTTCTTATGTTCCATGCCACATTATTGATGATATCTACATGTTTTATGCATACTTTATGTCATTATTATGCGTTTTCCGGAACTAACCTATTGACGAGATGCCAAAGTGCCGGTTCTCGTTTTCTGCTGTTTTTGGTTCCGTAAATCCTAGTAAGGAAATATTCTCGAATTGGACGAAATCAACGCCCGAGTCTTATAATTGGACGAAGCTTCCGGAACACCCGAGAGCCGCCGGAGGGGAGCCCTGGGGGCCCCACACAACACCCTGGCGCGGCCAGAGGGGGGGCCGCGCCCCCTAGTGTGTGGGCCCACCAGGACCCCTCCGAGGCTGCCCTTCCGCCTACTTAAAGTCTCCGTCGCGAAAACCCTACCACGTTGGACGAAACCAGAGAAAACCTTCCAGAGCCGCCGCCATCGCGAAGCCAAGATCTGGGGGACAGGAGTCTCTGTTCGGGCACGCCGCCGGGACGGGGAAGTGCCCCGGAAGGCTCCTCCATCGACACCACCGCCATCTTCATCAACGCTGCTGTCTCCCATGAGGAGGGAGTAGTTCTCCATCGAGGCTCGGGGCTGTACCGGTAGCTATGTGGTTCATCTCTCTCCTATGTACTTCAATACAATAATCTCATGAGCTGCCTTACATGATTGAGATTCATATGATGATGCTTGTAATCTAGATGTCATTATGCTAGTCAAGTGGATTTTACTTATGTGATCTCCGTGAGACTCCTTGTCCCACGTGTGTAAAGGTGACGAGTGTGTGCACCGTGTGGGTCTCTTAGGCTATATTTCACGGAATACTTATTCACCGTTATGAATGGCATAGTGAAGTGCTTATTTATATCCCTTTATGATTGCAATGTGTTTTGTATCACAATTTATCCGTGTGCTACTCTAGTGATGTTATTAAAGTAGTTTATTCCTCCCGCACGGTGTAATGGTGACGAGTGTGTGCATCGTGTAGTACTTGGTGTAGGCTATGATTGTGATCTCTTGTAGATTATGAAGTTAACTATTGCTATGATAGTATTGATGTGATCTATTCCTCTTTTCGTAGTGTGAAGGTGACAAGTGTGCATGCTATGTTAGTACTTGGTTTGGTTATGTTGATCCGTTATGCACTCTAAGGTTATTTAAATATGAACATTGAATATTGTGGAGCTTGTTAACTCCGGCATTGAGGGTTCGTGTAATCCTACACAGCTTAGTGGTGTTCATCATCCAACAAGAGGGTGTAGAGTCTAGCATCTATTTATTTATTCTGTTATGTGATCAATGTTGAGAGTGTCCACTAGTGAAAGTATGATCCCTAGGCCTTGTTCCTAAATATCGCTATCGCTGCTTGTTTACTCGTTTTATCGCATCTTTACTTCCCGTAATATTACTACCATCAACCGCACGCCAGCAAGCACTTTTCCGGCGCCGTTACTACTCGCTCATATTCATTCATACCACTTGTATTTCACTATCTCTTCGCCGAACTAGTGCACCTATTAGGTGTGTTGGGGACACAAGAGACTTCTTGCTTTGTGGTTGCAGGGTTGCTTGAGAGGGATATCTTTGACCTCTTCCTCCCCGAGTTCGATAAACCTTGGGTGATCCACTTAAGGGAAACTTGCTCGCCGTTCTACAAACCTCTCGCTCTTGGAGGCCCAACACTGTCTACAAGAATAGAAGCACCCGTAGACATCAAGCACTTTTCTGGCGCCGTTGCCGGGGAGGAAAGGTAAACGGCACACACACATCGGACCCCGGCAACTAAGCACTTTTCTGGCGCCGTTGCCGGGGAGGAAAGGTAAAAGGCACTCATACTCCGGTCCCAGGTAAAGTACTTTTCTGTTGCCGTTGTGTGTGTGCTCGAAGCTATTTCCTTTAGATCCTGCAATTGCATCTTTTTGTTTCTTGTTTACACTAGTTAGGCATAATGGACAACAATGAGCTTCTTATTCTATTTCCTGATTTAAGACATGGATGGTTTGATGCGGAAATTAAAAAACCTATGGAACATATTAGTATGAACGCTTTGAACAGCATTGTTGCTAATGATATGGAAAATTCTAAGCTTGGGGAAGCTGGCTTTGATGAGCATGATATTTTTAGTCCCCCAAGCATTGAGGAGAAAATTTACTTTGATGATACTTTGCCTCCTATTTATGATGATTATAATGATATTGGTTTTTTAGTACCACCTGTTATGGAGGATAAATTTGATTATGATTACAATATGCCTCCTATATTTGATGATGAGAATAATAATGATAGCTACTTTGTTGAATTTGCTCCCACTACAACTAATAAAATTGATTATGCCTATGTGGAGAGTAATAATTTTATGCATGAGACTCATGATAAGAATGCTTTATGTGATAGTTACATTGTTGAATTTGTTCATGATGCCACTGAAAATTATTATGAGAGAGGAAAATATGGTTGTAGAAATTTTCATGTTACTAAAATGCCTCTCTACATGCTGAAATTTTTGAAGCTACATTTGTTTTATCCTCTTATGCTTGTCACTTTGTTCTTCATGAATTCATTTGTGTACAAGATTCCTTTTCATAGGAAGCATGTTAGACTTAAATTTGTTTTGAATTTTCCTCTTGATGCTCTCTTTTGCTTCAACTCTTATTTCTTGCGAGTGCATCATTAAAACTGCTGAGCCCATCTTAATGGCTATAAAGAAAGCACTTCTTGGGAGATAACCCATGTGTTTATTTTGCTACAGTACCTCTATTTTATATTTGTGTCTTGGAAGTTGTTACTACTGTAGCAACCTCTCCTTATCTTATTTTATTGCATTGTTGTGCCAAGTAAAGTCTTTGATAGTAGGGTTGATACTAGATTTGGATTACTGCGCAGAAACAGATTTCTTGCTGTCACGAATCTGGGCCTAATTCTCTGTAGGTAACTCAGAAAATTATTCCAATTTACGTGAGTGATCCTCAGATATGTACGCAACTTTCATTCAATTTGGGCATTTTCATCTGAGCAAGCCTGGTGCCACTTTAAAATTCGTCTTTACGGACTGTTCTGTTTTGACAGATTCTGCCTTTTATTTCGCATTGCTTCTTTCGCTGTGTTGGGTGGATTTCTTTGTTCCATTACCTTCCAGTAGCTTTGGGCAATGTCTATAAGTGTTAAGAATGATTGTGTCACCTCTGAACATGTGAATTTTTGATCATGCACTAACCCTCTAATGAGTTTGTTTCGAGTTTGGTGTGGAGGAAGTTTTCAAGGGTCAAGAGAGGAGGATGATATACTATGATCAAGAAGAGTGAAAAGTCTAAGCTTGGGGATTCCCCGGTGGTTCATCCCTGCATATTTCAAGAAGATTCAAGCATCTAAGCTTGGGGATGCCCAAGGCATCCCCTTCTTCATCAACAAATTATCAGGTTTCTTCTCTTGAAACTATATTTTTATTCGGTCACATCTTATGTACTTTACTTGGAGCGTCTGTTTGTTTTTGTTTTGTTTGAATAAATACATGCTTTTGTGGGAGAGAGACACGCTCCGCTGTTGCATATGAACACATGTGTTCTTAGCTTTATTCTTAATGTTCATGGCGAAGGTTGAAACTGCTTCGTTAATTGTTATATGGTTGGAAACGGGAAATGCTACATGTAGTAATTGGTAAAATGTCTTGGATAATGTGATACTTGGCAATTGTTGTGCTCATGTTTAAGCGCTTGCATCATATACTTTGCACCTATTAATGAAGAAATACATAGAGCTTGCTAAAATTTGGTTTGCATAATTGGTCTCTCTAAGGTCTAGATAATTTCTAGTATTGAGTTTTGAAAAACAAGGAAGACGGTGTAGAGTCTTATAATGTTTACAATATGTCTTTTATGTGAGTTTTGGTGCACCGGTTCATCCTTGTGTTTGTTTCAAATAACCTTGCTAGCCTAAACCTTGTATCGAGAGGGAATACTTCTCATGCATCCAAAATCCTTGAGCCAACCACTATGCCATTTGTGTCCACCATACCTACCTACTACATGGTATTTCTCCGCCATTCCAAAGTAAATTGCTTGAGTGCTACCTTTAAATTTCCATCATTCGCCTTTGCAATATATAGCTCATGGGACAAATAGCTTAAAAACTATTGTGGTATTGAATATGTACTTATGCACTTTATCTCTTATTAAGTTGTTTGTTGAGCGATAACCATGTTTCTGGGGACGCCATCAACTCTTTGTTGAATATCATGTGAGTTGCTATGCATGTCCGTCTTGTCTGAAGTAAGGGAGATCTACCACTCATTTAATGGTTAGAGCATTCATAATGTTAGAGAAGAACACTGGGCCGCTAACTAAAGCCATGAATCATGGTGGAAGTTTCAGTTTTGGACATACATCCTCAATCTCATATGAGAATATTAATTGTTGTTACATGCTTATGCATTAAAGAGGAGTCCATTATCTCGTTGTCTATGTTGTCCCGGTATGGATGTCTAAGTTGAGAATAATCAAAAGCGAGAAATCCAAATGCGAGCTTTCTCCTTAGACCTTTGTACGAGCAAGCATAGAGGTACCCCTTTGTGACACTTGGTTAAAACATGTGTATTGCGATGATAATCCCGGTAATCCGAGCTAATTAGGACAAGGTGCGGGCACTATTAGTACACTATGCATGAGGCTTGCAACTTGTAAGATATAATTTACATAACACATATGCTTTATTACTACCGTTGACAAAATTGTTTCTTGTTTTCAAAACCAAAGCTCTAGCACAAATATAGCAATCAATGCTTCCCTCTCGCGAAGGGCCTTTCTTTTACTTTTATGTTGAGTCAGCTTCACCTATTTCTCTCCACCTCAAGAAGCAAACACTTGTGTGAACTGTGCATTGATTCCTACATACTTGCATATTGCACTTGTTATATTACTTTACATTGACAATATCCATGAGATATACATGTTATAAGTTGAAAGCAACCGCTGAAACTTAATCTTCCTTTGTGTTGCTTCAATACCTTTACTATGAATTTATTGCTTTATGAGTTAACTCTTATGCAAGACTTATTGATGCTTGTCTTGAAAGTACTATTCATGAAAAGTCTTTGCTTTATGATTCATTTGTTTACTCATGTCATTACCATTGTTTTGATCGCTGCATTCATCTCATATGCTTACAATAGTATGATCAAGGTTATGATGGCATGTCACTCCGTAAATTATCTTTGTTATCGTTTACCTCGCTCGGACGAGCAGGAACTAAGCTTGGGGATGCCGATACGTCTCCGACGTATCGATAATTTCTTATGTTCCATGCCACATTATTGATGATATCTACATGTTTTATGCATACTTTATGTCATTATTATGCGTTTTCCGGAACTAACCTATTGACGAGATGCCAAAGTGCCGCTTCCGTTTTCGCTGTTTTTGGTTCCAGAAATCCTAGTAAGGAAATATTCTCGGAATTGGACGAAATCAACGCCCAGAGTCTTATAATTGGACGAAGCTTCCAGAACACCCGAGAGCCGCCAGAGGGGAGCCCTTGGAGCCCCACACAACACCCTGGCGCGGCCAGAGGGGGGGCCGCGCCCCCCTAGTGTGTGGGCCCACCAGGACCCATCCGAGGCTGCCCTTCCGCCTACTTAAAGTCTTCGTCGCGAAAACCCTACCACGTTGGACGAAACCAGAGAAAACCTTCCAGAGCCGCCGCCATCGCGAAGCCAAGATCTGGGGGACAGGAGTCTCTGTTCCGGCACGCCGCCGGACGGGGAAGTGCCCCCGGAAGGCTTCTCCATCGACACCACCGCCATCTTCATCAACGCCGTTGTCTCCCATGAGGAGGGAGTAGTTCTCCATCGAGGCTCTGGGCTGTACCGGTAGCTATGTGGTTCATCTCTCTCCTATGTACTTCAATACAATAATCTCATGAGCTGCCTTACATGATTGAGATTCATATGATGATGCTTGTAATCTAGATGTCATTATGCTAGTCAAGTGGATTTTACTTATGTGATCTCCGGAGACTCCTTGTCCCACGTGTGTAAAGGTGACAAGTGTGTGCACCGTGTGGGTCTCTTAGGCTATATTTCACGTAATACTTATTCACTGTTATGAATGGCATAGTGAAGTGCTTATTTATATCCCTTTATGATTGCAATGTGTTTTGTATCACAATTTATCCGTGTGCTACTCTAGTGATGTTATTAAAGTAGTTTATTCCTCCCGCACGGTGTAATGGTGACAAGTGTGTGCATCGTGTAGTACTTGGCGTAGGCTATGATTGTGATCTCTTGTAGATTATGAAGTTAACTATTGCTATGATAGTATTGATGTGATCTATTCCTCCTTTCGTAGTGTGAAGGTGACAAGTGTGCATGCTATGTTAGTACTTGGTTTGGTTATGTTGATCTGTTATGCACTCTAAGGTTATTTAAATATGAACATTGAATATTGTGGAGCTTGTTAACTCCGGCATTGAGGGTTCGTGTAATCCTACACGCTTAGTGGTGTTCATCATCCAACAAGAGGGTGTAGAGTCTAGCATCTATTTATTTATTCTGTTATGTGATCAATGTTGAGAGTGTCCACTAGTGAAAGTATGATCCCTAGGCCTTGTTCCTAAATATCGCTATCGCTGCTTGTTTACTCGTTTTACTCGCATCTTTACTTCCCGTAATATTACTACCATCAACCGCACGCCGACAAGCACTTTTCCGGCGCCGTTACTACTCGCTCATATTCATTCATACCACTTGTATTTCACTATCTCTTCGCCGAACTAGTGCACCTATTAGGTGTGTTGGGGACACAAGAGACTTCTTGCTTTGTGGTTGCGGGGTTGCTTGAGAGGGATATCTTTGACCTCTTCCTCCCTGAGTTCGATAAACCTTGGGTGATCCACTTAAGGGAAACTTGCTGCTGTTCTACAAACCTCTGCTCTTGGAGGCCCAACACTGTCTACAAGAATAGAAGCACCCGTAGACATCACTGCACTAAATGTGTGTTATGTGATTCTAGGGAGTCTGCCGAACATCTTTTCATTAGTTTTCCTTTTGCAAGGTTGCTTTGGAGGGTCATTTATTTCACGTTTAATATATCTGCTCCAAAAAATGTTAAAAACCTTTTTGGGAAGTGGCTGATTGGTGTTGACAAAGCTGTTAAAGTGCGGATTCGTGTAGGAGTCTGTGCTTTACTTTGGTCAATATGGAATTGTCGTAACGATGTTGTTTTTAACGGTGCCGGTCCTTCTCAATTTTTGAAGGCTGTCCATAGAACTACTTACTGGATAAATATGTGGTCTTACCTTCTTCCCGAGGACCAGCGGGGACTTATGAATTCTGGGTACACTCGCTTGATGGCGGTCGTTCGGGCTATCTTCAACCAGGGTGGCTGGCGGCATATTAATAGAATACAAGATGCTTAGGCAGAGTTTGTTTTCCCTATTTAGATGGTTGATTCTTGTCGCAACTTTAGTCGATCCGTGACCGTTTTCTATTCATAACTATATACTCTATGTTTTATTTGATGATGTGTGTATCTTTTGGATGCAGAGGGCAGAGGCCAGGGTCTTACCCCCATTCCGAAAAAAAAAGTAAGGGGCTGGTGAGCGACAACGCGGGTTGGCATTGGACTATCCGAAATCAGGCAGGAACGATAGCGGTGCAAAGGGGATCGGAGCCTGCGCCCGCGCTGGTGTTAATTTGTTTTGTAGTAGCTACGAGGTGCCAGGGCGCACAATTTGGAGCTGCCCTATAATTTTTGCATCACCATATAGATATTGCCATATTGGACGCCTATTGGAGACTATTTTTTGCTCTAGCGGCTAAAAAACACTCTCTCATATTCAAAATAATTATGTAAAAGTACACTTGTGTTATTTTGAATTCGGAGGGAGTATTTTTTTGTGACACCAAGCCTATTAAAGATGCTCTTATAAAGTTTTTTTTTGAACAGGGGAGGCCCCGAAGGACCTAGAGCTTCATTGCAGTCAAAGCGGTGGAGGTACAAATTACATCAAGAGTCAAAGTGAAATAGGAAATTACAATCTGACCATGACTATTTGCACAAAGGACCCTAAGAAAGAAACAGAAAGAGCAATCGAGTCCATATCCTCCACCACAGCAGGGCTCGCCGTCGTCAACCTGCATGCCGTCGGGGACACGACCACTTGGGGCATGTAGGTGGGAGCTAACAACTGTGCAACCAGTAAACCTCCGCCGGAGGTTGATTGAGTCCTGGAGGTGACGGTCGTACGCCGTCGCTCGAGGTTGGAGGGGCCGCCCTTCGGCCATGTAGAACGACGACAGTGGCGCCGTAGGGTACCTCCAGAAGAAGACATGGAAGTGACGGCAAGACGCCATCACTCGAGGTTGGAGGGGCCGCCTTTCGGCCATGAAGAACGGCGAGAGTGGCACCGTATGAGACCTCCGGTGAGAAGCTACGCTCCCCTGCTGCAGATCCAGTGGGCAACCGACCAAAAGCCGCATCCCCTCCCCAATCACGCCACCATGGCAGATCAGGGAGAAAAGGTTGCAGCTTCGGTCTTGACCACCAGATCCCGCTGAATCAACCTTATTTATGGAGATCTCCGCGCTCCTCCGCCACCACAACACCGGCTCCGACCGCCAGAGCACCTTGGAGCAGCTGAGGAAGATGGTTCGACGCCGGATCTGGCTGAGAAGATCCGCTGCCTCCCTTCCGGCATAGACGCCATATAGGACCAAACCCTAGACCTACCACTACCACTATCTACTCCGGCGCCTGCTCCTTCCCTACTCCGGCCGGCTATTCCGGCGGAGAGGGCATCAGAGCGGCCCGGTGGGAGAAGAACGCCTATCAACTACTGTAACGAGACGAGAACGGTGGAGAGGGGGGGGGGGGATGAGCCGCCCTTATAAAGTAACATGTGCCGTATCCTGCCATACGGTGAGTTTCAAAATATCGTGTCGGAGGACAGATCGGATGTGCCTGGTCCCCGCCTGCCGGACACGTATACCCGAACATAATTCTCTGCTCGTCGCGGCGCAGATCACGGGCAGTGCGCGGCGGAGGGGCCCATCCACCCACCACCAACCTGCACAGTACGGCGTCCGTGCTCCATCGCCGGACGTCGACGACTCCAGCCAGCTTGACGCGTCCGCCGTCGCGCCGCATGCATGCATGATGCATCCACCCGGCGGGGAATCCGCCGCAGCTCGCGTACGTAGCGTAGACAGAATAATAATGGGATACGATAGTATTGCATCGGTGCGTCCAAATTTTATGTAGGGTCTGTAGGGAAGCAGCAACACGACAGACATTACATTAGTAGCTTAGTTTTTTTTTTTGAGGAAACATTAGTAGCCTAGTTAGTGGTTGGGCATCATATCTAAGAAATTTTGAGAAGGATGAATGCCCACGCCTAGAGCATTGGACTAAACATACCAATATAAGTTCAATAGGGCCCATTTAAAAATGCAGTTGATTCTTCTGTTTAGTTTGATCAGCAATAGAATTTCATGAAGATTTGGTAAAGATTGGCTTCTTGTGTTACTAGACAGCACCCACAAGAGAATGCATCAAGCCATTCTGCTGTTATTATGGAGATCCTGGGAATTAAGGAACGACATCTACCACGGAAAAGGAAAGTCCACAATACAACACTCTATTGACTTTCTTATTACGTATACCAACACCTGAAACTCTAATCCTACAGATGCTACATACCAGGCTAACACAGATTTAAAGGGCAATAAAGCAATCCTCGACATGAAGAATGAAGAAGAGAAATCCAAAGCAAAAGACTACTGGGAACCCCCACCACGAGGTTGGCTCAAGGTAAATATAGATGGCTCTTTTGTGCAGGAAACAGAAAATGGAGCTACCGGAGTGATTATTAGAGATCATATGGGACACACAATTTTGGCGGGAGGCTCAATCATTACAAAATGCCACAGTGCAGAGGAAGCTGAAGCCAACGCCCTATTGGATGGATGCCGTCTGGTGATGAACTGGACAAAACAACTGATCATTTTTTAATCGGATTGCCTGCCACTAGTGAATTCTATCCATCGGAAGAATGATTGCCAGTCCAAGCTAAGGAGTTTTGTCTCTGATTTTCTTCATAATTCTCAAGCATAATTCTCTGCTCGGCGGCCCAGATCACGGGCAGTGCGCGGCGGAGGGGCCCGTCCACCCACCACCAACCTGCGCAGTACGGCGTCCGTGCTCCATCGCCGGACGTCGACGACTCCAGCCAGCTTGACGCGTCCGCCGTCGCGCCGCATGCATGCATGATGCATCCACCCGCCGGAATCCGCCTAGACAGAATAATAATGGGACACGATAGTATTGCATCGGTGCGTTCAAATTTGATGTAGGGTCACTAGGGAAGCAGCAACATGTACACGACAGACGTTACATTAGTATAGCTTTTTTTTCCTGAGGAAACATTGGTAGCCTAGATAGTGGTTGGGCATCAGCTAAGATTGATATCCCAGACTGGTGTCTCAATTCCGGTCTATTAGCCTTTGTAATGTCATCTACAAGATTATTTCCAAAATGTTAGCTGGGCGACTCAAAGGAATCCTTCCGGATGTTATTTCACCTATGCAAAGTGCGTTTGTTCCAGGACGGCTCATCACCGATAATATTCTGGTGGCATATGAATGTATTCATTCTATTAAGAATAAAAGGACGGGCCAGGTTGGTAATTGTGCAGTTAAATTGGATATGCATAAGGCTTACGACCGGGTTGAATGGGTTTTCTTGGAGAACATGATGAGAAGATTGGGGTTTGATGAGAGATGGATTTCTCTAATGATGGCATGTGTTAGTTCAGTCCGATATCAAGTGCGATTCAATTCTGAGGAAACTGAAATGTTTGAACCTACGAGGGGTCTCCGGCAGGGGGATCCACTTTCTCCCTATTTGTTCCTGTTATGTGCAGAAGGCTTGTCGAGTTTGCTGTTGTTTGAAGAAGAAGAAGTTGGTGGCATCGATGGGGTAAGGGTGTGCAGAAATGCACCGTCAGTATCACACCTTCTATTTGCTGATGATTCCTTAATCCACATGAAAGCGGATATGATTAATGCAACTTCCCTACAACAAGTTCTTGACACATATTGTGCAAATTCAGGTCAACTAGTGAGCGTATCGAAGTCGAGCATTTTTTTCTCACCAAATACTAATGTGATTGCGAGGGTTGAAATATGTGAAACCTTGCACATAGACACAAAAGCGTTGTCGGATAAGTATTTGGGGCTGCCTGCGATAGTCGGAGCAGACAGGAGCGACTGCTTCCTTCATTTTGTTGAGAGGATCATTGAAAAGATAAATGGTTGGAAAGAAAAATTACTATCAATTGGTGGTAAAGAAATCTTGCTAAAGGCAGTTGCGCAAGCTATCCCGGTGTTTGCTATGTCAGTTTTCCAGATCCCTAAAGGGGTATGTAAGAGAATGATGGACGCCATCTCAAAATTCTGGTGGGGAGATGATGACAATAGTAATAAAATGCATTGGTTAGCTTGGTGGAAATTGTGTTACCCAAAGAATGAGGGTGGTATGGGTTTTAGAGATTTTCAATCTTTCAATTTGGCGATGCTTGCGAAGCAAATATGGAGATTAATTGATGAGCCTGAGTCTTTCTGTGCTCGAATCCTTAGGGCTAAATATTATCCAGATAGGGACATTTTGAAGGCTGGTCCTAAAGCGGGATGTTCTTTTACCTGGCATAGTTTAACCGCAGCCATACCGACTTTCAAAAGGGGATGCATTTGGAGAGTGGGGACTGGTGAAAAAATTGACATATGGTCTGATAGATGGATTCCGTCTAGCCCCGACGGCAAGGTGACAACTCGTCGAGGTGCCTCGGTTTTCACTAAAGTTATTGATCTGATTAGTCCTATAACAGCTCAATGGGATGAACAAATTCTGAGTGATCTTTTTAATGCGGTGGATGTTCAAAGGATCTTGCAAATTCCCCTAAATAATCAAGGGTTTGATGACTTCATAGCCTGGAAGGAAACTAGCCATGGGCGATATACAGTAAAGTCAGGATACTATTTGCAATGGAAACACCACTTTGGGCCTAATGCAGGTCAATTTACATTGCCGGGAATTTCAGCTCAAAATCCCGTCTGGCGGATTCTTTGGAAGTTAAAAATACCAAGCAAAATTAAAATCTTTATTTGGCGTGCACTGCATGGAATCATCCCACTAAAGTGTATTCTGGCTAATCGCCATATAGGTGACTCTGCTGCCTGTCCTATCTGCCAAGCTCATGCAGAGGACGTTAGGCATCTTCTATTCACTTGCCCGGCAGCGAAAGAAATGTGGCATATTTTGGAGCTTCAGCAATGGATCGATGATACTAGTCTGAATGAGCTCTCTGGTTCCGTAATTCTTGAACATATTATTCGGTCGCCAGAAACTACATTGCCAGGTTTTGAATCGGTAAATCTGAAGGAGGTAGTCTTAACAGCGTGCTGGTACTTATGGTGGTTAAGACGCCGGCGGTCCAGAGATGAACCAGTGCCTCCGATCTCTAAATGCAGATTTCCGATCATGTCTATAGTTGCTAACTCAGCGGCAATGAAGATCAATCGTAGGCCGTCAGCGGCTAGATGGATCAAACCCAACCCAAGAGAGGTAAAGTTGAATGTAGATGCCTCTTTTACCCATGATTTACATGCAGGGGCTTTGGGGGCGGTGTTACGTGACTTTGAAGGAAAAAATTTGGCGGGACGGATGGTGTATCTTCCACACGTCGGATCAAGTCAAATGGCGGAGGCCTTGGCGATGAAAGAAGGTTTGGCGTTGGCAAACGAAATGGGAGTCTCAAACCTGATAGCTGAATCTGATTCTATGGAGACAGTCGAGGCTTGTTCGGGGGATCAACAATGGCACAATGAGTCTGCTGCTATTTTTGCTGATTGTGTGGATCTGGTGGCATCAATTGGTAATGTGTCATTTGCTCACTGCCCTCGGGAAGCAAATATGGTGGCACATAATTTAGCTAGGGAGTGTTTTTCTGCTATGTCTACATGTAACTGGGTCGATGATCCACCTAGCTTCATTCTTGAATCCCTTGTAAACGATGTAACCATCTTGTGACCCACAAGCAGCAAGTTCCAGACGCACTCTTTTCCTTCCAGGGTACCGAAGGGGACTGGAAGGTTTTTAATGAGGCGGCTTGCTGACTTAATATAATTATGTTTCAAAAAAAAAGAAATTTTGAGAAGGATGAATGCCCACGTACGGCTAGAGCATTGGACTAAACATATACCAATATAAGTTCAATAGGGCCCAGTTAAAAATGCAGTTGATTCTTCTGTTTAGTTTGATCAGCAATAGAATTTCATGCATGAAGATTTAATGAATGTAAAAGGTATTACTCACTCCAAGAAAAATCTGACTAAATATATCCATTATAAATGTCCCCAAAAAGTCCATACCATTTGGAGACGGGCATCAATTAACTTCTATCAAAAATATCTTATGACAACTACAACCCCATGCCTCCAACAAGTAAAACTTTGACCTCCTTGAGCATCCCAAACCAAGCCCCCTATAACCAAGGTGAGACTTTAGGGCAACAATAAATCTGGTGACGTGGACAAAAAACATACTCAATACATGTCCCCTATTTGTCCAAAGTTGTCCTTCTTATCGAACTGTTATCCTGCCTTCATGTATTTGGGTACCAAATGACCGCTCCGCCATTTTTCCATGTTTGTCTCCACCTTAGCAACTTGCATGCTCATCGGACACTAAGCTCGCCAACCAACATCCCGCGCGGCCATTGATGCCACACAAAGACCATTGGACTTATGGCCTAGAGGCAATAATAAATGTTATTATTTAATTCCAAATTATGATTAGTATTTATTCCTTTATGCTATAACTCATTTGTTTTTTAATACAAGATTCAAAGGAAGACTCAAAAGCACACATGTAGATAATAAACACCAAGATGTTCCCAGTTCTGACTCTAGGACTAAACCTATCCATTTATAGGATGTACTACAAGATAGTTTCGTTGTTCGTTATTAGTATCATTACCATGGTGCTATCTCATACATAAGTCCTTAGACCATGAAAATATCAAGTGACCTAGTACTTGACGGTACACCTTGGTTGTCATCAGACACTACTCGTAAATGGGAGCAATAAAGGTGATGGTCAGGTGTGTCGGAAAGTAGAACTAGGAACTGGGATATTTCAAGAGTGGAAGTTACTCCTTTGAATGATGGAGAGATACACTCTGAGCCCTCTCAGTTATGTCATCAAGCTACAACATGTGATTCAAAGCTTATGTCATCATGCCCAACATGATCATGGAGGATGAGCATTATACGTTATCTTGAGTCTGTTTTCATGAGAGATATTTTCAACAAAGTACATGGACAAGCTCAACTTGCAGATTTTCTTGAGATGCACCGGCAATTCATGACAACTAGCTACATTAGCAACTTCTTATTTTCTGCATTTTAGGAGTTTTCCACTAAATTGAAATTTAATTTGAATTCTTATATGAACTATATTGTTTGAATCTGAATATTGCTACTGAATGTATATGTGTTAGTTTAACTATTAAATTTATATGTATCATCAAGTATGTCGCATAAGTAGAAAATGAGTAAAGAGTGAAGTAGACTAATAGGGTCCCCTTAGCGGAAATTCAATTCGGCTCCCGGGTGCGTATGCTCCCTCTACCAAAAAAAACATATTTTTAAATGTCAAAAAATTTAGATCAAAAATTCTACGTGTACATCTCCATAATGTATGTGCATTTGCTAAGTTTCACGAAAAACCAATATTTTTTATGGTCTATGTAAAAAGGAGAAATTTTATCTTGTGAAAAGCATTATTTTTAGCACTGAATTTTGTCTTTTTTACACACGTCACATGATAAGTCGATTTTTTATGAAACGACTTTGTGAGCGCGTAGCACGTGAAGATGTACGTACACATTTTTTGTTTTAATTTTTTTGAAATTTAAAATGTACATAAGATGCATTCCAAAATATAGGGAGCATATGCACCCATGTTCCAAAACACCACTCCCCTTTCAATTCGGCTCCCGGGTGCGTATGCTCCCTGTACCAACAAAACATATTTGAAGTGTGGAAAAATTTTGACAAAAAATTCTACATGTACATCTCGATGATATATGTGTATGCGTCAAGTTTCATGAAAAAATAATATTTTTTGTGGCCTATGTAAAAAAGAGAAAACTTATCCAGTGAAAAACATTGTTTTCAACACTGAATTTTGTCTTTTTTACACACATCACATGATAAGTTCATTTTTTATGAACGACTTTGTGAGCATGTAGCACGTGAAGATGTACGTGCAAATTTTTTATTTCAATTTTTATAAAATTTAAAATATGTGTATGATGCATTTCAAAATATAGGGAGCATATGCTCCCATGTTCCAAAACATCACTCCCCTTAGGTGCTATGGTAAAGTTGTTCACCTCATTTATTCAGACAACCATATACGCAGATGGTGATTCACACGTGGAGTTATCCTTAACCTCTCAAGTTTAACCCAAGGATTCCGACTTTGACATGGCAGTGCACCCTTTTTAAAACTCAAATAAGAACTTTTCGCATTTGGTCATGGAACTTTAACATAGAAATATCAC
The DNA here is from genome assembly GCF_022539505.1 of Lolium rigidum. Taxonomy (NCBI): domain Eukaryota; kingdom Viridiplantae; phylum Streptophyta; class Magnoliopsida; order Poales; family Poaceae; genus Lolium; species Lolium rigidum. The sequence goes on along the minus strand of NC_061510.1, from coordinate 267,382,584 downwards.
AAATCAGACCAGGTAGAAGCAAAGTTTCGGACAAGAAAGAGAAGTGCTCTTGACTTGCAGGGATGGGAACTGAGCGGAAAGGTTTCGACATTTTCGTGCAAGATAATAATGGAAAGGAAAAGAAAAAAAATGGAATGCCAGAATTTCTAAGGGCGACTAAACGATGTTTTTCGACCAGAAAAACTTGAAAGCGGGAAGCTCGGTTTCCGAAAAATATGGAACTATGAAACTTTACGTTTCAGTGTGGCTGTCACGGTTCTTTTTGTCTAGTCCAACATGTGTTTGTCCAGTTCTGAGAAAAGGTCCTACCTTTTTCATAATGTCTTTGGCCTTCTTCTCTATTTGAGAAGCGGGGCAACCTAGAGTTATGAACACCAGATCATCGTCTCGCTGGTGGTGTGTAGGCGTGTAGCCCACCCATTCTCCGCTTTTCTATCTGTGTACGTACCGTTTTTGGTTCGTGTTTATATTCGATAATGTCTATTTTCATATTTATTTCTGAAGTTTCTGTATTTGTCACCTCTATTTTCAATATAAAAGCTAATGTAGCAACACTATTCTTTATCACGAGTTTGTTCTTTTAATACAGAAGTTAATGTAGCGACACTTGGTGCCAAGTGTGTAGAACATAATGAGATTATGGGCACCCCCTCTTTTCATCACTATTGACTTGGCAATAAGTGTTTAGAACATAATGAGATTATGGACACTTTACGAAAACTGCAAATGGAGGCCGAGCAACATGTAGCCCTTTAATTTCAAAAAAATCGAAAATCATACTTTCAAGTTTCAAAAAAATCTGAAAAAAATCCTGGATGTAGACAATGATGAAATCACAAACGTGCAAAATCTCAATCTGAAATTCTTTGTATTGTAGACTATACAAAAATGACAATGTTTTTTATAGTTTCGAAATGTGCGCTATTCACTATTCTCATATCCACACATTCATTTCTGTGTAGCCTAAACTACTAATAATTTCACATTGAGATTTTACATGTTTATAGATTCCATTGTTGGCTACATCTAGGTTTTTTTAGAATTTTTTAAAATTTAAAATTAAGATTTTTGGATTTTTAAAGAAGAGCTACATGTAGCTTGGCCTCCATTTATCCACTCCACTTTACGAATTTTTCATCACTATTAACTTGGCGCCAAGTGTGGAGAACACAGTGATATTATGGACACGAAAAAGGCCACATTGGTAAGGGCCTCAGAGCATCTCCACTCGTTGGCGCTCCCCACGCCCAAATCCGGCGAAAGTTTCGTCCGGATTGGAGGAAATTTTGGCCTGGGGAGCGCCGAAGTTCCAGCCGCCCCCCGACAGGACACCCCCAACTTGGGGAATTTGATATATTTCAAACAAATTCGACATAAAATTTAACAAGTTCGGCAAACAAGATTCAGAAAATTGCTGTAACAAATTCGGCGAAAATCAGTACAATGTTTAACAAGTGCTGAAACAAATGAAGCACATAATTTCACAAGTTTTGAAAAAAATAAATAAAGACAGACTAGTTGGCGTCGGCGTTGGCGTTGCCTCGGAGCGTCCATATGTGCTCCACCAGATCATCTTGCAGCTGTTGATGCATTGTAGAGTCTCGGATCATGGGTAGCCACTGCTTCAAGTATCACAGTGCAGCCGTTTTTGTGACCCTTGTACATTCCCTGCCACGCAAACGGACAGTTCTTCCATTTCCAATGCATGCAGTCAATGCTTCCAAGCATCCCCGGAAAACCCCTAGCTTCATTTGTTGGAAGGATCCTCCGAGTGTCTTCGACAAGTGGGTGATCTCAAGTAAAAGTCCCCGAACACCGCTATGACGTCCCCGCAGAACCGGTAGAAACAATCAAGGGCGGTGGACTCCGCCATCCGAAGATAGTCATCTGCACCATCACCGGGAGCTCCATACGCCAAGCATCCTCATAGCCACCGTGCACTTCGCAGTGACGAAAATCCAACCAAACCAAGTGCAATCCGCCTTGCATCCGAAGTAGGGGTCAAAGTCTCGGATGACATACACAATTTGCAGAAATAGCTTTCGCTCATCCCGAAACGACGCCGGAAAACACTCTCACCGTGCAATGGATTGTCGGCGAAGTAGTCGGCGTACAACATGCGGTAGCCCTCCATTCGTTGTCTCGGCTTGCACTTCCGGCGACCTGGTGCCGACCCACCACGTCGACCGCTTGCCGGTCCGGCGTACATGCTTGACAAGCAACCGAGGATCATCATGTGCTCCTCGTCTTGGGCGGCGGCTGCCATCTCTTCTCGCATAAGCTCGACGAACATCTGCTCCTCCTCTTCGTCCGAGTCCATGGCCGGTGAGGCAAATGGACGAACACCCGACGGGCGTGGTTGAGGCAACCCGAGCCGCGAGCGACGAGGAGTAGGCCAAAGTCGGAAAACAGGCCGGCGGAGGAGCAGCCAGATAGGCCTTCGTCGAAAGACGGCGGAATATAGGCAGGTGGAGAAGGAGGGATGGCGGAATCTGGGCAACAAGCCGGCGGGGTGGTGCCGGCGGCGAGAGAGATACGAGGGGTGGGGGAGATTTTGAGCGAGGTGGCGGTGGGGTTCATGTGTCGAGTCGCCGACAGATCGGGCCCTTCCCCGCTTTTCACTCGTCCGGAGTCCGCGATAGATCCCCGGGGGACCGGGGATGGCGTGGGCTCGCCGGATGGATGAAGGGCCAAATCCGGACGAAAATAAGGAACCGGGGGCACGACTGGACCGAATTTCGCCGTCCGGATGGAAAAAACGTCGCTCGGAGGTCTCGTCGGGGAGACGAGTGGAGATGCTCTCAGCACGGCTGACCTGGGGTCAACTAGAGAGTGGTGAATCCAGACGGGATTAGCTTCGTTCCTATCCCCTGCTACAGGAGACAGGAGGCGACTCCCAGGCGACCACCGCGTCTAGTGTTTCCTCCGGCCAGATCCGCCTCTCCCTCCTCTCCGGACGGCTCTGCCGTCGCTGGGAGTGGAGGAGACGTTGATCTGGCCGGGTGGACGTGTGTACAGTAGCTAGGGTTAGCTGTGCTGTTAGGTTTCCTGCCGTCCCCTTTTCGTTCTTGGAGGAGATGATGGCGGCGGTGAATAAAAGTGCTCGGATTCTGCTGCTGATGGTCAGCTTGCTGACGGTCGGGGGCGGATCTGTTGGAGCTGGTTTGTCTAGGCGAGATCGCTGGGGCGACGGCGGGGATCTCGTTATGGACTTTTGGTCCTCCTCTTCATCCGCATCACGCCAGCGTCTTCTCCAGCGCTGGTGGGAAGATGGGGGTTCGTGTGCAGGAGCTGCGACCGGTCGGCCCGTTGTGGCCGGCGGTTGTCCGGTGGATACCGTGGCCCGTGCTTGGTTTGAGGCTTGTGGAAGGCAGATCGGGGGCTGATCTTCGACGTCGTCGACGTGGTGCGCCGGATCTGGAGGTGGAAGATGAGCTTGGGGCAGGTCCCCGACCCGCGAGCCACAGCGACATGTGGGCACTGATACGTCCAATTTGCATCACTATTTTATATCATAATTTGCTGTTATTCATTGATATATTTCATATTGGGACACAATACTTATGTTATTTCATCTATTTTGCATGTTTCATGATTATTTGGGGATCGAGCACCGGAGCCAGGATTCTGCTGGAAAAAGCACCATCAGGATGCAATATTTCGGAAGATCAACTGTGGAAGGAAGTTTTACCAAAAATCCTATTTTTCCAGATGACGGAGGAAGCCGTAAGGGGGAGCCAGCCTGGACCCAGGGTGGGCCCACACCATAGGGTGGCGCGGCCCATGGCCTGGCCGCGCCACCATGTGGTGTGGAGCCCCCTCGGCCCCTTTCGCCTCCTTTTCTTCGCGAAACCCTTCGTCCCAAAGACGGAAGCCACAGAGGAATCCTCACGAAGGGTTATAGCCGCCTCTGCGGGGCGGAGAACACCAGAGAGAAAAGAGCTCTCCGGCGGGCAGGAATCCGCCGGGGAAATTCCCTCCCGGAGGGGGAAATCGACGCCATCGTCACCGTCATCGAGCTGGACATCATCTCCATCACCATCATCATCATCTCCACCATCATCACCGCCATCTCCACCGCTGGACATCGTCACCGCTGTAGCAATTTGGGTTTGATCTTGATTGTTTGATAGGGGAAACTCTCCCGATACTCGATTTCTACTTGTTGTTGATGCTATAGAGTGAAACCATTGAACCAAGGTCTATGTTCAGATTGTTATTCATCATCATATCACCTCTGATCATGTTCCATATGATGTCTCGTGAGTAGTTCGTTTAGTTCTTGAGGACATGGGTGAAGTCTAAATGCTAGTAGTGAATTATGGTTGAGTAATATTCAATGTTATGATATTTAAGTTGTGGTGTTATTCTTCTAGTGGTGTCGTGTGAACGTCGACTACACGACACTTCACCATTTATGGGCCTAGGGGAATGCATCTTGTACTCGTTTGCCAATTGCGGGGTTGCCGGAGTGACAGAAACCTAAACCCCCGTTGGTATATCGATGCAGGAGGGATCGCAGGATCTCACAGTTTAAGGCTGTGGTTAGATTTATCTTAATTACTTTCTTGTAGTTGCGGATGCTTGCAAGGGGTATAATCACAAGTATGTATTAGTCCTAGGAAGGGCGGTACATTAGCATAGGTTCACCCACACAACACTTATCAAAACAATGAAGATTAATCAGTCGTATGTAGCGAAAGCACTAGACTAAAATCCCGTGTGTCCTCGAGAACGTTTGGTCATTATAAGTAAACAAACCGGCTTGTCCTTTGTGCTAAAAAGGATTGGGCCACTCGCTGCAATTATTTCTCTCGCATTTTACTTACTCGTACTTTATTCATCTCGTTACATCAAAACCCCCGAATACTTGTCTGTGAGCATTTACAGTGAATCCTTCATCGAAACTGCTTGTCAACACCTTCTGTTCCTCGTTGGGATCGACATTCTTACTTATCGAAGATACTACGATACACCCCCTATACTTGTGGGTCATCAAGACTATTTTCTGGCGCCGTTGCCGGGGAGCGAAGCGCTATTGGTAAGCGGAATTGGTAAGGAAAACCTTTACTGTTTGTGCTGATTTTATTTCTGCCTGCTGCTATAAGTCATTATGGAGAGATCTTCTCTTCAATTTCTATTTGGGAAATCTACTACTACCGCAACGGTAGTGGATGAGGCGCCAGGTGAGGAAGTGATACCATATAAAATACCTACGAAAATTATTGAACATGTTATGGATAACCGCTATGAAGGGGATGGAACTGTCCATCCCGGTGATCATTTACTCGTTTTTGCATGAATTATGCGGGTTATTCAAATGTGCGGTGTATTGCTATGAATGAAGTTAGGAAGAAACTATTCTCTATATCACTGTCTGGTAAAGCGGCGCATTGGTATAAATTGCTGAAGAATGGTGATTCTCTTGATTGGGAGGACATTGTGCCTTTATTTTACTCCAAATTTTATCCTCCAAGTGAAATTCACAAAGATCGGAACCGCATATATAATTTCTGGCCTCATGATGGAGAGAGTATCGCCCAAGCTTGGGGGAGATTGAAGTCTTTAATGCTCAAATGCCCCATTCATGAGCTTCCTGGTAATGTTATTATTGATAATTTCTATGCAAGACTTTCTTTTCAAGACAAGACCTTGCTCGGATACTTCTTGTTCCGGATCATTTACACGCAATAAAGAAGAGTTTAAAAGGGACCTTCTTGATCGGATCCAAGAAAATACTGAAGGTTGGGAGAACGACAAAGATAGAGAATCAGGTATAATTTATGATTATAAATGCATTGAAGCTTTTATGGATACCGATAAATTTCGTAATATGAGTGCTACATATGGTCTTGATTCTCAAGTTGCCGCAAACCTTTATAAAGCTTTTGCCTCTCATTATGAATTGCCTAAGAAGAATTTTGATAAGTATCATGAACCGTATAAAGATAAAATTGATTCATCTATTAATAAGTGTGTTGTAGTTGAAACCGCCGATCGTGTTATTCCCGAAGCTTATATTGAAAAAACTCCTTTTCCCGCTAAAATGAAAGAGTACTCGTTATAAATAGTGCGGTTCATAAAAGTGAAAAGAAACCTAGAGAACCCGAAGAACAAATAAAAGTTGAACCTCGTCGTTGCAATTGTTAAAGATCTTGTGACTGAAAATGTGGAGGATGGTCATATTATTTTCTCGTGAAGATGCTTCTAATATTGTTTCACATCCTAATAAACCCAAACAAGCTAGTGTTCCTATGCTATCCGTTAGAATTGGTGATCATTGCTATTATGGTTTATGTGATATTGGTGCAAGTGTTAGTGCTATACCTTATGAGCTTTACACGGAGATTATGCACGAAATTGATTCTTGTGAACTTGAAGATATTGATGTGGTTATTCAGCTGGCTAATAGAGAAACTATTTCTCCAATTGGTATTGTTCGAGATGTGGAAGTTCTATGTGGTAAGATTAAATATCCTGCTGACTTTTTGGTACTTGGTTCTGCTTGCTAGTGATTATTGTCCTATCATTTTTGGGAGACCTTTTCTAAATACTTGTGGAGCTATTATAGATTGTAAGAAAGAGAAAATTTTGACTAAATTTGCTGGTGAGTCTTATGAGTTTAACTTCTCTAAATTTACTAAAACTCCTTATAAAGCTGATTTGCCTAGTAATGATTTTAAAATGGAGCAATGTGCATCTATTGTTCTTGTTCCTAATAATCCTTTGCAGCAACATTTGGAGGATAGCGAGAGTGAAGTTTTTAGGAAAGAAAGAGATGAGCTTGAGGAGATTTTTCTTCGCCAACCTATTCTCAAGCATGATTTACCGGTGGAAGACTTGGGTACAACACCGCCACCAAAGGAAGATCCTGTTTTTGATTTAAAGCCTTTGCCCGATAATCTTAAATATGCTCATATTGATGATAAGAAAATATATCCTGTTATTATTAGTTCTAAGCTTACGTAGTTTGAAGAAGAAAGATTATTGCAAATATTGAAGAAACACCGAGGTGCTATTGGCTATACTCTTGATGACTTGAAGGGGATTTCTCCCTCTATTTGCCAACACGCCATTAATATGGAAGATGATGCAAAGCCCGTTGTTGAACCTCGGCGTCGTCTAATTCCCAAGATGAAGGATGTGGTAAGAAATGAGGTATTACGACTTCTTGAAGCTGGTATTATATATCCTATTGCCGATAGTAGATGGGTTAGTCCCGTGCATTGCGTTCCTAAGAAAGGAGGAATAACTCGTTGTGCCTAATGATAATGATGAGCTTATACCTCAAAGAGTAGTTGTAGGTTATAGAATGTGCATTGATTTTCGAAAAGTTAATAAGGTTACTAAGAAAGATCATTATCCTTTACCATTTATTGATCAAATGTTAGAAAGATTGTCTAAAAATACTCATTTTTGCTTTCTTGATGGTTATTCTGGGTTTTCACAAATTGCTCGTTAAAGCTAAAGATCAAGAGAAAACCACTTTTACTTGTCCCTATGGAACTTATGCTTATAGGCGTATGCCTTTTGGTTTATGTAATGCTCCTGCTACTTTTCAAAGATGCATGTCTGCTATTTTTCATGGCTTTTGTGAGAGTATTGTGGAAGTATTCATGGATGATTTTTCCGTCTACGGGAATTCTTTTGATAGTTTCTTGCGAAACCTTGATAAAGTTTTGCAGAGATGTGAAGAAACTAACCTTGTTCTTAATTGGGAGAAATGCCACTTTATGGTTAATGAAGGAATTGTATTGGGACATAAAATTTCTGAGAGAGGTATTGAAGTTGATAGAGCTAAAGTTGAAGCTATTGAGAAGATGCCCTATCCGAGGGATGTTAAAGGTATTCGTAGTGTTCTTGGACATGCTGGATTTTATAGGAGATTTATTAAAGATTTCTCCAAGATTTCAAAGCCTCTTACTAATCTTCTTCAAAAAGATGTACCTTTTGTTTTTGATGACGATTGTAAGGAAGCTTTTGAAACTCTAAAGAAAGCCTTAACAACTGCTCCTGTAGTTGAACCTCCTGATTGGAATTTACCATTTGAAATTATGTGTGATGCTAGTGATTTTGCTGTAGGCGTGATACGTCTCCAACGTATCGATAATTTCTTGTGTTCCATGCCACATTATTGATGTTATCTACATGTTTTATGCACACTTTATGTCATATTCGTGCATTTTCTGGAACTAACCTATTAACAAGATGCCGAAGTGCCAGTTCCTGTTTTCTCGCTGTTTTTGGTTTCGGAAATCCTAGTAACGAAATATTCTCGAATCGGACGAAATCAACGCCAAAGTTCCTATTTTCACCGGAAGCATCCGTAACACACGGGAAGGACCGAGAGGGGGCCACGAGGCCACCAAACCCTAGGCCGGCGCGGCCGCAGGGGGGCCGCGCCGCCCTATGGTGTGGCCCCCCGTCAGCCCTCCCGCGCCGCCTCTTCGCCTATATAAAGCCCCCGGATCAGAAAACCCGATACCAATTGACGAAACCCACGTAAACCTGCCGGAGCCGCCGCCATCGCGAAGCCAAGATCCGGGGACAGGATCTCTGTTCCGGCACGCCGCCGGAGCGGGGAAGTGCCCCGGAAGGCTTCTCCATCGACACCGCTGCCATCTCCATCAACACCGCTGCCATCTCCACCGCCATCTTCATCACCGCTGCTGCTCCCATGAGGAGGGAGTAGTTCTCCATCGAGGCTCGGGGCTGTACCGGTAGCTATGTGGTTCATCTCTCTTCCATGTACTTCAATACAATGATCTCATTGAGATTCATATGAGTTTGTATCACTACTATCTATGTGCTACTCTAGTGATGTTATTAAAGTAGTTCTATTCCTCCCGCACGTGTGTAAAGGCGACGAGTGGGTGCACCGTGTTAGTACTTGGTTTATGCTATGATCATGATCTCTTGTAGATTATGGAGTTAACTATTGCTATGATAATATTGATGTGATCTATTCCTCCTACATATGCATGAAGGTGACGAGTGTGCATGCTATGCTAGTACTTGGTTTAGTAGCGTTGATCTATCTTACACTAAAGGTTACTTAAACATGAGCATTATTGTGGAGCTTGTTAACTCCGGCATTGAGGGTTCGTGTAATCCTACGCAATATGTTCATCATCCAACAAAAGTGTAGAGTATGCATTTATCCGTTCTGTTATGTGATCGATGTTGAGAGTGTCCACTAGTGAAAGTCTATTCCCTAGGCCTTGTTCCTAAATACTGCTGAGTTACTACGCTTGTTTATCGTTTTCTTGCGTTACTACTGTCGCAATACCACCACCATCAACTACACGCCAAGCACTTTTCTCGGCACCGTTGCTACTGCTCATACTTATTCATACCACCCGTATTTCACTATCTCTTCGCCGAACTAGTGCACCTATTAGGTGTGTTGGGGACACAAGAGACTTCTTGCTTTGTGGTTGCAGGGTTGCATGAGAGGGATATCTTTGACCTCTTCCTCCCTGAGTTCGATAAACCTTGGGTATCCACTTAAGGGAAACTTGCTGCTGTTCTACAAACCTCTACTCTTGGAGGCCCAACACTGTCTACAGGAAAGGAGGGGAACGTAGACATCAAGCACTTTTCTGGCGCCGTTGCCGGGGAGGAAAGGTAAAAAGGCTCTCATACTACGGTCTCAGGTAAAGTATTTTTCCGGCGCCGTCGTGTGTGTGCTCAAAGCTATTTCCTTTAGATCCTGCAATTGCATCTTGTTGTTTCTTGTTTACACTAGTTTGGCATAATGTACAAGAGTGAGCTTCTTATTCTATTTCCTGATTTAAAACATGGATTGTTTGATGCGAAAATTAAAAAACCTATGAAATCTTCTTTGCATGCTTGGTAGTAATATTAGTATGAACGCTTTGAACACCATAGTTGACAATGATATAGAAAGTTCTAAGCTTGGGGAAGCTGGTTTTCATGATATTTTTAGTCCCCCAAGCATTGAGGAGAAAATTTTCTTTGATGATACTTTGCCTCCTATTTTTGATGATGATAATGATAGTGGTCTTTTGATGCCACTTACTGCTGAGAGTAAATTTTGTTGTGATTATACTATGCCTCCTACACTTGATGAGAATAATAATGATAGCTACTTTGTTGAATTTGCTCCCACTATTACTAATAAAATTGATTATGCTTATGTGGAGAGTAATAATTTTATGCATGAGACTCATGATAAGAATGCTTTATGTGATAGTTATATTGTTGAGTTTGCTCATGATGCTACTGAAAGTTATTATGAGAGAGGAAAATATGGTTGTAGAAATTTTCATGTTACTAAAATGCCTCTCTATGTGCTGAAATTTTTGATGCTACACTTGTTTTATCTTCCTATGCTTGTTACTTTGCTCCTCATGAACTTGTTTATTTACAAGATTCCTATGCATAGGAAGCATGTTAGACTTAAATGTGTTTTGAATTTGCCTCTTGATGCTCTCTTTTGCTTCACATATTATCTTTTGCGAGTGCATCATTAAAACTGCTGAGCCCATCTTAATGGCTAAAAAGAAAGAACTTCTTGGGAGATAACCCATGTGTTATTTTGCTACAGTACTTGGTTTTATATTTGTGTCTTGGAAGTTGTTTACTACTGTAGCAACCTCTCCTTATCTTAGTTTTGAGTTTTGTTGTGCCAAGTTAAGCCGTTGATAGAAAAGTAAGTACTAGATTTGGATTACTGCGCAGTTCCAGATTTCTTTGCTGTCACGAATCTGAGCCCACTGCCCTGCAGGAAGCTCAGAAAATTATGCAAATTTACGAGCATGATCCTCAGATATGTACGCAACTTTCATTCAATTTGAGCATTTTCGTTTGAGCAGGTCTGGTGGCCTAATAAAATCCATCTTTACGGACTGTTCTGTTTTGACAGATTCTGCCTTTTATTTCGCATTGCCTCTTTTGCTATGTTGGATGAATTTCTTTGATCCATTGATGTCCAGTAGCTTTATGCAATGTCCAGAAGTGTTAAGAATGATTGTGTCACCTCTGAACATGTTAATTTTTATTGTCCACTAACCCTCTAATGAGTTGTTTCGAGTTTGGTGTGGAGGAAGTTTTCAAGGGTCAAGAGAGGAGGATGATATACTATGATCAAGGAGAGTGAAAGCTCTAAGCTTGGGGATGCACCCGGTGGTTCACCCCTGCATATATCAAGAAGACTCAAGCGTCTAAGCTTGGGGATGCCCAAGGCATCCCCTTCTTCATCGACAAATTATCGGGTTCCTTCTCTTGAAACTACATTTTTATTCGGCCACATCTTATGTGCTTTTTCTTGGAGCGTCTGTTTGTTTGCTTTTGTTTTTGTTTGTGTTTGAATAAATTGGATTACATCATGCTTGTGTGGGAGAGAGACACGCTCCGCTGGTTCGAATGAACACATGTGTTCTTAGCTCATAATATTCATGGCGAAGTTTCTCCTTCGTTAAATTGTTATATGGTTGGAATTGGAAAATGATACATGTAGTAATTGCTATAATGTTTTGGGTAATGTGATACTTGGCAATTGTTGTGCTCATGTTTAAGCTCTTGCATCATATGCTTTGCACCCATTAATGAAGAAATACATAGAGCATGCTAAAATTTGGTTTGCATATTTGGTTTCTCTAAGGTCTAGATAATTTCTAGTTTTGAGTTTGAACAACAAGGAAGACGGTATAGAGTATTATAATGCTTTCAATATGTCTTTTATGTGAGTTTTGCTGTACTAGTTCATCCTTGTGTTTGCCTCAAACAACCTTGCTAGCCTAAACCTTGTATCGAGAGGGAATACTTCTCATGCATCCAAATACTTGAGCCAACACTATGCCATTTGTGTCCACCATACCTACCTACTACATGGTATTTCCCGCCATTCCAAAGTAAATTGCTTGAGTGCTACCTTTAAACAATTCAAAATTTATTACCTCTTATTTGTGTCAATGTTTTATAGCTCATGAGGAAGTATGTGGTGTTTATCTTTCAATCTTGTTGGGCAACTTTCACCAATGGACTAGTGGCTTCACCCGCTTATCCAATAATTTTGCAAAAAGAGCTGGCAATGGGATTCCCAGTCCCAAATTAATTAACCAAAAATAGACACTCCTCCATGGTATGTGATTGTTGGACGGCACCCGAAGGATTCGGTTAGCCATGGCTTGTGTAAGCAAAGGTTGGGAGGAGTGTCATCATAATAAAACTAAAATAAAAAGGCACTCCTTCATGGTATGAGATTGTTGGCAGTGCACCCGAGGATTCGGTTAGCCATGGTTTGTGAAAGAAAGGTTGGAAGGAGTGCCATCCAAAAATAAAATAAAATGGGAGCCGCTCTTTGAAGGTTTGTCTGGCAAGGGGGTTAGAGTACCCGCTACCATTCGTTGACAACAACAAACACCTCTCAAAACTTTATTTTTATGCTCTCTTTATGTTTTCAAAATCAAAGCTCTAGCACAAATATAGCAATCGATGCTTTTCCTCTATGGAGGACCATTCTTTTACTTTCATTGTTGAGTCAGTTCACCTATTTCTCTCCATCTTAAGAAGCAAACACTTGTGTGAACTGTGCATTGATTCTTACATATTTGCATATTGCATTTGTTATATTGCTTTGCATTGACAATTATCCATGAGATATACATGTTACAAGTTGAAAGCAACCGCTGAAACTTAATCTTCTTTTGTGTTGCTTCAATACCTTTACTTTGAATTATTGCTTTATGAGTTAACTCTTATGCAAGACTTATTGATGCTTGTCTTGAAGTGCTATTCATGAAAAGTCTTTGCTTTATGATTCACTTGTTTACTCATGTCATACACATTGTTTTGATCGCTGCATTCTCTACATATGCTTTACAAATAGTATGATCAAGTTTATGATGGCATGTCACTCCAGAAATTATCTTTGTTATCGTTTTACCTGCTCGGGACGAGCGTAACTAAGCTTGGGGATGCCGATACGTCTCCAACGTATCGATAATTTCTTGTGTTCCATGCCACATTATTGATGTTATCTACATGTTTTATGCACACTTTATGTCATATTCGTGCATTTTCACGGAACTAACCTATTAACAAGATGCCGAAGTGCCGGTTCCTGTTTTCTCGCTGTTTTTGGTTTCAGAAATCCTAGTAACGAAATATTCTCGGAATCGGACGAAATCAACGCCAAAGTTCCTATTTTCATCGGAAGCATCCGGAACACCCGAGAAGGACCGGAGGGGGGCCACAGGGCCACCAAACCCTAGGCCCGGCGCGGCCGAGGGGGGCCGCGCCGCCCTATGGTGTGGCCCCCCGTCGGCCCTCTCGCGCCGCCTCTTCGCCTATATAAAGCCCCTGGATCAGAAAACCCGATACCAATTGACGAAACCCACGAAACCTCGCCGAGCCGCCGCCATCGCGAAGCCAAGATCTGGGGGACAGGATCTCTGTTCCGGCACGCTGCCGGAGCGGGGAAGTGCCCCCGGAAGGCTTCTCCATCGACACCGCTGCCATCTCCATCAACACCGCTGCCATCTCCACCGCCATCTTCATCACCGCTGCTGCTCCCATGAGGAGGGAGTAGTTCTCCATCGAGGCTCGGGGCTGTACCGGTAGCTATGTGGTTCATCTCTCTTCCATGTACTTCAATACAATGATCTCATTGAGATTCATATGAGTTTGTATCACTACTATCTATGTGCTACTCTAGTGATGTTATTAAAGTAGTTCTATTCCTCCCGCACGTGTGTAAAGGCGACAGTGGGTGCACCGTGTTAGTACTTGGTTTATGCTATGATCGTGATCTCTTGTAGATTATGGAGTTAACTATTGCTATGATAATATTGATGTGATCTATTCCTCCTACATATGCATGAAGGTGACGAGTGTGCATGCTATGCTAGTACTTGGTTTAGTAGCGTTGATCTATCTTACACTAAAGGTTACTTAAACATGAGCATTATTGTGGAGCTTGTTAACTCCGGCATTGAGGGTTCGTGTAATCCTACGCAATATGTTCATCATCCAACAAAAGTGTAGAGTATGCATTTATCTGTTCTGTTATGTGATCGATGTTGAGAGTGTCCACTAGTGAAAGTCTATTCCCTAGGCCTTGTTCCTAAATACTGCTGAGTTACTACCGCTTGTTTACTGTTTTACTGCGTTACTACTGCTGCAATACCACCACCATCAACTACACGCCAAGCACTTTTCTGGCACCGTTGCTACTGCTCATACTTATTCATACCACCTGTATTTCACTATCTCTTCGCCGAACTAGTGCACCTATTAGGTGTGTTGGGGACACAAGAGACTTCTTGCTTTGTGGTTGCAGGGGTTGCATGAGAGGGATATCTTTGACCTCTTCCTCCCTGAGTTCGATAAACCTTGGGTATCCACTTAAGGGAAACTTGCTGCTGTTCTACAAACCTCTACTCTTGGAGGCCCAACACTGTCTACAGGAAAGGAGGGGGAACGTAGACATCAAGGCGCTGTTCTTGGACAGCGAGTAGATAAAAAGTTAAATGTTATTCATTATGCTAGTAAAACTCTTGATGCTGCTCAAAGAAATTATGCTACTACTGAAAAAGAATTGTTAGCTGTAGTCTTTGCTTGTGACAAATTTAGATCTTATATTGTTGATTCAAAAGTTACAATTCATACTGATCATGCTGCAATTAGATACCTTATGACAAAGAAAGATGCTAAGCCGAGGCTTATTAGATGGGTACTTCTTTTGCAAGAATTTGATTTACATATTGTAGATAGGAAAGGTGCCGATAATCCTGTTGCTCGATAATTTGTCTAGATTGGAAAATATTGCTTATGATCCTGTTCTCGTTAATGATAGTTTTCCAAATGAACAATTGGCTGTAATAAAGGTGAGCTCGCGAGACAGTCCTTGGTATGCTGATTATGCTAACTTTATTGTTTCCAAGTACTTGCCTCCAACCTTTTCAGCTCAGCAGAGGAGGAAATTCTTTTATGACTTGAGGCATTATTTCTGGGATGACCCACACTTATATAAAGAAGGAGTGGATGGTATTATGCGAAGGTGTGTTCCCGAATATGAACAACAAGAAATATTGAGTAAATGTCATGGTAGTGCTTATGGAGGACATCACGCCGGAGATAGAACTGCACAAAAGGTTCTACAATCAGGTTTTTATTGGCCAACTCTCTTCAAAGATGCAAGGAAGTTTATTTTATCTTGTGATGAATGTCAAAGGGTTGGTAATATCTCCAGATGCAATGAAATGCCTATGAATTATACTCTTGTTATTGAACCGTTTGATTGTTGGAGATTTGACTTCATGGGACCTTTTCCCTCTTCAAAAGGTAACACTCATATACTTGTTGCTGTTGATTATGTTACTAAATGGGTGGAAGCCATACCTACAAAAAGTGCTGATGGTGAGACCTCATTAAAAATGCTTTTAGATGTTATTTTTCCTAGATTTGGAGTACCTAGATATATTATGACCGATGGAGGTTCTCATTTTATTCATGGAGGTTTTAGAAAAACTCTTGCTAAGTATGGTATTAATCATAGAATTGCTTCCGCTTATCACCCTCAAAGTAGTGGTCAAGTAGAATTATCAAATAGAGAAATTAAATCTATCTTGCGGAAAACCGTTAATAAATCTAGAAAGAATTGGGCTAGTAAATTGAAAGACGCACTATGGGCTTATAGAACTGCTTATAAAAACCCCATGGGAATGTCACCTTATAAAATGGTTTACGGAAAAGCTTGTCATCTACCTTTAGAACTAGAACACAAAGCTTATCGGGTTGTTAGAGAATTAAATAAAGATCCTAAACTTGCCGGTGATAAGAGGTTGCTACAATTAAGTTCTCTAGATGAATGGAGAAGTGAAGCTTATGAAAATGCTAAACTCTTTAAAGAAAAAGTTAAAAAATGGCATGATAGAAGGATCATCAAAAGAGAGTTTAATATTGGGGATAAAGTCCTATTGTATCGGTCTCGTCTCGGATTCTTTGCGGGGAAATTACTCTCGAAATGGGAAGGACCATATGTTGTTGAGGAGGTGTATCGTTCGGGAGCAATTAAAATTAGCTCTCTCCAAGGCAATGCTACGCAAGTGGTGAATGGACAAAGACTCAAGCATTATATCTCGGGTGATTCTTATAATGTTGATGTTGATATTATTCAAGTGGAAACACCGGAAGCTTTCATCAAAGGACAAATTGACAGTCCGCCAGAACTCGGCTTTGAATAGGTAACAGTACTGGTAATGAAAAGTTCGCGATTTACTTTCCGAATATTATTTTTGCTGTTTTTGGAAAATATGAAAAATTACGAGATCGAAACGGAGTGGAAAAGACGCACGAGGGGGTGCCACCACAGGCCGGCGCGGCCTGGCCTGGGCCCGCGCCGCCCTGTGGTCTGGCCGCCTCGTTGCCCCTTTCCGACTCTAGTTCGATCTGGTACTTTCCGTTTGTTCTGAAATTTTTTATTATAAAATCCCCCGGACCCCTGGAGGTCCGTATATCGTTTTCTCGACGTGTTTTGTTTCGAGCTGTTTCTGCCAGGATTTGTTTTAGATCTAGAGCCATCATGTCTTCGTCGGGAACTCCGGAGGACAGCTCCTGCAAGGATGTTGGCAACTTGTACATGGAGGAGCTGAGGATGCACCCAAAGGAGTTAATGCTCGTCGAGGGGAACTGCAGATCAAAGATGTTCGGGGTCCCAAAGGCGAAGGAAGCTTGGAAGACGAGGATGGAGAAGCTAGAACAAGAGGTTTTCAATTACAAGAAGATGGCCGAGCGTGAAGTGGATATCTTCCACAAGATTGTGTCTGAACTCATTGCTGAACACGAGAAGGAAACTGCAAAGTTATGGGGCGACATCCTCTCACTTCACGACACCACCAACAAACTCCAAGCTCAACTCTATGACATTCATAATCAGAACTGTGAGTATGAAAACAGGTTTAAACATATAAGCCGTGCTACTAGTTTCAGGATTCCCGAGACCAAGATGTCATTTGTTGATGGAGAGCCTTTATCTTGGAAGTCTGAAGACGGGAATTCATCACCACCATCACCAAAGGAGTAATTCATCATCGGTATTGGCATCCCCTTGGTTTGTTCCAAGCTTGGGGGAGTGCCGTGGTATCACATTATCATTACCTTTTACTTTTTATTATCAAGTAGTGTCATATCATGAGTAGGGAAGTTATCGTATAAGATGGGTTGCAGTGTGGAAGTATCTCTCCTTTAGTTAGCCTATGTATCCCTTGGTGTGAGTTATCGTTATGGAATATTAATGAGAAGTCTTATCATTTACATTTTGCACACCTTATTTTAGTTTGCAATTTCTATTATATGATTGATCTTGATTTTAGTGTTGGTACCACTTTGGGAGCATTGAGTTAATCTATTTGGTTTTGGCAAGCTTAGCAATGGTCAATAGCAACAACACTTTGAGTTTAAGAAGAATAGAGGAAGTACATGTAGAAGATATTATTATCTTTCTTATCAGTTCTTAGCTTAGTATTCTAAAGTTAAAACTGTTTGTGCTTACAAGTAGGATGCATGATTGTTTCTATCACATGTATATTTGTTTGTTTCCCTCAACTCTTATGCTTGCTAATTAACCTTGCTAGCCAAAGACCTGTACTGAGAGGGAATACTTCTCGTGCATCCAAACCTGAACCCAAACCTATGTCATTTGTGTCCACCATATCTACCTACTCGCATGGTATTTTCTGCCATTCCAAGTAAATACTTCATGTGCTACCTTTAAACAATTCAAAACTTATTACTCTTTATTTGTGTCAATGTTTTATAGCTCATGAGGAAGTATGTGGTGTTTTATCTTTCGATCTTGTTAGGCAGCCTCCACTAATGGACTAGTGGCTTCATCCACTTATCCTATAATTTTGCAATAAGAGTCGGCAACGGGGTTCCCAGCCCCAATTAATCAACTTTCATTAATAATTCTCTTCACATGTTTTGCCCTGATTCATCGTTAAGCAATTTAATTTTGCAATAGACACTCCTCCATGGTATGAGATTGTTGGAAGGCACCCGATGATTCGGTTAGCCATGGCTTGTGTAAGCAAAGGTTGGGGGAGTGTCATCCTTAAATAAACTAAAGTACATGTGTAAACAAAAGAGAAGAGGGATGATCTATCTTCGTTGGTAGAGATAACGTCCTTCATGGGAGCCGCTCTTTGGAGGTCTCGTTTGGCAAGGGGGTTAGAGTACCCGCTACCGATCGTTGACAACAACAAACACCTCTCAAAACTTTACTTTTATTCTCTTTATATGATTTCAAAACTGAAAAAGCTCTAGCACATGATTTAATCCCTGCTTCCCTCTCGCGAAGGGCTTGTCTTTTACTTTATGTTGAGTCGAGTAAACCTATTTCCCTCCATCTCAAGCAAGCATTTGAGTTGTTGTGATCAAACTATTATATTGTGATTTGCTTCATCATGTCTTTACTCTTTCTTGTTTAGTACAAGTTTTACCTGAATGAATATAGCTTTGAAAGTCATCAATGATTAATATGATTGAGTATGCAAGTTTACCATAAGTTTTTAATATGAGAGCGCTGCTCAATAGATAAGTATAATCTGTTAAATGTTCTCTGACCAAGAACAAAGTTTGCCATCACCAATTATGATCTCTTATGCACCTTTATTTGTGATTACCTTATACTTGTTTCAAGATTGAGTTATATGAGGAAGTTGTTTACTATAATGTCTTGTGTGAATGAATATGATGCTTCTTGTCCGTATTCTATTTATCGACTCTTCACTCCATAAACATGTGGACCTGTTTACAGAGTTCAGTTTCGCTTGGGGACAAGCGAAGTCTAAGCTTGGGGGGAGTTGATACGTCCAATTTGCATCACTATTTTATATCATAATTTGCTGTTATTCATTGATATATTTCATATTGGGACACAATACTTATGTTATTTCATCTATTTTGCATGTTTCATGATTATTTGGGGATCGAGCACCGGAGCCAGGATTCTGCTGGAAAAAGCACCGTCAGGATGCAATATTTCGGAAGATCAACTGCGGAAGGAAGTTTTACCAAAAATCCTATTTTTCCGGATGACGGAGGAAGCCGGAAGGGGGAGCCAGCCTGGACCCGGGGTGGGCCCACACCATAGGGTGGCGCGGCCCATGGCTCGGCCGCGCCACCATGTGGTGTGGAGCCCCCTCGGCCCCTTTCGCCTCCTTTTCTTCGCGAAACCCTTCGTCCCGAAGACGGAAGCCACGAGAGGAATCCTCACGAAGGGTTATAGCCGCCTCGCGGGGCGGAGAACACCGGAGAGAAAAGAGCTCTCCGGCGGGCGGGAATCCGCCGGGGAAATTCCCTCCCGGAGGGGAAATCGACGCCATCGTCACCGTCATCGAGCTGGACATCATCTCCATCACCATCATCATCATCTCCACCATCATCACCGCCATCTCCACCGCTGGACATCGTCACCGCTGTAGCAATTTGGGTTTGATCTTGATTGTTTGCTAGGGAAACTCTCCCGATACCGATTTCTACTTGTTGTTGATGCTATAGAGTGAAACCATTGAACCAAGGTCTATGTTCAGATTGTTATTCATCATCATATCACCTCTGATCATGTTCCATATGATGTCTCGTGAGTAGTTCGTTTAGTTCTTGAGGACATGGGTGAAGTCTAAATGCTAGTAGTGAATTATGGTTGAGTAATATTCAATGTTATGATATTTAAGTTGTGGTGTTATTCTTCTAGTGGTGTCGTGTGAACGTCGACTACACGACACTTCACCATTTATGGGCCTAGGGAAATGCATCTTGTACTCGTTTGCCAATTGCGGGGTTGCCGGAGTGACGAAACCTAAACCCCGTTGGTATATCGATGCGGGAGGGATCGCAGGATCTCGAGTTTAAGGTCTGTGGTTAGATTTATCTTAATTACTTTCTTGTAGTTGCGGATGCTTGCAAGGGGTATAATCACAAGTATGTATTAGTCCTAGGAAGGGCGGTACATTAGCATAGGTTCACCCACACAACACTTATCAAAACAATGAAGATTAATCAGCTGTATGTAGCGAAAGCACTAGACTAAAATCCCGTGTGTCCTCGAGAACATTTTGTCATTATAAGTAAACAAACCGGCTTGTCCTTTGTGCTAAAAAGGATTGGGCCACTCGCTGCAATTATTTCTCTCGCATTTTACTTACTCGTACTTTATTCATCTGTTACATCAAAACCCCCTGAATACTTGTCTGTGAGCATTTACAGTGAATCCTTCATCGGAACTGCTTGTCAACACCTTCTGTTCCTCGTTGGGATCGACATTCTTACTTATCGAAGATACTACGATACACCCCCTATACTTGTGGGTCATCAGGCACCTCTGGTGCTCCTTTTCTCGAGGTTCACAAAGCCGTCCGTCGGCGATGGAGCTGCTTCTACCTCGGCTTCGTTGGTTTCCGTCTCTCCCTCTCTTGGTGCTCAATTTGCCGGTGCCGGAGTTGGGCGGCGGGTCGGATCTGGTGGTGCAGAATTCCCCAAGGACTTCTTTGTAGTTTCTTCTTTTCAGAGGGGCTTTTCTGCAACGTGTACGGGTTTACGTGTCCTTCTGGACCGTTCTGTTCTGTGCGTACGTGTTCTGTACTCTGGTTTGTCTATGACTTAATATATACGTATACCTATCAAAAAAAAAAAAACTAGAGAGTGGTGCTCTCGCAGCAAAGAAAACATAGTGAGCGGATGGCCGCAAATTAGTGTTCCCGATCAACTAGTACCCGGTGACGAGATCGGCCTTGGACGAGTTGACTCGGTGAATTTGCATAACCAAATTACATTTCAAAACATGCACCCCACACGTCAGTGTCACACGAGTGGAAAGAACACAAAAAAAGAACACACCGCTCGCTCTTGTCAGTGCCTCTGCCTACTACACTGCATAATTGCACGTACACGAGTTGCGTGTCACGTCAAAGGGCCTACCAACAACTTAGCTACTGGCGAGAATCCCACGAGGCCGGCGATGGCATCGACGACGCCGTCCTCACCGTGGCGGTGACCGACGAGGCGGTGGTCGCCGACGACAGGCGCGGCGAGGAGACCTGCTTGATGACGACGTTCGGGAGAGGGCTGCGCATCCGCCGCTCCTGCTCCTTGACCAGCTCCGCGGCCAGCGCGTCAACCTTCTCGGCGTTCGTCCTGTCCGACAGCCTCCGCCCGCGGAAGAGCACCGACTCCACGTTCCGCTGCGAGAGCATCGCTCCGGCCGCCGCGGCCGCCGTCTGTGCGTGCAGAGAGGTGAGTTCGGTGCTGGCCTGTACGCGCACGTAGTTGCTGTCGCTGGCGTGGCCGAACGCCATGGCGACGGCCTCGTCGACCATGTCCGCGACGCCCTGGGCGGTGACGCGCGCCAGCTCGTCCCGCGACGGCGAGCGCGTCGGCATCGGCGTGTTCCAGCCGTTTCCACCGGAGGAGGTGGTGGATGACGCGCCGGTGCCGATAGAGAGAACGAGAATGTCGTCCATGCCGGCGGCGAGCGGGAACTCCTGCTTGTTGTGGAGGACGTGCGTGATGGCCGCGGAGGCCGGGTTGCCCATGGCCGCCACGGCCCCGGACGCGGCGGCAATGGCCGTGCGCCCGTCCACGGACCTGACGGCGGCCGCGGCGCCGGCGGCGGCGCAGGTGGCCGCGCAGACGTCGCTGAGGCGGAAGTCGAAGCTGTCGCTCTCGACGGCGTCGGCGCGGGAGAACACGAAGGGCGCGCCCGTGGCGAGGTCGTAGCAGGGCACGAGGACCGGCGCCACGGTGTCCCTGCCGAGCGTCGCGTCGCCGAACACCCGCCGGAAGGACTTGTCCCCCTTCCGCGCGTTGCCACCGCGGAGCAGCCTCGCCAGCCCGCGGCGCCGGCCGCCCCAGTCCTTCCCGACGCTCCCGGCCACGAAGGCGAGCGCCTCCTCGGCCGTGTACCGCGGGCGGCCGTCGGCGCCCTTGAGGAACAGCATGGCCGCGAGCACGCCGCCGGCTCCGGAGCCCGCGGCCAGGTCGAAGAAGTCGGCGACGCGCGCGTCGGGGTCGCCGGCTTGCCGGCGCAGCCCTGCCTCGAGCCTCGCGAGCGCGGCGGCGGCGAGCAGCGCGTCCCCCGCGCCCGCCCCGCATCCGTCGATGGCCAGCACGCGGACACGCCCGTCGTTGGCACCGCGGAACGGCGTGCCCGGGCCGGAGAGGCAGCCGGCAGCTCCACCGGCGCCAAACAAGAACTTGCTCTCCAGCAGGGAGAAGATCTCGTAGCTGAGCTTGTCGACGTCCATGGCAAGCGGCGACGCCATCGGCTCTGTTGCAGCTGCTAGCAGCGAAAAGCAATTGAAGCTAGCTTACTTGTTCTACCTGACACTGTGTGCAATCGAGTCGATGTTGATAGTGCTCGGAGTGCGATGCGTCCAGTGAGTCCAAGTGGAGCCATTATATACACAGCGGAGCAGGCAGCAGAGACAGCCACGTGTCCGACGTACGTACATGGCGCGCAAGCGAGGGAAGCTCGGCGCAGGGTTTAACTAAACCAGCGACGCCCGACAGCTCGGTACGGACGCGCCGCGGCCGTCAGCCGCGCGATCGACGGCGGCGATGCGAGCGCGCGCGCGCGCGAAGGCCGCAGGAAGCGTCGCTGTCCTCCCGCCGCGGGATCCCGGCGCGGCACGCGGCCGACGGGAAGCTTCGCCGCGGACACCGCGCGCGCGTGCGGGGCGCGCGTGGACCGCCGGCTGTCAGACGGTGATTGGACGACGGGGGCCCGGTCACCGACGGTGCCGGGAGGGAGACAGCGGCTGACCCTCGGCGATCCGGCGGATCGCGCCACGGCGGACGGGGCCCGGATGACAGGCAGGCGGCATCCCACTGCCACACTGGAGTGGAGCAAGTACGTCGTTCGTACAGGTCGTCAGAGTTTAATGGCGAGCGTCGGCGCCGGATCTGGGAGCGCCACCGCACCGCCGCTGTCGACGTACGTACGTGGATTTCTTTTTTTCACGGCGCACGTGAGGGAAATGTACTATCACTTCACTGTGCAGGTGACAAGTACGGCCCCGTACAGGTACAGCGCGAGTAGATCCGGCAGCTCGATCACCGGCGGTAGATTCGGCCGCACGTGCCCTACTGGTGTTCATGTTCGTGTTCTGCTGGCTTTTCACTTGGATCAGAGCAAGTGGTACGGCAGCAAGATCCGATCCACGTACGGTGCCCTCCCTCCTCCACTGCGCCATGCAGGCCGGCACGTACGCCCACGGATCTACCGTCTCACATCGCCGGAGTTATGGCGTCGGCCATGGCGTACTTGCCGACGCACGGCGAATGCTTCGACATAACTCCCTCACAGCCAGGCATATAGCATGGCAGGACCCACCCCACCTCCAAGTGGCATTCTTCAGCTCCTCCTCTTGTAACTGTAAAAGATAAGCCGGCATTGTCAAGTGCTCTTCTTCATCAGGGTCGGCATTGGCTTCCTTTTACATGAATCATTGGCTTCCTTTTACATGAATCATAGATCATCATCTCGTCGTCGATATCTATAGTCTATGAATCAAACAATGGAGCAATCAATCAACCGAATGGCGGCCTAGAGAAACAAAAAATCTAGATATGAAGCATACCGAGGCAAAACTACCTCCTCCCGTCCCTCCCGTGTCGCCCCCGCGTGGCGGCCGGGGGGAACCCTACCGCGCCACTGCCACTCCCCCCCTCTCCCCCTCCCCTCCCTCATCGCCGCCAGGGGGCGCGGTCAGGCAAAGTCTGGCCGGCGGTGGTGGGTGGGATTTCTTCGTCCTCTCGCGCGCAGGGGTCGAGCGTGGGTCGCCTTCCTCGGGCCAGGGCACGACCCTATTGTCGAGGGCCTCGATGGTGGTGCCTTGCCTCGGCTCGGTGGCGGCATGACGGATGACGAGGCGGTGGGAGCCCTGCCGGCGGCGGAGGGAGGGGTGGGGGTGGGCTGTAGGGGCAAACCCTAGGTCCCCTTCTCCTCGCCTCTCGGCGGCCGGCAGTGGAGGGGTGGCGTTCGGCTGCAGCGGTGCCCAGGCGTGTGCGGTGTCTCTGGACTACGCGATCTACTTGGTGTCTCCGGCGACAACCATGGCCAGCCTGGGATGGTCGCCGGCGTGGGGGCCCGACCTGAATAAATGTGGCGGTCCTAGGGTCTCTCTTGGACGAAGATGAAGACTTGTCGGAGGCCTTCCCTTCATGATCTGGCCGGAGTGTTGAGTTCCGGAAGGCGCCGCCGGCGAATGTAACAATGCTTCTATTGCCTGAGTTCGCTGGATCGGTGGTATTCAGTTGTACGCACCCATGCTTTTATTCCGACCGTTTGGTTCTAGAGGGAGCTGCGTGAAGCTCTTTTCTGTGTTGACACCAAGTGACAACTGATCCATAGTGAAGTCAGAAGAAGAGAATATCATGAAGGCCGGATCAGAGAACTAGCTAATGGAGGTTCAAGTCTTTGCGCTGTTGAGGGGCTTGCTTGGTGTTCCGGACTTCGCAGCAGTGGTATGAAAGTGGGGACGGCAGCACATGTGAAGTTCAGAGTCTTACCTTTAAGGCCTTAACTGGTTGTACCTGGCAATGTCCTTGTTGAAGGCATTGTTTTGAGAGCGTAGACTATCTTCAGGGTGAAAACCTAAGATCTTTGATCGGGCGACGATAGCGATGTTGCACTGTTCCCTTCTTGCAGGCTTCGCTTTTGAAGAGTCTGATTTCAGTTGTTGTTTTGGTGGTGGATGTATTACTGTTGCTAGGGCTAGGATACTATAGCGGGACTTTTATTTCTTAGTTTTCTTTTTCTCTTTTTTGGCTGTGTGCATCTGTAACGTTATTAGGGCATTGCATTGTTGCAGAGGCTGGGTGTAATTGGTATCCTTCGATATTAATATATTCCCTTTAACGAAAATAAAAACCGTGGCAAAACGACCGAACACCCTACGTACAGGCCAGCTACGCGAGGTCTGCGCAAGTCGAGAGGAGCAACGAGAGGGGGAGCCGAGCTGGTGGTCAACGACCAGCGATTGGTGTAGTAGCCGTTGTACTACCGACGTCGAGATGGGGGCACTGGCACCGACAGTGGTGATTCGGCGGGGGTTGGAGATACCCAGAGCCGGGGAGAGGCGTGTAGGGGGGAGAGCAGGCTAGGCCGCTAGCTAGTGACACCCACTTGTCGGTATCATATGCGATGGCTGCTTCGGCTTCTATCCGGCGTCCCTAGCCCGCCGATGTAGATCGGATTGGCCTTGTGGCGCCGAACAGTTTTTGGGCCGCATCGAACCCAAGCCTTCTTTAGAGTCCGTGGTTTGGACTTGTTTTTATGTCCAACAACTTCTTTAGATGGAGGCGCGACTAAAGATGCTCTTTGAGTAGTATCTCCTAGAGCAAAATTATCATATGATGAGATTTTAGTGGACAATATATTCCACATTGGGGCTTAGGGCCTTGTTGGGTCTGTTTTCAAGGGTTAGTCTACTCCCATTTCTCTGCCTACTCAGGAAGTAACTATCATGAGATGATTTGACTCGGTTCGCCAAGTTGTCTATTGGATGCTCATGGATTCAGACAACATTTTGAATTGATTGATAAACAAATAGAATCGACCTCTACAATATTATAAGATGTTCTATGTAATGATTTTTTGAGGAAAATGGGAGATCTACAAATCAAGGTAGGGTTATCATCGGATGATTTGATTCGGTTCGCCAAGTTTTCTATTGGGACTAATGGATAGAAGTTGAAAACGATTTATTGACTAATGGACGTTGATCACTACAAAGTCACAAAATGTAGTATTGTCTATGTGGATGTATCTACGCACTATTCAGCTACATACATGTAGATTTAGACAAATCTAAGACATTTATTTACAGACGGAGGAGGAAGTACTTCGCTATGATAATAGGCTGATGGAGTAGTACTCCTACTATATTTTGATTTTTGGGGGAAAATGTGAGATCTGACAAACCAAGGTAGGGTTACAATCCACATCTATAATATCTATAAAGTTGATCCCCACTAACTACATTAAATGTTTGCAAGCTGCTCTTACAGTGAGCCACATCACCTCAAAATATTGCAGCCTTTTGATCAAAGTTAGACACATTAGATTTTCTCAGCAAACAACACACAGGCCATTAGTTTGATCGACCAGTGCCCCACTTCCACGGTTCCACCTCCACGTTCTCTTCCTCTTCTTCAACTGTAGTGCTAGAATGCTAACGGCTGACGACGCTCCGCTTCTTGACCCACCTTGCTTCCTTCACATTAATATTTTCGTGTTGTTTGGTATCCTATCGTCTTCCTTCAGTTACTCCTTGACGTTCCAGCTCTTAGTTACGTGTCAAATGTAAACTATTTAATCCCCTGGAGCGCCTCCATCACAACTTGACCCTGGCAGAATGAAGCTACACAGATCATCACAACCAGCATAACCTCTCATGGTGCCTCCTTTGTTCCTTTCTCGCTACCACCATTTTTGCATGTCAGCGTCGCCGACCTTTCTCCATCTACTATACCGTATCCGGTGTACGTGGCCACTGCCGAATCATGGCGGTGAGCCGGTGACGACCTACGCCTTTCATTCAACTCGATTCGGCAAGCTAGGATGAGGGGCATGACAAGAGGATCAGGGATCTGTGCGCCATTACCCGCGCCCCCGAGAGATCCTTCATCAACTAATCGTCATCTCACGGATCCGACGAAAAGCCGAGTAAGTACATGCAAATATCTCATGGGCGTCTCCACAGAAGACCTTTTGGAGCAATCCTCGATCGCAAGTTGTTATTAGGTGTATATTCTGAAGCAAGGCCAAGAGTCGGCTCTCGGATGCAGGCATGACAACATCCTCTGCCCTGGCAAGATACTCCTCATGCATGCCTTCTTCTCCATTAATGAGCAGGAGCAGCTTGCTAATCCCTTTCAAAAAATACTAAGCAATCAAGATTTGCTAAGACGACTAAGAGCTACTACGTAGCAAGAAGTGCTGCCTCGACCAGCACACCCACCCGCAGTACCTGGTGCGAGGCACGTGCTGCCTCTCTCCCCATTCGTGTTGTCTACAGCTGTTTTGTTTTTCCTAATTCCATCTCATATTCTCATTCCATGTGTATATTTGCAGTTGATTTTCAGTATAGGGGCAGACCTTTCTCACCTCCTCTGATCATCTGTGATGTTGGATTGTTGGTGTGGTGTTGTGTGAACAAATTGGTCAAACAGGTACAATGCCCACTGATCAACATAGTGTCTCAGACCCTCAGTTATAAAGTAATGATATTAGCAAGAAATTTTTATCTATTTTAATAAATATATTTTAAAGGTATGTTTTCATAGGTGCTGAACTATATCAGCACATTCTCATATACATACGTCCATACTCACATACAACAATAGAGTATTACTTTTTTCGCAAATGACTATCAATATTTATTTATAACCTTTTAGGTATTCTCAAATTCCCGCTGCAACGCGCGGGGAATCCACTAGTTATTGATGAGATGCGGTACGCATTGGGCAGTGCGGTCCATGGTCCCAAAACGACACCACCAGCTAGCACACCTAGGCTAAACAGAGCAAGTTCATGTGCTACATAGCTTAATTTGATTTATGTTACAGTGTTTTATCTCAACATCTCCAACGTCATTGCTGGCCTCTTATATACCCTCTTCAACGAGAAAGCCAAGCTGAAAGCTCATTACGGGTCAATCCGTATTGCCTGCCATGCCGTTAAGTATGTTTCCACATTCTGGCATCTTTCATCCTCTCTTCGTACCGACGCCAGCCAGGCTAGAGTCATTCCTGAACTGAATGCTGAGTACGTCCACATTCATGCCAAGATATTTTTCTTGTACGGCACGAGGTTTTTCTCGATTCGATCGGCCGGCCGGCTGCAACAGCTGAAGCCAGAGATCGCGGCAGCACCCTGAATTTGGGTTCATGCATGTGCAGCTGGCTTGTGGTTGCGAAATTAACAAGTGTTGAGTGGTTGAAGCTGCTAGGCGCCGCTCGGACATATAGACCTCCCGCCGGATACACATACTCTACGTAGATTGGTGGTTGCTCTGCTCCTTCTCCGAGCTTTCGTTCCTCAAGTCGTCAACACACGAGACGAAAGAAACAACAAAACATACGGCGCAGGACGCACACGTGCAACTGAAATTTAGATGTTAAGCTACGCTAAAGCCAGCCCTTGGCCAACTGGCCTTGTCATCCATGCCACTTAAAGGTGCCTCTGCCGGCGCCACCTGGAAACGGAACCAGCCGGCCAAGAAGACTACTTTGCCTATGCCTAACGTTTCGACCGTCTTCTTGGTTCACACTCTTTTAGACAATATGTTCACTGATAGCTCGTTTGGCTTCCATCATTTGGGGCTGAAATCCAAGAATTCAATTGCTATTTCAATAAAAATACTTGTCTAGCTGCCACGGAATTCAATTGTGAATTTCATGGTTTCCATTACATGCGTAACTTAATTTCTTCCGGTACCCTGTCATTTCTATGGATTTGCCTGTTAAAATGATATCATCTATATGTCATTTCATTTACTTCCAAATGAAATGAAACAATGGGTGTCAAATGAGATCTAAAAGATTTTCAGGATAATATGAAGGAAACTTTGTCAATGCAGCAAGCTAGTACAAATAGTGAACCTAGTCTGCAAAAGCAAGATGATGAAGCATGCATTATACACACCAAAAAAAGATTAAAAAAAATACCGCCCACGTTGTCACCTTCAAAAAAGACACGATCCCATGTATCTTAGTGTAATAGCTAAAATACACATTCCACAACCAATAGGAAGAAGAAATTACATTCGACAGCATACGGCAAAGCGAGCCACTAAATCTCGATGAACTGGGGGTCTACAATCCAAGTTATCCACCTGATGATGAAGATGAAACTCCCCCCCCCCCCTGTCGTAAAAGTTGATCCCTACAAGCATGAGAGTAGAAAACAAATGAAACACCCTCGGTCGTCGCCTTAACCATCATGGGGAATTAATCGCAAGTTTAGAACCATCATTCAGGTGGGAGGGTTATGGGGTTTAATTGCAAAAACTTCTCTTCTTTTCGGGTTATGTACTAGTGTATACGTAATGGTTGAACGATACGAAAACCGCTAGTTGTTATGATGTGTGTGCGTGGTTGATACGGGTGGTCAAGGATATCTTTATTCAACATAGATAGCAGTATAATCTTCAGATCGGTAATTTATCGCCCACCCCCCCCCCCCCACCACCCATTGGGCTTCCTAGTAGGTGTTCCTGACTATGTGCAAAATATGGGACCGCCACACGCATCAAGACCAAACAAACCGTTGTGCCTTCAGAAGCTTGATCCGATTGGCCATTGTTGCCTCGTGCCGTCTCATGGCACCTTTCTAAGTGTCGGTGATTCTGCACCATACTCGACCAATTTCCTGCAAAATTATGACACAGTGAATTTGTTAGGAAAAAAGACAGGGATGGACCAGATAGGCAATATACACATAACGAGATGGTATTGCGCAAATGTTTCATAGTTGAATTTAACAGGGGCAGAAATTCCATTATGGCAGATATTTGAAGATCTCATGTGTCTCGTGGAGCCATAGTCTAGAAAGTGGAGAAGCAAAGATAGCGATGCGCCAGGTCAACTAAAGATGGTAGCGCTAATCTAAAAAGAAAATTATACTCCGTATCACTTGGTATATCTGCTAGAGCCCCAGGTCATTTATCACGGTATCTACTAGACTGCTACTCCGTACAGCTACGGGGGGCTTGTATCGACCAGAACTATTTTTAAAGGGAAGGCTTTGCAGCCCAGCTTAAAATTAATTAAGCCACACACGGCAGAAGTACAAGGGTGCTGATCACAGCTTACAAAAACAGAAACAGGTAAAAAGAAACAGGACAGTCCTAAAGCTAAGCAACGAAGAACAGGGGCGCTAGCCGTAGCTCGCAGCCATCGATCTTCAAGACGTCGCTTAGGAACTGCCCCAGCCGGAGAAAGCCACCTGCTTCCAAGACGGGACGAACTGGAGTTGCAGAGGAGTAGCACCGATCCGGGATCCGAGACGAAGGAGCAGCCCGCACGCAGGAAGGGGAAGAAGAGCCGGGCCTTGACGTCCCTCATGTCAGGATTGCTTCCGGAGGGGAACCCTATCCCTCGCCCGAGGCTCGTGGGCGCCGGACCGCCGGCAAGCATCACCGCCATGAGCACCACGCCAAGGAACCACCAAAAAGGATGCCTGCAGAAACGAGCCCAAGAACTTCCTCGGAGGCCAAGATCCAGAGACCGCACCAAACGCCGCCGAGCAACACATGACCAACTCGCCAAACACACGGGGCACCTCGTCCCAAGGCAACGGCTTCAGAAGCTCACGGCACCGAGGCGCCGCCGCTGCCCGGCCCGGGGGACCTAGGGTTTTCACCCGGGACGCTACTCGGTGATGGAGACCCCCACGACGCCTCCGGGGAGGACCACGGCGCCCGTAGGCGTCGCCGTCGTCCGGCCGGGACAAGCCAGCCAGGGCTTTCGCCCGGTTCCACAGGTGGGCGGAACCCATGCATGCTGAGACCCCAGCCACAGATCGGGCGGCCGGAGACCGACCCAACCCAGATCTGGCGGAGAGACAGCGGCGGAGAGGAGACCGAGCCGCCGGCCTCCAGATCTGACGCCAGGGCGCCGAAGCCACCCGGACGCCCCCACCCATCCGCTCGCCGCCCGCGCGGCCAGCAGAGGTACGAGCACCCGCGAGCGCCGCCCGCCGTCGAGCCGGCCTCGCCGCCACCTCCCGGGGCCGCCGCCCGGAGCCCGGGGCCCCCGCCGGGCGAAAGCACCGGAAGGCGCCACCCCCGGACCACGGCTACTCCGGAGAAGCGGCGTGGAGCAGAAGGAGCCCGCCCAACGTCGTCGCCGGCAGCGGCGAGCCCGGCGCGGAGGTCCTCCACCTATCACCGCGCGGGGAGCCGAGGACCCAGATCCCCGCCGCCCCCTTCACCGGCGCCGCGGGCTTCGCCCGGTAGCGCCTCTGGGGGCGACGAGGCGGGGGGAGGAGGGAGAGGGAAGGGGCGGCGGCGATCTAGGGTTACTCTCCCCCGGTCGCCTGGAGGGGGCGACGGGAGGAGAGCTTTTTTTCCTCGCTAAGTATCATATTTATGTATAATGAATAGTTCTCAACCAGAACTATCAATACGATACGAATGGGAGGTGGTTAGACGGAAACACACATACGGAAACACACATGACACACGCTACTCGTCGACGTCAACGAGTACACTGTGCATTGCACGGGTGTGTCGACAGAGAGAAAAATGGGTCGACACAGAAAAATGGTTGCAATTAACGTCAACACTGCTCCCTGAAGATAACGCTTGGGACCTCAAAAGGTAAACTAAACGTGCACGTGTGGACGAGTGCATGTGCTGATGCACTGCATCATAGTATTCATACTCCACATTGTGCCCTTGAGTACTGGTCTTGAGTCAACTTTAGAGGCTCGTCGTTCCTGATCGACACCTGTGCCCTTACTGTCACGGAGGGGTTTGTTCTTTTGCTTTCTCCAGTGTGATTAGGGTTTACGTCTTGCTTAGAAAGATGTAGGGGTGACGATTTTCTAAAGATGGGATAAAATACTTCCTATCTCCCCGTTCCAGTGGCGCATTTAGCATCGCCACAGACCATGTGGAGGTTTACCTCCGGTGAATCTTGCTGGAATTGGTCGGTGTTCCTTCTAATATATGCCTTTGTTCATCTGCGATGGTTGTTACTCTCGTGGTCTTTTAAAGTTCTAGCACGATGACTTCATGTTTGTCCACTATAACAAACTGTAATACGACAAGCTTTGTCGGGCTACAAAGAGGGAGGAGCGGGGATGGCCGGGGTGGGGGGGGGGGGGGAGGGGCTTTGGCTCTGTCAGTGCTTATAGTCTTCAAAATGTGGTCCGAACTTCTATTTATATTTTTATTATTATTTTTGGGTATTCTTGGACTATTGTTCCAGACTATCAGTAGATCAGTGGAATTTTCTATGCGCACATTATGCAACATCTATTATATTTTTTTGTGATTTTTTTTGGTCGCGTAATGGTATTATTTCGGGAATTCCTAGCCACCGACTTGGTTGCGGAGGAAACCCTAGGACCACCTGGTCCGGGCAGCAGCGTTAGCGCTTTCCTTCTTGAAGGTGTTGCTTGGTACTTGACGATCCAGTGCTGGGAGCGTGGTGGTACTTCTCCGTAGGGCGCAACGATTGTGAGCTTCTTTCGTTTAGTTGATCTGCCTCTGTCTCCATTTTGTTTCTTTTTCTCTTGTTTTGGGCGTGTGTTTGCTGCTGCTCCAGCATTTTCTTTCGTTTTGAGACTCTGTTGGCTGTATCGTGTGGCAGCTATATTAATATAGCGGGACGAAAGCCTCTTTCGAGGAGGAAAAGCATACTCCATCCCTACGACTTGACGTTTAGCCTCAAACTTTGTCTATAAAGGAGTGTATTTCTATCTTCCAATTCACTCTAAAGTTGCGAAAATTGTTTATCTCTCATCGCACAAAAC
Source organism: Lolium rigidum (assembly GCF_022539505.1). Lineage (NCBI taxonomy): Eukaryota > Viridiplantae > Streptophyta > Magnoliopsida > Poales > Poaceae > Lolium > Lolium rigidum. Next base: position 267,350,072 of record NC_061510.1, on the reverse strand, counting down.
TCATGATGGGATTCGTAGCATAGAAAAAAAAATTCCTACCGCAAGAACGAAACACAAGCCAAGATCTAATCTAGAAGACGGTAGTAACGAGGGGATCACGAGACTAACCCTTGAAGATTTCCAAAGCCTACGAGATTAGATCTCTTTGTTGCAAAAGATGATCACTTGCCGCTTTCAAAAGCGCGTAGAAGATCTTGACGGTGTCACAATCGGGCAACACCTCCGTACTCGGTCACACGTACGGTGTTGATGAAGACGACGTCCTCCTCCCCGTTCCAGCGGGCAGCGGAAGTAGTAGATCCTCCTCGGAATCCCGACAGCACGACGGCGTGGTGACGGTGGTGGTGGAGAACTCCGGCAGGGCTTCGCCTATGCGCAGCGGGAGTACTATGTGGAGGAGGAGAGGCTAGGGTTTGGGGAGAGGGGGGTCTTGGGCGCCGGCCACTTGGGGGATGCGGCCAAGATGTGGCTAAGGGGTGGCTGGCCCCTCCCCTTGGCTCCTCATTATATAGGTGGAAGCCCCCAAGAGTTGTAGTCCAAGTCTTCGAATAAGACCCCAACACCAAAACTTGCCATAGGTGGGAAACCTACTCAAGAGGGGACTCCCACCTTTCCTTGAGGGGGGGTGGCCGGCCACCTTTAGGTGGAGTCCACCTGGGACTCCTCCCCTTAGGGTTGGCCGGCCATGCTAGTGGAGTCCCTCCGGGACTCCGCCTTCCATAGTGATTTCTTCCGTACTTTTCTAGAACCTTCTAGAACCTTCCATAAATGCACCAGATCATTTTCAAACTTGTAAAATGACTTCCTATATATGAATCTTATTCTCCGGACCATTCCGGAACTCCTCGCGATGTCCTGGATCCCATCCGAGACTCCGAACAAAACTTCGAACTCCATTCCATATTCCATATCTACTTAAACGACATCAAACCTTAAGTGTGTCACCCTACGGTTCGCGAACTATGCAGACATGGTTGAGACTTCTCTCCGACCAATAACCAATAGCGGGATCTGGAGATCCATAATGACTCCCACATATTCAACGATGACTTAGTGATCGATCGAACCATTTACATACAATACCGATTCCCTTTGTCACGCGATATTTTACTTGTCCGAGGTTTGATCATCGGTATCTCTATACCTCGTTCAACCTGGTCTCCTGACAAGTACTCTTTACTCGTACCGTGGTATGTGGTCTCTTATGAACCATTCATATGCTTGCAAGCTAATTAGACGATATTCCACCGAGAGGGCCCAGACTCTATATATCCGTCATCGGGATGGACAAATCCCACTGTTGATCCATATGCCTCAACTCATACTTTCCGAATACCTAATCCCACCTTTATAACCACCCATTTACGCAGTGGCGTTTGATGGAATCAAAGTACCCTTCCGGCATAAGTGATTTACATGATCTCATGGTCGAAAAGACTAGGTAACTATGTATCGAAAGCTTATAGCAAATGAACTTAATGATGGGATCTTATGCTACGCTTAATTGGGTGTGTCCATTACATCATTCACATAATGACATAACCTTGTTATTAATAACATCCATTGTTCATGATCATGAAACTATGATCATCTATTAATCAACGAGCTAGTTATACAAGAGGCTTACTAGGGACTCCTTGTTGTTCACATAACACACATGTATCAATGTTTCGGTTAATACAATTATAGCATGGTATGTAAATATCATCATAAACACAAAGATATATTATAATAACCATTTTATTATTACCTCTTGGGCATATCTCCAACAGTCTCCCACTTGCACTAGAGTCAATAATCTAGTTTACATTTGTAAAGATATAACACCTTGGCCTTCCGGTGCTTTATCATGTTTTGCTCACGGGAGAGATTTTAGTCAACGGATCTGACACACTCAGAAACGTATGTATTTTGTAATTTATTTGCGTCTCAACGCATCACTCATTTTCCAAATGAGTCGGCATTAAATATGTTTGGTCTTCTGGTGGAACCTTAATTCCGCGGTCTGAAATATATCACTAATATTGTCACACACAATATAGCTTCAAAGTTCTGACACTATCGGAACTACACCAAATTCTCAAAGAACCTCTTGACTTAACATCCTCAGTCATTGTCAAAACAATGACATACTCTGCCTTCGTTTGTAGAATCCGTCACAATATTTAGAACTCATCTAAATCTAGCATAGACAACTTCTAGCTCATTGTGCTACCTTTTAAACAACACTTAGTCCAATTTGAGATTGAAGTTTTATTTTTATATGTGACAAAACCAATATCGGTGCAACACCTTACAGCGATTTGTTTGTCATTTCTCCATACAAAATTATATATATATCCTTGGTTTTTCTTAAGTACTCAAGAATATTCTTACTGTTTGTCAATGATCATCACATGAATCATTCTGGTACATGCTCATAACACTTTTAGAGCACATGACATCTGATTGTGTACATATTATTCGTGATCTATAATCACTCATGTGTTTTTACTCATTGAGTGTCAGATACACTCAAGTCTTGTTAAACCTTCACATGACAAGAACATTTTCTTAATATTCCTATATTGAACTACTTCAATATCCATTATATGTACTTTGACTTAAACTTATTATGTGTTTCAATCTATCTTCATAGATCTTGACACTAAATTTGTTTCAGTCCATATCCTTTCATTGGAGTTAATTTCTCAATGAAACCTTTTAATCAAGTATATAATTACATCATTTATAACCAACTATATGTCATCTACATAAGTATTATAAATATGTCTCAGCGCTCCCACTTAATTTCTTGCAAATGCAAGCATCTTCATCGTTTCTGATGAAATCAAAAACTCTTTGACTATTTCATCCGGTGAAGATTCCAACTCCGCGATACTCACTTTATCCAATTGAAGTTTGTATACTTATCTAGTATTCCACGGACCAGCAAAACTCTTGGTTGTATCTTGTATACACCTTTAATACACACTTTTGATAAGTAATGTATTTTGACATCCTACTAGCATATCTCATAAAAGAAATATGTAGTGATTACTAGAATAATCCACATAGACTATAAGCATTGCTACGGAAGATCTAATCTTATCGTAATCAACTATTTGAATTTTGTCGTAAACTACTTTTCGACAAGTCGAGCTTCTTCAAGGATATTTCATCCAAGTCCATCAATTTTATAGATCCATTTACTTTCAAAAAGTATTCATCTATCTTGGATTTCATGGCGCATAGCCATTTTAACGGAGTTAGGGCCCATTGATACGTCTCCGACGTATCGATAATTTCTTATGTTCCATGCCACATTATTGATGATATCTACATGTTTTATGCACACTTTATGTCATATTCGTGCATTTTCTGGAACTAACCTATTAACAAGATGCCGAAGAGCCGATTGCTTGTTTTCTGCTGTTTTTGGTTTCAGAAATCCTAGTAACGAAATATTCTCGGAATTGGACGAAATCAACGCCCAGGGTCGTATTTTGCCACGAAGCTTCCAGAAGACCGAAAGGGATACGAAGTGGGGCGACGAGGCGCCGCCACCATAGGGCCGCGCGGCCAGAGGGGGGGCCTCGCCGCCCTATGGTGTGGGCCCCTCGTCAGCCCTCCGACTCTGCCCTTCCGCCTACTTATAGCCTCCGTCGCGAAACACCCGATACGAAGAACCACGATACGGAAAACCTTCCAGAGACGCCACCGCCGCCAATCCCATCTCGGGGGATTCTGGAGATCTCCTCCAGCACCCTGCCGGAGAGGGGATTCATCTCCCGGAGGACTCTTCACCGCCATGGTCGCCTCCGGAGTGATGAGTGAGTAGTTCACCCCTGGACTATGGGTCCATAGTCGTAGCTAGATGGTTGTCTTCTCCTCATTGTGCTTCATTGTTGGATCTTGTGAGCTGCCTAACATGATCAAGATCATCTATCTGTAATACTATATGTTGTGTTTGTCGGGATCCGATGGATAGAGAATACCATGTTATGTTAATTATCGAGTTACTACCTATGTGTTGTTTATGATCTTGCATGCTCTCCGTTATTAGTAGAGGCTCTGGCCAAGTTGATGCTAGTAACTCCAAGAGGGAGTATTTATGCTCGATAGTGGGTTCATGCCTGCATTGATATCTGGTGGAGTGACAGAAACCCCTAAGGTTGTGTTGTGTTGTTGCCACTAGGGATAAAACATTGATGCTATGTCCGAGGATGTAGTTGTTGATTACATTACGCACCATACTTAATGCAATTGTCTGTTGCTTTGCAACTTAATACTGGAAGGGGTTCGGATGATAACCTGAAGGTGGACTTTTTAGGCATAGATGCGGTTGGATGGCGGTCTATGTACTTTGTCGTAATGCCCAATTAAATCTCACTGTACTTATCATGACATGTATGTGCATTGTTATGCCCTCTCTATTTGTCAATTTCCCGACTGTAATTTGTTCACCCAACATGCTTTTATCTTATGGGAGAGACACCTCTAGTGAACCGTGGACCCCGGTCCATTCTTTTATACTCGAAATACAAATCTGCTCGCAATACTTGTTTTATTGTTTTCTTGCAAACAATCATCTTCCACACAATACGGTTAACCCTTTGTTACAGCAAGCCGGTGAGATTGACAACCTCACCTGTTTCGTTGGGGCAAAGTACTTTGGTTGTGTTGTGCAGGGTTCCACGTTGGCGCCGAATCTCCGGTGTTGCGCCGCACTACATCCCGCCGCCATCAACCTTCAACGTGCTTCTTGACTCCCTACCTGGTTCGGTTAAACCTTGGTTTCTAACCGAGGGAAACTTGCCGCTGTGCGCATCACACCTTCCTCTTGGGGTTCCCAACGGACGTGTCAATTACACGCATCAAGCAAATTTACGGCGCCGTTGCCGGGGAGATCAAGACACGCTGCAAGGGGAGTCTCCACTTCCCAATCTCTTTACTTTGTTTTTGTCTTGATTTATTTTATTTACTACTTTGTTTGTTGCATTATATCAAAACACAAAAAAATTAGTTGCTAGCTTTACTTTATTTACTATCTTGTTTGCTATATCAAAAACACAAAAAAAATTAGTTACTTGCATTTACTTTACTTGATTCATCATGTTTCCTTTTAATTTTACCACAAAAGACATACCGGTAGGACGCGGGTCTATAATTGGGAGGAACAATATAGAAGAATTTTTCAGTCATGTTAGTACCGTTGAAGATTTTGAAGATAGACACTTGGTAGAACTTGCTCCTACTTATGAAATTGTCTGCTGCTGCTTTAGTCCGCATGTTGGAAACTAAATTTGTTAATCTCAATCCTATAATCCAACACATGTTTCTTACACTCGGTGATATGGAAGAGGGGGAAAAGAAATATTTTGTTTTAGAAACCCTTCTTAGAGAATTTGGTGGTCTAGCAAGAGAGGCTAGAAAGGTCTTTGCTAAATTTAATATGCTTGGTTCTCATACTAATTTTGTTGGTCTTCTTGAAAAAATGGACATGGATAGAATAAGGTACACTAATAATATTAATGATGGTGGGGAGATCAAAGCACCAATTTACGTGAGTGATCCTCAGATATGTACGCAACTTTCATTCAATTTGGGCATTTTCATTTGAGCAAGTCTGTTGCCCTAATAAAATCCATCTTTACGGACTGTTCTGTTTTGACAGATTCTGCCTTTTATTTCGCATTGCCTCTTTTGCTATGTTGGATGAATTTCTTTGATCCATTAATGTCCAAGTAGCTTTATGCAATGTCCGAAGTGTTAAGAATGATTGTGTCACCTCTCGAACATGTTAATTTTTATTGTGCACTAACCCTCTAATGAGTTGTTTCGAGTTTGGTGTGGAGGAAGTTTTCAAGGATCAAGAGAGGAGTATGATACAATATGATCAAGGAGAGTGAAAGCTCTAAGCTTGGGGATGCCCCGGTGGTTCACCCCTGCATATTCTAAGAAGACTCAAGCGTCTAAGCTTGGGGATGCCCAAGGCATCCCCTTCTTCATCGACAACATTATCAGGTTCCTCCCCTGAAACTATATTTTTATTCCGTCACATCTTATACACTTTGCTTGGAGCGTCGGTTTGTTTTTGTTTTTGTTTTGTTTGAATAAAATGGATCTTAGCATTCACTTTGTGGGAGAGAGACACGCTTCGCTGTAGCATATGGACAAGTATGTCCTTAGGCTCTACTCATAGTATTCATGGCGAAGTTTCTTCTTCGTTAAATTGTTATATGGTTGGAATTGGAAAATGCTACATGTAGTAACTCTAAAATGTCTTGGATAATTTGATACTTGGAAATTGTTGTGCTCATGTTTAAGCTCTTGCATCATATACTTTGCACCCATTAATGAAGAAACACTTAGAGCTTGCTAATTTGGTTTGCATATTTGATTTCTCTAGAGTCTAGATAATATCTAGTATTGAGTTTTGAACAACAAGGAAGACGGTGTAGAGTCTTATAATGTTTACAATATGTCTTTTATGTGAGTTTTGCTGCACCGTTCATCCTTGTGTTTGTTTCAAATAACCTTGCTAGCCTAAACCTTGTATCGAGAGGGAATACTTCTCATGCATCCAAAATACTTGAGCCAACCACTATGCCATTTGTGTCCACCATACCTACCTACTACATGGTATTTATCCGCCATTCCAAAGTAAATTGCTTGAGTGCTACCTTTAAAATTCCATCATTCACCTTTGCAATATATAGCTCATGGGACAAATAGCTTAAAAACTATTGTGGTATTGAATATGTACGTATGCACTTTATCTCTTATTAAGTTGCTTGTTGTGCGATAACCTTGCTTCTGGGGACGCCATCAACTATTCTTTATTGAATATCATGTGAGTTTCTATGCATGTCCGTCTTGTCTGAAATAAGAGAGATCTACCACCTTAATGGTTGGAGCATGCATATTGTTAGAGAAGAACATTGGGCCGCTAACTAAAGCCATGATTCATGGTGGAAGTTTCAGTTTTGGACATATATCCTCAATCTCATATGAGAATAACAATTGTTGCCACATGCTTATGCATTAAAGAGGAGTCCATTATCTGTTGTCCATGTTGTCCCGGTATGGATGTCTAAGTTGAGAATAATTGATGGCGTGTAACTCACACGTTCGTTGGGAACCCCAAGAGGAAGGTATGATGCGCATAGCAGCAAGTTTTCCCTCAGAAAGAAACCAAGGTTTATCGAACCAGGAGGAGCCAAGAAGCACGTTGAAGGTTGATGGCGGCAGGATGTAGTGCGGCGCAACACCAGGGATTCCGGCGCCAACGTGGAACCTGCACAACACAACCAAAGTACTTTGCCCCAACGAAACAGTTGAGGTTGTCAATCTCACCGGCTTGCTGTAACAAAGGATTAACCGTATTGTGTGGAAGATGATTGTTTGCAGAGAAAACAGTAAAAACAAGTATTGCAACAGATTTGTATTTCAGTATAAAAGAATGGACCGGGGTCCACAGTTCACTAGAGGTGTCTCTCCCATAAGATAAAAGCATGTTGGGTGAACAAATTACAGTCGGGCAATTGACAAATAGAGAGGGCATAACAATGCACATACATGTCATGATAAGTACGAGTGAGATTTAATTGGGCATTACGACAAAGTACATAGACCGCCATCCAACCGCATCTATGCCTAAAAAGTCCACCTTCAAAGTTATCGTCCGAACCCCCTCCAGTATTAAGTTGCTAAGCAACAGACAATTGCATTAAGTATGGTGCGTAATGTAATCAACAACTACATCCTCGGACATAGCGCCAATGTTTTATCCCTAGTGGCAACAGCACAACACAACCTTAGAACTTTCTGTCACTGTCCAGGTGTCAATGCAGGCATGAACCCACTATCGAGCATAAATACTCCCTCTTGGGGTTAAGAGCAAAAACTTGGCCAGAGCCTCTACTAATAACGGAGAGCATGCAAGATCATAAACAACACATATGTAATAACTTGATAATTAACATAACATGGTATTCTCTATCCATCGGATCCCGACAAACACAACATAGAGTATTACAGATAGATGATCTTGATCATGTTAGGCAGCTCACAAGATCCAACAATGAAGCACAATGAGGAGAAGACAACCATCTAGCTACTGCTATGGACCCATAGTCCAGGGGTGAACTACTCACTCATCACTCCGGAGGCAACCATGGCGGTGTAGAGTCCTCCGGAGATGAATCCCCTCTCCGGCAGGGTGCCGGAGGAGATCTCCGAATCCCCCGAGATGGGATTGGCGGCGGCGGCGTCTCCGGAAGGTTTTCCGTATCGTGATTTTTCGCATCGGGGGTTTCGCGACGGAGGCTTTAAGTAGGCGGAAGGGCGTAGTCGGAGGGCTGACGAGGGGCCCACACCATAGGGCGGCGCGGGCCCCCCTCTGGCCGCGCGGCCCTATGGTGGCGGCGCCTCGTTGCCCCACTTCGTATCCCTTTCGGTCTTCTGGAAGGTTCGTGGCAAAATAGGACCCTGGGTCTTGATTTCGTCCAATTCCGAGAATATTTCGTTACTAGGATTTCCGAAACCAAAAACAGCAGAAAACAGCAACTGGCTCTTCGGCATCTTGTTAATAGGTTAGTTCCAGAAAATGCACGAATATGACATAAAGTGTGCATAAAACATGTAGGTATCATCAATAATATGGCATGGATCATAAGAAATTATCGATACGTCGGAGACGTATCAGCATCCCCAAGCTTAGTTCTGCTCGTCCCGAGCGAGGTAAAACGATAACAAAGATAATTTCGAAGTGACATGCCATCATAACCTTGATCATACTATTTGTAAACATATGTAATGAATGCAGCGATCAAAACAATGGTAATGACATGAGTAAACAAGTGAATCATAAAGCAAAGACTTTTCATGAATAGTACTTCAAGACAAGCATCAATGAGTCTTGCATAAGAGTTAACTCATAAAGCAATAAATCAAAGTAAAGGTATTGAAGCAACACAAAGGAAGATTAAGTTTCAGCGGTTGCTTTCAACTTGTAACATGTATATCTCATGGATAATTGTCAACATAGAGTAATATAACAAGTGCAATATGCAAGTATGTAGGAATCAATGCACAGTTCACACAAGTGTTTGCTTCTTGAGGTGGAGAGAGTTAGGTGAACTCGACTCAACATAAAAGTAAAAAGAATGGTCCTTCAAAGAGGAAAGCATCGATTGCTATATTTGTGCTAGAGGTTTTATTTTGAAAACATGAAACAATTTTGTCAACGGTAGTAATAAAGCATATGAGTTATGTAAATTATATCTTACAAGTTGCAAGTCTCATGCATAGTATACTAATAGTGCCCGCACCTTGTACTAATTAGCTTGGACTACCGGATCATCACATACACATGTTTTAACCAAGTGTCACAATGGGGTACCTCCATGCCGCCTGTACAAAGGTCTAAGGAGAAAGCTCGCATTTTGGATTTCTCGCTTTTGATTATTCTCAACTTAGACATCCATACCGGGACAACATGGACAACGAGATAATGGACTCCTCTTTAATGCATAAGCATGTGGCAACAATTATTATTCTCATATGAGATTGAGGATATGTGTCCAAAACTGAAACTTCCACCATGATTCATGGCTTTAGTTAGCGGCCCAATGTTCTTCTCTAACAATATGCATGCTCCAACCATTAAGGTGGTAGATCTCTCTTACTTCAGACAAGACGGACATGCATAGCAACTCACATGATATTCAACAAAGAATAGTTGATGGCGTCCCTAGAAGCATGGTTATCGCACAACAAGCAACTTAATAAGAGATAAAGTGCATAAGTACATATTCAATACCACAATAGTTTTTAAGATATTTGTCCCATGAGCTATATATTGCAAAGGTAAATGATGGAATTTTAAAGGTAGCACTCAAGAAATTTACTTTGGAATGGCGGATAAATACCATGTAGTAGGTAGGTATGGTGGACACAAATGGCATAGTGGTTGGCTCAAGGATTTTGGATGCATGAGAAGTATTCCCTCTCGATACAAGGTTTAGGCTAGCAAGGTTATTTGAAACAAACACAAGGATGAACGGTGCAGCAAAACTCACATAAAAGACATATTGTAAACATTATAAGACTCTACAACGTCTTCCTTGTTGTTCAAAACTCAATACTAGATGTTATCTAGACTCTAGAGAAACCAAATATGCAAACCAAATTAGCAAGCTCTAAGTATTTCTTCATTAATGGGTGCAAAGTATATGATGCAAGAGCTTAAACATGAGCACAACAATTGCCAAGTATCAAATTATCCAAGACATTTTAGAGTTACTACATGTAGCATTTTCCAATTCCAACCATATAACAATTTAACGAAGAAGAAACTTCGCCATGAATACTATGAGTAGAGCCTAAGGACATACTTGTCCATATGCTACAGCGGAGCGTGTCTCTCTCCCACAAAGTGAATGCTAGGATCCATTTTATTCAAACAAAACAAAAACAAAAACAAACCGACGCTCCAAGCAAAGTGCATAAGATGTGACGGAATAAAAATATAGTTTCAGGGGAGGAACCTGATAATGTTGTCGATGAAGAAGGGGATGCCTTGGGCATCCCCAAGCTTAGACGCTTGAGTCTTATTAAAATATGCAGGGGTGAACCACCGGGGCATCCCCAAGCTTAGAGCTTTCACTCTCCTTGATCATATTGTATCATCCTCCTCTCTTGATCCTTGAAAACTTCCTCCACACCAAACTCGAAACAACTCATTAGAGGGTTAGTGCACAATAAAAATTAACATGTTCAGAGGTGACACAATCATTCTTAACACTTCTGGACATTGCATAAAGCTACTGGACATTAATGGATCAAAGAAATTCATCCAACATAGCAAAAGAGGCAATGCGAAATAAAAAGGCAGAATCTGTCAAAACAGAACAGTCCGTAAAGATGGATTTTATTAGAGCACCATACTTGCTCAAATGAAAATGCCCAAATTGAATGAACGTTGCGTTCATATCTGAGGATCATGCACGTAAATTGGCTTAATTTTCTGAGCTACCTACAGGGAGGTAGACCCAGATTCGTGACAGCAAAAAAATCTGGAACTGCGCAGTAATCCAAATCTAGTACTTACTTTACTATCAAAGACTTTACTTGGCACAACAAAACATAAAACTAAGATAAGGAGAGGTTGCTACAGTAGTAAACAACTTCCAAGACTCAAATATAAAACAAAAATACTGTAGTAAAAACATGGGTTGTCTCCCATAAGCGCTTTTCTTTAACGCCTTTCAGCTAGGCGCGTAAAGTGTAACTCAAGTAACATCAAGAGATGAAGCATCAACATCATAATTTATTCTAATAATAGAATCATAAGGTAACTTCATTCTCTTTCTAGGGAAGTGTTCCATACCTTTCTTGAGAGGAAATTGATATTTAATATTACCTTCCTTCATATCAATAGTAGCACCAACGGTTCGAAGAAAAGGTCTTCCCAATATAATGGGGCAAGATGCATTGCATTCAATATCCAAGACAACAAAATCAACGGGGACAAGGTTATTGTTAACCATAATATGAACATTATCAACTTTCCCCAAAGGTTTCTTTTTAGCATTATCAGCGAGATTAACATCCGGATAACAGCTTTTTCAATGGTGGCAAGTCAAGCATATCATAGACTTTCTTAGGCATAACAGAAATACTTGCACCAAGATCACATAAAGCATTACAATCAAAATCTTTGACTCTCGTTTTAATGATGGGCTCCCAACCATCCTCTAGCTTTCTAGGAATAGAAGTTTCAAGTTTTAGTTTTTCTTCTCTAGCTTTTATGAGAGCATTTGTAATATGTTTTGTGAAAGCCAAATTTATAGCGCTAGCATTAGGACTTTTAGCAAGTTTTTGTAAGAACTTTATAACTTCACAGATGTGGCAATCATCAAAATCTAAATCATTACAATCTAAAGCAATGGGATTATCATCCCCAAGGTTGGAAAAAATTTTCAGCAGCTTTATCACAGAGCGGTTTCAGCAGCTTTAGCAGTTTCGAGTAATTTTGCGCGCTTTGCACTAGGAGTAGAAGCATTGTCAACACCAATTATTTTACCATTAATAGTAGGAGGTGCAGCAACATGTGAATCATTAGCATTGCTAGTGGTGGTAATAGTCCAAACTTTAGCTACATTTTTCTCTTTAGCTAGTTTTTCATTTTCTTCTCTATCCCACCTAGCACGCGAGCTCAGCCATTAATCTTATATTCTCATTAATTCTAACTTGGATGGCATTTGCTGTAGTAACAATTTTATTTTCAATATCCCTATTAGGCATAACTTTCGATTTCAAAAGATCAACATCAGAGGCAAGACTATCAACCTTAGAAGCGAGAATATCAATTTTATTGAGCTTTTCCTCAACAGATTTGTTAAAGGCAGCTTTGTGTACTAATAAATTCTTTAAGCATAGCTTCAAGTCCAGGGGGTGTATTCCTATTATTGTTGTAAGAATTCCCATAAGAATTAGCATAACCGTTACCATTATTATAAGGATATGGCCTATAGTTATTACTAGAATTGTTCCGATAAGCATTGTTGTTGAAATTATTATTTTTAATGAAGTTTACATCAACATGTTCTTCTTGGGCAACCAATGAAGCTAATGAAACATTATTAGGATCAATATTAGTCCTATCATTCGCAAGCATAGACATAATAGCATCAACCTTATCATTCAAGGAAGAGGATTCTTCAACAGAATTTACCTTCTTACCTTGTGGAGCTCTTTCCGTGTGCCATTCAGAGTAATTAACCATCATATTATCAAGAAGCTTTGTTGCTTCACCAAGAGTGATGGACATAAAGGTACCTCCAGCAGCTGAATCCAATAAATTCCGCGAAGAAAATTTTAGTCCCGCATAGAAGGTTTGGATGATCATCCAAGTAGTCGATCCATGGGTTGGGCAATTTTTAACCAGAGATTTCATTCTTTCCCAAGCTTGAGCAACATGTTCATTATCCAATTGTTTAAAATTCATTATGCTACTCCTCAAAGATATAATTTTAGCAGGGGGATAATATCTACCAATAAAAGCATCCTTGCATTTAGTCCATGAATCAATACTATTCTTAGGCAGAGATAGCAACCAATCTTTAGCTCTTCCTCTTAATGAGAAAGGAAACTATTTTAATTTTATAATGTCACCATCTACATCTTTATATTTTTGCATTTCACACAATTCAACAAAATTATTGAGATGGGCAGCAAGCATCATCGTAACTAACACTGTAAAATTGCTCTCGCATAACAAGATTTAGTAAAGCAGGTTTAATTTCAAAGAATTCTGCTGTAGTAGTAGGTGGAGCAATAGGTGTGCATAGGAAATCATTATTATTTGTGCTAGTGAAGTCACACAACTTAGTATTTTCAGGGGTGGCCATTTTAGCAGTAGTAAATAAAACAAACTAGATAAAGTAAATGCAAGTAAACTAATTTTTTTGTGTTTTTGATATAGAGTGCAAGACAGTGAATAAAGTAAAGCTAGCAACTAATTTTTTTGTGTTTTGATATAAGTGCAGCAAACAAAGTAGTAAATAAAATAAAGCAAGACAAAAACAAAGTAAAGAGATTGAGAAGTGGAGACTCCCCTTGCGAGCGTGTCTTGATCTCCCCGGCAACGGCGCCGTAAAAAGAGCTTGATGGCGTGTAACTCACACGTTCGTTGGGAACCCCAAGAGGAAGGTATGATGCGCACAGCAGCAAGTTTTCCCTCAGAAAGAAACCAAGGTTTATCGAACCAGGAGGAGCCAAGAAGCACGTTGAAGGTTGATGGCGGCAGGATGTAGTGCGGCACAACACCAGGGATTCCGGCGCCAACGTGGAACCTGCACAACACAACCAAAGTACTTTGCCCCAACGAAACAGTGAGGTTGTCAATCTCACCGGCTTGCTGTAACAAAGGATTAACCGTATTGCGTGGAAGATGATTGTTTGCGAGAGAAAACAGTAAAAACAAGTATTGCAACAGATTTGTATTTCAAGTATTAAAGAATGGACCGGGGTCCACAGCTCACTAGAGGTGTCTCTCCCATAAGATAAAAGCATGTTGGGTGAACAAATTACAGTCGGGCAATTGAAAAATAGAGAGGGCATAACAATGCACATACATGTCATGATAAGTACAGATGAGATTTAATTGGGAATTACGACAAAGTACATAGACCGCCATCCAACCGCATCTATGCCTAAAAGTCCACCTTCAGGTTATCGTCCGAACCCCTCCAGTATTAAGTTGCTAAGCAACAGACAATTGCATTAAGTATGGTGCGTAATGTAATCAACAACTACATCCTCGGACATAGCGCCAATGTTTTATCCCTAGTGGCAACAAAGACAACACAACCTTAGAACTTTCTCGTCACTCGTCCCAGGTGTCAATGCAGCATGAACCCACTATCGAGCATAAATACTCCCTCTTGGGGTTAAGAGCAAAAACTTGGCCGCAGCCTCTACTAATAACGGAGAGCATGCAAGATCATAAACAACACATATGTAATAACTTGATAATTAACATAACATGGTATTCTCTATCCATCGGATCCCGACAAACACAACATAGAGTATTACGGATAGATGATCTTGATCATGTTAGGCAGCTCACAAGATCCAACAATGAAGCACAATGAGGAGAAGACAACCATCTAGCTACCGCTATGGACCCATAGTCCAGGGGTGAACTACTCACTCATCACTCCGGAGGCGACCATGGCGGTGTAGAGTCCTCCGGGAGATGAATCCCTCTCCGGCGAGGTGCCGGAGGAGATCTCCGTAATCCCCCGAGATGGGATTGGCGGCGGCGGCGTCTCTGGAAGGTTTTCCGTATCGTGATTTTTCGCATCAGGGGTTTCGCGACGGAGGCTTTAAGTAGGCGGAAGGGCAGAGTCGGAGGGCTGACGAGGGGCCCACACCATAGGGCAGCGCGGGCCCCCCTCTGGCCGCGCGGCCCTATGGTGGCGGCGCCTCGTCGCCCCACTTCGTATCCCTTTCGGTCTTCTCGGAAGGTTCGTGGCAAAATAGGACCCCGGGTCTTGATTTCGTCCAATTCCGAGAATATTTCGTTACTAGGATTTCTGAAACCAAAAACAGCGTAAAACAAGAATCGGCTCTTCGGCATCTTGTTAATAGGTTAGTTCCAGAAAATGCACGAATATGACATAAAGTGTTCATAAAACATGTAGGTATCATCAATAATATGGCATGGATCATAAGAAATTATCGATACGTCGGAGACGTATCAATAATCAAAAGCGAGAAATCCAAAATGCGAGCTTTCTCCTTAGACCTTTGTACAGGCGGCATGGAGGTACCCCATTGTGACACTTGGTTAAAACATGTGTATTGCGATGATCCGGTAGTCCAAGCTAATTAGGACAAGGTGCGGGCACTATTAGTATACTATGCATGAGGCTTGCAACTTGTAAGATATAATTTACATAACTCATATGCTTTATTACTACCGTTGACAAAATTGTTTCATGTTTTCAAAATAAAAGCTCTAGCACAAATATAGCAATCGATGCTTTCCTCTTTGAAGGACCATTCTTTTTTACTTTTATGTTGAGTCAGCTCACCTATCTCTCCCCACCTCAAGAAGCAAACACTTGTGTGAACTCGTGCATTGATTCCTACATACTTGCATATTGCACTTGTTATATTACTCTATGTTGACAATTATCCATGAGATATACATGTTACAAGTTGAAAGCAACCGCTGAAACTTAATCTTCCTTTGTGTTGCTTCAATACCTTTACTTTGATTTATTGCTTTATGAGTTAACTCTTATGCAAGACTTATTGATGCTTGTCTTGAAATACTATTCATGAAAAGTCTTTGCTTTATGATTCACTTGTTTACTCATGTCATTACCATTGTTTTGATCGCTGCATTCATTACATATGTTTACAAATAGTATGATCAAGGTTATGATGGCATGTCACTTCAGAAATTATCTTTGTTATCGTTTTACCTCGCTCGGGACGAGCGTAACTAAGCTTGGGGATGCCGATACGTCTCCGACGTATCGATAATTTCTTATGTTCCATGCCACATTATTGATGATATCTACATGTTTTATGCACACTTTATGTCATATTCGTGCATTTTCCGGAACTAACCTATTAACAAGATGCCGAAGAGCCGCTTGTCGTTTTCTGCTGTTTTTGGTTTCGTAAATCCTAGTAACGAAATATTCTCGAATTGGACGAAATCAACGCCCGTGGTCCTATTTTGCCACGAAGCTTCCGGAAGACCGAAAGGGATACGAAGTGGGGCGACGAGGTGCCGCCACCATAGGGCCGCGCAGCCGCAGGGGGCCCGCGCCGCCCTATGGTGTGGGCCCCTCGTCGGCCCTCCGACTCGCCCTTCCGCCTACTTATAGCCTCCGTCGCGAAACCCCCGATACGAAGAACCACGATACGGAAAACCTTCCGCAGACGCCGCCGCCGCCAATCCCATCTCGGGGGATTCTGGAGATCTCCTCCGGCACCCTGCCGGAGAGGGGATTCATCTCCCGGAGGACTCTTCACCGCCATGGTCGCCTCCGAAGTGATGAGTGAGTAGTTCACCCCTGGACTATGGGTCCATAGCAGTAGCTATATGGTTGTCTTCTCCTCATTGTGCTTCATTGTTGGATCTTGTGAGCTGCCTAACATGATCAAGATCATCTATCCGTAATACTATATGTTGTGTTTGTCGGGATCCGATGGATAGAGAATACCATGTTATGTTAATTATCAAGTTATTACCTATGTGTTGTTTATGATCTTGCATGCTCTCCGTTATTAGTAGAGGCTCGGCCAAGTTGATGCTAGTAACTCCAAGAGGGAGTATTTATGCTCGATAGTGGGTTCATGCCTCGCATTGATATCCGGGGAGTGACAGAAACCCCTAAGGTTGTGTTGTGCTCGTTGCCACTAGGGATAAAACATTGATGCTATGTCCGAGGATGTAGTTGTTGATTACATTACGCACCATACTTAATGCAATTGTCCGTTGCTTTGCAACTTAATACCGGAAGGGGTTCGGATGATAACTCCGAAGGTGG
>NC_061510.1:267308203-267332912 GCF_022539505.1 Lolium rigidum | reverse complement strand
TCATCATCACATCATGGCCATATCACATCACCAAAACCCTGCAAAAACAAGTTAGACGCCTCTAATTTGGTTTGCATATTTTACGTGGTTTAGGGTTTTCGAGTAAGATCCAATCTACCTACGAACATGAACCACAACGATGATACTAGTGTTGTCAATAGAAAGAGTAAATTGAATCTTCACTATGGTGGGAGAGACAGACACCCGCAAAGCCACTTATGCAATAAAAGTTGCATGTCGAGTGTGGAGCAAATCTCATGAACGCGGTCATGTAAAGTTAGCTCGGGCCGCTTCATCCCACCATGCCGCAAGATGCAAAGTACACGAACTAAAGACAACAAAGAATCAATGCCCACAAAACAATTGTGTTCTACTCGTGCAACCAATCTATGCATAGACACGGCTCTGATACCACTGATGGGATTCGTAGCATAGAAAACAAAAAATTCCTACCGCAAGAACGAAACACAAGCCAAGATCTAATCTAGAAGACGGTAGCAACGAGGGGATCACGAGACTAACCCTTGAAGATTTCCAAAGCCTACGATATTAGATCTCGTTGTTGCAAAAGATGATCACTTGCCGCTTTCAAAAGCGCGTAGAAGATCTTGACGGTGGCACAATCGGGCGACACCTCCATACTCGGTCACACGTACGGTGTTGATGAAGACGACGTCCTCCTCCCCGTTTCAGCGGGCAGCGGAAGTAGTAGATCCTCCTCGGAATCCCGACAGCACGACGGCGTGGTGACGGTGGTGGTGGAGAACTCCGGTAGGGCTTCGCCTATGCGCTGCGGGAGTATTATGTGGAGGAGGAGAGGCTAGGGTTTGGGGAGAGGGGGGGTCTTGGGCGCCGGCCACTTGGGGGATGCGGCCAAGATGTGGCTTGGGGGTGGCCGGCCCCTCCCCTTGGCTCCTCATTATATAGGTGGAAGCCCCCAAGAGTTGTAGTCCAAGTCTTCGAATAAGACCCCAACACCAAAACTTGCCATAGGTGGGAAACCTACTCAAGAGGGGAGTCCTACTCAAGGTGGGACTCCCACCTTTCCTTGAGGGGGTGGCCGGCCACCTTTAGGTGGAGTCCACACGGGACTCCTCCCTTAGGGTTGGCCGGCCATGCTAGTGGAGTCCCTCCGGACTCCGCCTTCCATAGTGATTTCTTCCGGACTTTTCTAGAACCTTCTAGAACCTTCCATAAATGCACCGGATCATTTTCAAACTTGTAAAATGACTTCCTATATATGAATCTTATTCTCCGGACCATTCCGGAACTCATCGTGATGTCCTGGATCCCATCCGAGACTCCGAACAAAACTTCGAACTCCATTCCATATTCCATATCTACTTAAACGACATCAAACCTTAAGTGTGTCACCCTACGGTTCGCGAACTATGCGGACATGGTTGAGACTTCTCTCCGACCAATAACCAATAGCGGGATCTGGAGATCCATAATGGCTCCCACATATTCAACGATGACTTAGTGATCGATTGAACCATTTACATACAATACCGATTCCCTTTGTCACGCGATATTTTACTTGTCCGAGGTTTGATCATCGGTATCTCTATACCTCGTTCAACCTGGTCTCCTGACAAGTACTCTTTACTCGTACCGTGGTATGTGGTCTCTTATGAACCATTCATATGCTTGCAAGCTAATTAGACGACATTCCACCGAGAGGGCCCAGAGTATATCTATCCGTCATCGGGATGGACAAATCCCACTGTTGATCCATATGCCTCAACTCATATTTTCCGAATACCTAATCCCACCTTTATAACCACTCATTTACGCAGTGGCGTTTGATGTAATCAAAGTACCCTTCCGGCATAAGCGATTTACATGATCTCATGGTCGAAAGGACTAGGTAACTATGTATCGAAAGCTTATAGCAAATGAACTTAATGGCGTGATCTTATGCTACGCTTAATTGGGTGTGTTCATTACATCATTCACATAATGACATAACCTTGTTATTAATAACATCCAATGTTCATGATCATGAAACTATGATCATCTATTAATCAACAAGCTAGTTATACAAGAGGCTTACTAGGGACTCCTTGTTGTTCACATAACACACATGTATCAATGTTTCGGTTAATACAATTATAGCATGGTATGTAAACATCATCATAAACACAAAGATATATTATAATAACCATTTTATTATTGCCTCTTGGGCATATCTCCAACAACTCAAACCTAATTGTTCATTTTCTACATGCACTTAGCTCATTAAAGGTGAAAGAATATAAAAGGAGAAAGATGTTGGTTTACATCTTTTCAATACAATTTTATCTCTACTTGATAATCTATCTTAGAAAACCCACACGTCCACTTATTTAAGAACGTAGGGAGTAGACATAGATGCTCATATTTAAGGACGTAGGGAGTAGACATAGATGCTCTTTGGATGTGCTCAGATAGGAAAATTGTAGCAATATGAAACATATATGATGGGGTGAATTATTTTTTATTGCAGTGAAAAAATTGAACATGAGGTCTAATCTAATGCTATTTTATTTAAAATTTACAGTACAAGATTTTTGTTAAGATTACTTCCTATAAAATATGATCTCATGAATCAAACATATATTGTAAGAAATTTTTCGTAGGATCTCAATCATGCACAGTCCGATGAAAATCCCATGAATCAAATGGGCCGGAATCTATGCATCCTGCATTCCTGCCCTGACGATTCAGATAGTTTCGGAGTACCAATCCCAAACATCAACGTGAAATGGACGTGAGATGGCTGCTGCAAACCTAAATCAATCAACAAAGGCACACTTTGTCCTAGAGAAAAACTAGCGACCACCAGGCACCCTCGTGGAAAATCTTGTAGGAACTTATGACTGACGTGGACAGCATCAGTCTAGATTATCCTGATCAATTTTGGATATAAGAATCTCTTCCCAAGTAAACTACTGTATAATCCCAAGAGGAGTGGGCAATAAGATCGAAAGGTAAATATGCATCCAACAAAGACGAGAGGTAATTAGTCTAACTGGTATGTACTAATGCTGGAGGTACTGAGTACAACTGACAAACAGGGTGTCACTGCAAGGCCAACCAGGACAACAGGTTTCAATCATAGAGGATCCTAAAAAACGAGAAGGCTAGGTATTATCGTGTCCCTTTTTGGTGTTCTAACATCAAGGGTTTAAAGAAGCCTTTGCCGGCTCATCGCTCGGAAGGTCATCCTCATCATGGTAGATGTTCTCCGCCATTTGCCATATCTGAAGGATGTTGTCTTCAGCAACGCTAGCAAGCACCCAGTCCTCACACGGGTTCCAGGAGAAGTCGGAGATTTTGCTTGTATGGCCTCCATGAATGAACAAGAGCTCAGGAGGGCCATCCTCCGCATCTTCTGGTGTTTGCTCCTGATCAATTCTGTGAATAGAAAAGCCATATATCAGTATTCACGGCGAGAGGAAAGTAGGAAACAAGAAACGAAAAATACCGAAAGACTTTGAAGCTGTAATGTTGTTTACCTGCTTAGATCCCAAACCATCAGCCTTCTGCCCAGACAACAAGATGCAAGTATAGTTTCATTCTTTGGGCTCCATCCAACTTGAAATACTTCCTCTCTGATTACACAAAAATATAAGAATTCAAGATCAATAATAACACATATCTGATAAATTGACAAACATGAATAATACTGTATATAGTACAAGAAGCACGCTTATTTTCTTTAAGCTAAACAGGAAGCAGCTTCAAGCTGAAAAGTGACGGTAAAAAACTGAAGACATACTTATGACAGTCAAAGGTGTGCAGCGAAGTGTCAATCTTCCGAAGATCAAATAATTTTACAGTCTTGTCAGTTGAACCAGTTGCAACAACCCATTCATTGAAAGGATTGAAAGCCAGGCAGTTCACCTATAAAAACAAAGAAATATCTATCAGATAACAAGAATCTACAATATATGTCAAGAACCATATGCTTGTGGTCTTATAACATGCATAAGCAATTGCAAGTGTATACATCAAATAGCGCTGGCCACACATTGTGCCTTATAGCAGATAAATGGAAACATCAATTTTTTTTTGTATATGAACATTCAAGTAACTGGCCATTAATATGTGACACAAGGAAGCAACAGTGAAAGATGTTAATAATTCATTCTTATTGAAAAAGCAAGAGCAAAGAAGCAATGAGCTTCAGACAGACAATATAGGAGGGGGACTGAAAACAAGGTATGACTAGTGAAGGAACCTAAAAATAAAAATCATGCAAGACTGGTAAGCACTGGAGTGATGCAACTACTATTCATAAAATCTATAACATATATCATCTTTCATTTATTCAACATCAACATTTTTTTTCTTCCGGATACAGCAGCGGCTTCAGAGCCTTATAGTAATATAATATGATGGATGTGGAGGATGTGGATGCAGATGGTGTGGAGTCTGGCACAGGATGTGTAATTCCAGATAAACAAATTGCACTTCTCCGGTCAGCATAACATTCACAATGAGAACATTTACGGCAGACAAATATACGATACTCTGGCATGTGTCACCAAACCATAATTAACTAGATTGACTTTAGGCGGTAAGAACATATAAACAAAGTATGAAGAAATATGTAACCATGAAAGTTTTCTATTATTGTCACATAATATAAATGTTATTGAACAACAGAGATTTGACGTTCCCAAGGATACCTACCTCACCCTGGTGTGCCACCACAGACTGTACAGGCTTGGTAGGTGAAGGACTACGTAAATCCCAAATTAGCAGATGATGATCGTCACCGACTGAGCCAAATAAGTATTCATGCCTCAAATGCCAAGCAACATCTTCAACGACGCCATCATGATACTAACCACAGAAAAAGAAAAAGTTATTGCATCAAGCAATTAAGAGATATATTTGCGATGATCAGATGAAAGACATAAGTTGAGTTATCATATAAATGCACTTTCATGGTGTCGATTACTAGTTTTCTAATATATAATGAGACAAAATATTAGTCAAATGCTCAAACAGGGGAACATATCAATGCGTGAAAAAACACATGATGGAAAAGAGATTTGTTTTCATTAGCAGTTTGACCAAAAAGAAAAATTCACACCCTACTTTCATATTAAGTGAAGTTCTATCCGTTTGGTATTTTAACCAACATATTTCCATTTCAATGTGCAGTAATGAATTTGGATGCCAATGCATAATACAAAACAAAAATTCAGGCAAGACTTGACCACAGCTTCTTATCAGGATAAAACTTTGCACCAAAATCAGCACAAATACAAGACCAGTAATTTCCCGAGCTCACATATTTAACATACTGAGGCATTAAAAAATATTATTGAGATGACTTATGATGCTTAACTAACTGGTCTCATGTGGCACTAGCAGCAAGAGAACCAAACAAATGGAATTGGCATTGTCAGATTACATAACAAAGCTACCATGTTTCAGTTATCATTCTCTTCGATGTAAAGAAAATGAGAACATAGCTTTCCAATCTGCTATCTAGGTGAATGAAATCTTTTATAATATTAAAGTCTGAACCAGTAGCTAACAATATATTAAAAGGTATAATTTGCACCCTCAATTTAAATGCTGAATAGTTTTGATAGTAGATGATGCAAATTAAACAGTATTGGAGTTGTTGTGTAAATTAAACAGGGGCTCCAAGCATGCATACATGCCAGATATGATTAACACCAAAAATATATTCCATGTATTATTTCTACAAACATACATGCCAGATAGAGAAACATGCTACTCCTT
Organism: Lolium rigidum; assembly: GCF_022539505.1. NCBI lineage: Eukaryota > Viridiplantae > Streptophyta > Magnoliopsida > Poales > Poaceae > Lolium > Lolium rigidum. Next base: position 267,327,164 of record NC_061510.1, on the reverse strand, counting down.
CCATCCGGAAATAAGTGACTCAAATTTGTCTAGATTCGTATGTATCGAGACACGTTTTAGTGTCTAGATACATGCGAATCTAGACAAATCCAAGTGACTTATTTCCAGACGGAGAAGTACAAGAATGAAACGGCATGTATAATGCTTTTTTAACCAATGTTGCAAACAAGCTATATAAAACTAACATGCTCAAACTGAAAGAGTATCATGAGCCATACCTTAAAGATCTGAAATGCATCAAGAGTTTTCTTTTGACCATTTGATTGGATGTCCCATAAGCAAATTTGGGCATCATCAGATCCACTCAGCAAATGGCCCTCTTTAAAGACACTCCAAGACAAGCCATATCCTTCAGAGTTGTGTCCCTTCAGACGTAAATCAGGATTGCATGCACCATCTAGCGGAGGCTTTGATGGGTGCTTGCTATAATCAAAGACATACACTTCTGCACTGACTGTCTTGGTAGCAATTATAAATGAATTTTGGGGCATATATCGAGCTCGGTTCACTTCTCCATCATGATTTATCTGTTGAACTATTTGCACCTACAAAAGATAGAAAAGGTATGTCACACATGATATTTGGCACCTTAAAATCAAAATAAAGAGCATGGGTACATGTTATCTACATACACTGGAAGTCTCTTCACCAAAACAATTGTTCCAGGAATATACAAGAAATTATGCCCCAGGTAATCTATTTTTCCTAACAATAGCATAAGTGGATAAGCCATGAAACTAACATTTTCAAAGGTCAGCATCTCCTGATCCAGCTTACAAAACCGTTCTATACTACTCCCTCCTTCCAATAATATAAGATGTTGTTACATCTAATATATAAGCATATTGGGTGCAATAACATCTTATATTAAGGGACAAAGGGAGTACCTAATAATTTTTATATCCTCATACTTCTTACTTTCATATATATGGCACAGGCGCAAACAGTAATAGCCCCTGGTTGCTGAGTGCTGGCTAAATAAATAAAGTGAAGGCACATCCAAATATTGGTACAGACACAAAGGACAGTCAAATTAAACAAAAGAATTCCTATTCCAACTTCAATCTATAACACAGAATGGTGCTATTCTGATACCAGTAAGCAAAACAAAAAAGGAGTTAAAGTAACTGATGCATAACCAAAAAGTATCTCAATCACAAAGAAACATGCATTTATCAAATTTTAAGCTCCGTAACTGGTCAAAGGTACAAAACGCAAGTGTAACCTTAAACCGCAAAACTATTTCAATAGAAAGAAGCACCAGTTCACAGTCTTTAACACCATAGAGCCAAGCAATTAAAAAAATGAAATAGATCGCAGGTTAACTGTTGTACAGATAATCAAGCATGCCAACATAAATGAGATTCATGAAAAACAAGAAAGCCTACATGGAAACATGAATGCATAAATCAATGCCTGAAGAAATAGATTTACCTTTCCTTAAAGTAAAAAAAAAATATCACAAAAAATAAACCAAACAAGCAAATATTCTAGGCAAGCAATTAGAAATACTAACTTGCCAGATATTGCAAACTACCAAATAATCGACAACAGGAGCCATAACTCAACCAGGGAATGAACCACAAGCTAAACTATCTAAGGAGAGAGGAATAAACCTTGTTGGATTCTATCTGAATCCAACTAGCATTGCCATTGACAAGTTCAGCCTCGGCATCTTCAGGAGGTAGACGGAGTTGGGTGATTGAAAGGTAGTTGGGATTGTCTCCGGAGGAGTCCGTGCAAGCAAAATTTTGTGCAAGGATTGATCATGGGAAGGGAACCATTGGACAGTGAGTAAGGGCCACTCTAACGCGCAGGTGATGACAAGGTCATACAGAAATGGCACATTACGCTTCCAAGCCAAGAATTCCTCCAAGATCTGTTTATTCTTCATGATCTCCTCCTCGGAAATCTGCTCATGTACCCTCCACATGGAACTTCTCATGGACCTCATCTTGCTCCTCCTCTACTCATGTGGACATCTCCAGCTTCTTCATCTCGTCCTTCTTGACGGCTGACTACCTGACTTAGGGGATTGGATTCTAGGGTTTGGATCTAGGAGGGTTGTTCAGGGTTATGAAAGAGAACAAGGTTTTATTGGTTGGTTGGGCATCGCATATGGGCTAAGAAAAGTTGAGTGGATTTCTGATTTCATTCTAGCATTGCTGCATTGGGCTAAACATACCAAGATAAGGACAGTTGGGCCCAGTTAAGAAGGTAGATGTTTCTTCTGTTTAAGTTCAGCAGGCAGCAGCGATAGAATTTCAGAAATGCTATACTGAAGTGGAAAGTAGTAGTCATTCGAAGGAAAATCTGATTCAATATATGCACCAGAAATATCCCCAAAGAACTTTATAACATTTGGAGAGTGGTAGCAATCAACTCTTGCCAAAAGAAGTATAACGACAGCTACAACCCCAAGTCTCCAACCGATAGAACTTTGATCTCTTCAATATACCCAACCAAGCCCCCTAGAACCAAACTATAGAAACCTCAATCACAAAGTAAGCTTGCAAGAAGGACAACGGGAACCAGCGGAAGACGCAGGTAGGAATAGAAGATGAATTTTATGAGGTGGAGTTCTAAGAGAGAAGGACTCTGAAGTCAAAGATGAATCCGTGCAGAAAATGTGCCTCTAGAAGCTATGAAAATTACCTTATAACCGACCAAACAAAAGTAGCCCTTGAAGATGATGAAGCTGAATTTATGATGTCAAGAATAGCTAGATTAGTGCATAGTGCCACAAGGTCTCTTCCTCTCTCATATATCTTACTATAGTGAGACATGTGAGCAAATAGGAGTTTTCATTTGTGTTTGATACACCGGGTTGAGTTATGGTTTTCTTTTGTTAATTACCTGGTAATACAGCTACATAGGTTCTAAATCAAACTTCAGTCCAACAATTCCCATCAAAATCAGTGCCTAGGAACAAGCCATCAACATCCCTGCAGAGCTGCGACATGGCATTCCGAGAAGGCTAGAAGCATACAGGCAAATTCAGTTACCAAGTAGAGCTGCCTTGTCCATCAAGTAGATCCCTCACACAGTAAAATCTAAGAAACACATCACTCTCGCACGAACTGGAAAATACCTCTTTAACAGGCAGAAATGCCCACAGCTAATCGATAAGCCAGACAGTTAAATAAATCAACACGCAAACACACCAAACCCTTCGAAAACCTGAAAACTCCCAGGACGTACACTGAAATGACCCCAACAGCTGCACTTATCCAGGATATTATCTGAGTCCATAATTCAGAATAACAAATTCCCCTATCATGATACTACGCAGCAATTGTCTCCAATTCAAAGCCCGCCTAGCCACAGGAACAGGTCAACATAAATCCCCTCCCAAAATCCAGATTATGAAAGAAATAGCATGAAACCCTAGCCTAACAGGAACAAGCAAATCGACCCGGAACTAAATTCCACGAGCGCACCACAGCACATCATAGCTTAGCAAAACAACAGATGTGATTTACTCATATCATAGATTAGCAAAACAACAGATGCGATTTACTCATAGTAGCGTTAACAAACCTTTCCTGACGCGGCCCCGAACCCTCCGACGTCGGCGTGGTCGTCCTCGTAGTGCCTCGCGTCGGCCTCGGCGTCGTCGAGCGGGAGCTGGACCTGGGCGAGCATGAGGTAGTTGGGCTCGTTGTCGGAGGTGTGGGTGCCGAGGATCATCTTCTGCACGGAGTGGTCCTTGCCGGCGGGCTCGGCGCGGTCGGGGAGCCACTGGACGGTGAGGGAGGGCCACTCGAGCGCGTGGGTGATGACGAGGTCGTAGAGGAAGGGCGTGTTCTTCTTCCAGATCTTGTACTCCTCGTTGATGAGCCGCTCCTCCACCTCGGCGCGGAACTCCTCCTCCTCGCCGCCGCCCCCGCCGCCGCCGGCCTTCGGCATCGCCGCCGCTAGGGTTAGGGTTCGGTTTGGGCGGGGTTTTGGGGCGGAGCACGGGGGAAATGGCGGGAGGGTGGGGGAGTGGGGGCTGGGCGCTGGGGTGTGGTGAAGAGAAGGGGGAGAATAAAAAGTGCCAGGCGCCTCTGCTCTGCGCGAGAAGGGTGTGGAGATGTCAAAAACGAAGGGGTTTTAATGTCGAGTGGGTTCGCGTAACTGGGCTGGTACGCGGTTGGGCGGAGGCCCAGGCCCGCTATGAGGCGGATCCCTGGGTTTGCTGTCACGCTGGACCTACAGCTGTACAGAGGCAGCAGTAAGTTCTTTCCAGAGAAAAAAATGGAGAACCAAAAAAGACAAGAATTGAATAATAATTTAATTCATTTCGTAATTATAGGCACAATGGGACAGGTTGGCATGTGTCAATAGCGTCTGCAAGTTCCGACAATACCCCTCTCTTTCGACGTAAAAAGACAAGTAATAATATACTAGTACAAATGCCCGTGCGTTGCCACGGGTGCGGTGCATAAATGTAATACAACCTTGTAACGATATGTCATATTTATTGCAAGCTGCATAAAGAATGGAGTCACTGTCTCTGTTGTTCCTTTGATATTTGTGTAAACAGATTATTGTCTAAAATCAAATTTAGTCACCTGCAATTTTAATTTCCTTAATTTCCGATGTTGTGAATACAATTGATCTTGAGTCCTGAAACAAGCTACAAATTAGTTTTTCAAGATGTAAAAAGAGTGCATATACATGGCTTGTCTGCACCTGGATTCCGCTGTTGTTGCATGTTTTCAAGATGTAGAAGAGTGCATTTACCGCGGGCTGTGAAGAATACATGGCTTGTCATCTACAAGATTTATATGAGAAATGAAATTAGTTTTTCAAGATGTAGAAGATACACTAAAATATATTGCTTGTCTTTTGAATTTAACTTTCCTTTTAGTAAAACACATGTCTTTTAACTTCAATCTCTTTTTACTGAGTTGTGTTTTGTTGTCGGAGTCACTTAAATAGGTCTCATAGCCCAACAAACTTGCATTTGAACAATAATCGAAATCTATCTATTAGGTTGGTATTTGGTGGATCGACGTATGGTGAATGACAAATGATTACAATAGAAGGCCCGCATTAGAATCCACAATCACACAACCAATTTGTAATTTTTCAAGTCTCAATTTCTCATGCCGTCTTCATTTAGTTTTAAGTCGAGAAAACTCAATTTTCAACAATGCATCATACGACCCTAGCAAGTAGTAATAAGAAAATTTTTTTCAAATAAAAAAATGTCATGATACCGAGTGAGATGTATCCATCTAGGGGTGTTAGACAAAATAATTCTTGTCTAGAATTTCATGATATTCTTTTATGATATACAATTTTTATAAAAATTTATCAAGAAGTAACCTTAATAATTTTTTATTTCAAATCTTATTTCTTTTTTAGCTACCGAGCCACTTTAATTGTGCTTAATGTCTTACCATGTGAGAATCACAATTCCTAAATCTTCACATAAAATTTGTTACCGTATAATATTATCCAATGATGATTACAATGTTTTGATGATACAAAATTTACTCTTCCAATAAAAACTACAGTAATAACTTTTATACTTCATCTATTGTAAATTAATTGACACAACTTTGTTAATTTAAAAGGGAGGGAGTTATATATATTGTAGCTGTAAATAAATCTCACTTAGCATTAATAAAAGGAAAATGATGTATTTCCTCCGGAGGTTGCGTCGCGCGCGGCCTTCGGGTTCGTGGCCGTTGGATGCATCTAGATTCCTCCATCCCTCAGACGTTCTTACCTTGGGTCCCACCAACTCCATTGTGTACCTTATCTGCTCGCATCTCGTTTTCTCCATCCCTCCTCAGTCCCCACGCACTCTGTACCGTGACCGCCCCCAAATCAACTGCCCCGTCGCTGGTTCTCTGGATGCTGGGAGCGGGAGGAGGAGCTGCGGCGCGGCCCGTCTGGTGAGGGCACAGCCTGGGCTGCTCGCTGGAGGAGTCGGGGCTAGTATTTTTTGGGGGCTGCAAGCGCGGCGACGGGTTTCACAGGCTGCAGCGGCGGTTTCAAGGTAGCACGAAGATGGAGGTCGCGGTGCAGCGCTGGGCGCCCGCCGTCGTAGGATATGGAGGCCACGGAGGAGCCCGACGCCCTATTCGTCCTAGCGCTCGCCCTCGCCGAAGATGGAGGCCAGAGAGGAGCCCGACGCCCTAGTACGCTCGGCCCGGCGCACCGGCGCCGCCCTAGACCGCTTCGAGCTCAACAACAACGACGGAGGGAATGTGGTGCTTCCGCCCTGGGGCTCCTCGACATTGGTACCCGCGGCGGAGGGATTATGGTGTTGCCGCCCTGGGCCTCCTCGACCTTCATACCCGCGGCGGAGGGATTGTGGTGCTACCTCCAAAAGGTTCTCCAACAAACAGGATCGCCGAGGCAGGTTCCGAGTGTTGATCTCTGGTGCATACTTGGACTGCCTCCTCATGGAGGTATGTTTGAGGCGGATTGTTAGGATCACCTCATTCTTATCTCATTAAAAGCTTCTTGCTGCATTAGCTTGGCATGTAGTTTCGACTTGGTATTGAACAGGCTCACTGAGATTATTCTAATGTTATGTGGTCTTTTCTCAGTAGGTAGATATGAACAATGGAATCAAGAAAAAACAATGTGGAATGCATATCCTTATTTGGTATTACCGGAGTGCAATTTTAGGTTTAATTGTGCGCATGGGGATTGTGGACATATGAGCCTGTGGGGTGCCATGATTCATGCTTCAAGTATTTGCTTTCAACAGATTTTGATATTCGAATTCTGGAAAGTAAATTCTAATATTGGAAATGGGGGTTCTGATTGCTAAATTTAGTCACAGACACGTCTCTCGGTTTAGATGGAATGATTTTGTAGACTGAATCATTGCGCCATACCCACAGGTTATTCCTTCGGTTGGTTTCAAAATTATTATGCTCTATGTGAAAACTATCATAGTATCAAATTTTACCTTTAACCTATAAGTCTATTATCTTGATGGGCATGCAATAGAACTCGGACGGGCCAGTCGCTGGTACTCCTCAGTTGGAGGACACCCACATTAATGGCAAGAAAAAACTAATATTAAGTCAAATGATGCTCGAAATAAAAGGATCCAACTTTAATCATACAGGAAATTCATAAACGTGTAACTAAATCCCATAAAAAATTAACGAGCACATGTCCATACCATTGCCTTCACTTTTTGCGTTTCACCTTCAACACACAAATCATTGCTAGCCGCCTCTACCCGAGCAAAGCTCTTAGTTGCACAAGCAAGAACTCTGTTGCATACCACAAACACTCGTAGCTTCAGGAATATATCATGTTTACTGTGACCAATTAGATTTTTTAGAGAAAAAATCTATGTATTTTATAGCACAAACTTTGGATTGATACTAACCAAAATGGGGAACTGATCATATGGGGAATTCAAGATTGATTCCATTGTTATGCTATGAACTATTAGTAAACTATTAGAAACCTCAAGTCTCCTATTAAAACATTATAACCTGACATACCAGGTATTCTATAATGATTTCTTTAAACCATGATTACTGCAGATTCTGACATGATGGTGAAGTTCTTCCAACAAGTGGGGAGACAGAGACAACCAATTTAAAAAGTGCATACAACTTAGAGGTGTGATTATGTACCTCCACTCTCCCTGGTGATCCCAACACAGGTTGTAAACTCTCCTTGATGATCCGCATGATTATAGCAATACATACAAATGAGAAATACTATCAGGCAAGGTATGAAACATCAAGTATCCTCACAAACGAACTTTTCAAATTAGTGCAGATTTTCAAATAATGGGGAGACAACTTAATTCCGGGAGATCTCTCGCATAACAACGGTTGAGGGTACCTATTATATGCACGCACCAGAAATCACCCAGCCATGTTTCAGGCAAGTACCGATATGGTTGATCAGGAAATGGTGAAGTTTCCTTTGTTCTGTAATGGTGCGAGATCATGCCATGATGGAGTTTCCTTTGTTTCTGTAATGCTGCGGTTTCCTTCAAATGATGGTGCGGTAGAGATGCAGAAATAATGGTGCGTTAATGGAGTTTCCTTTTCCTATTGTCTTGGAATGATGCAGAAGTAATGGAGTTTCCTTTCCTATTGTCCTGGATTGATGGTGCGGTGATGAATTGTTTGAGGCAAGGTGGGAGGGTAGAATCGTCATATTGAAAATATGTAGGACGACCAAAAGGACGACGAAAACAGGGGGAGAAAGGGAAACACGTTCTTTCTTTTTAAGTAGTAGAGAAGATGTGTTTGGTAAGTGGCAGTAATTCAATTAATTTTGTAATTAAAGGCAAACGAGACAGCTCGCGTGCTTCAATAGCTGCAAATTCCGACAATGCCCCCTTTGGTTCGGCGTAAAAATACGGGCAATATAGGGCAGGTTTAGTAGGTTGTGGGCCCTACTCCAGTGTGGTCGTGGGGAATCGAAAATGAGCCGGTTGTTTGCCCATCCTCCGTCCGCATTGCGGCCAGCATGAGTACTAAAGCAGTGATCAGACTGGCCCGGGAGCTACTGCCGAATCGGTCGTTCTTTTTAAGCATGGATCGTGACCTAGACCACGACCATTCGTCTCCAATGACGGTAAGCACAACAGCTATCTTCTCTGATGCTTCCTTTTCATTGATCTAAACGAACAAACATAGTGTTAGTGATTTCGATGATATTCATACTAGATATGGTAGGGTTAGATTTTCAAAATTCTTGTGATGCGTCAAGAATTTGGACTATGAGGTTATGGTTTTAGGGAATCCGGTAATGCGGCAATGTGGTACTTCGATCTAGTAGTTCTTGCTCGAATACACAGTAGATTCATTGCAGGTTGGTTGTCGATTGTCGATGAATTGGATTTACCTTTCGTAGGAGGCAAGGTTTTTTGGATGCCCATTTCTCGATGACTATTGCCTATGAAAGTATAGAGATGGTAAACCTAGAGGGGGGGGTGAATAGGTTTCTACAAGTTTTAATTCTTTCTTTGCAATATTAGGCTTTGCGGAATATAAAGGTGAGCCTAATGCAAACTAGGTGAAGCAACCTATATGAGGATACGACTAACTCGAGCACGAAGGCTCTCACAAGCAGTTAAATCACAAGTAAGGAGATTGGTTAGAGATAACCGATAGCACGCGAAGACGAGGATGTATTCCCGTGTTCCCTTGCTTTGCAACAAGGTACGTCACGTTTGGAGGGGTGGAGGTCCCACGAAGGATTCCCCACGCCACGAAGGCTCACCCTATTCTCCGGAGCCTATCCCACGAAGGAATAGCTCACTCACTTGTGGTAGACTTTGAGGTAGCCTCCAAACCTTCACAATCTTGCCCGGAGCAAATCCACAGCCCGGATGCTTCCGGACTCCTCTTGCCCACCTAGGGTTTCCAAGGAACCCTAGGAAGCAAGCTTCTCGATGAATACAAGGGGGAATGAGATTTGGCTTGGTAGAACGGTAGATCAGGTCCTCCTCTAATGATTCCCCGGAGGGATTTGAGTTTAGGTGGAGGAGGAGAGAGATCTGAGGCTTTTGGTGTTTCTAGCAATGGAGTAAGAGAGAGAGAGCTCAAGAACAGCTTGTAGTGTAGTGCCTGACTGTTCAGAGGTAGGAGAAGGCCTATTTATAGTGTTCTTCGAAATATGGCCGTTGGTCACTTGCCACCTCAGCTTTTCCCTCGACAAACCCGGTTGACCGGACAACAGACCGGACAACCCGGTGGTGAGGCCGGTCGGACCGGACCAGCGACCGGACACCCTTTGCATCGTCCTGGAGCTCCTCCGGTTGGTGGCCGGTTGGCGCCCGGTTGGCGACCGGTCGACCGGGCCGTGCGCCGGACTCGCCGGTCTGTAGGCCGGCTGACCGGTCGGCAACCGGATTTGCTATGTCCTCGTGTGGAGCTCGGTTGGCGACCGGTCGACCGGGCCATGCGCCGGACACGCCCCGGTTGGCGACCGGTTGACTGGGCAGCGCGCCGGACAGGCCGGTTGCTGGCCCGGTTGGACCGGGCTGCAGACCGGATTTCTGCTGTAGACCCCTTTTCGATTGTTGTTGAAGTGGGGGGTCTCCTTTAGCCTTCTTGTTCCTTTGATACACCATTTATGTCTCATTGCCTAATACCTGAGATTATCCTTATAAACATATTAGGCCAAATACTTTAGCACGGTGTCATTGTTACCAAAATAATGGATAAGGGTAAAATACCCTTACAATCTCCCCTTTTTGGTATACGATGACAAACCGAGCTAGAGTCACAAATAGATATTATGATAAGCTCTAAACCTTGATTCCATATAAGATATTATGACAGCTCCCCCATAATGTGTGCACTTGGAGAATTTGCGTTTGAATGCAAAGTGCACCATTTGTGGAACATGATAAGCTCCCCCAATATCTTTAGGAAACAAGCATTGTATGGAGATGTGCATATCAAGATATATAAGCATAGCACACATAATCATCCAAACATAGAGTAGCACACATAATAGTCGTCCATACACATCCATACACGAATTATTGGAAGTAGCAAATGGTTCTTGAAAACTCAAAGCAAATAACCACAAGCCATATAAAATCCAAATAAAGCAACTCCCATGGCTTGTGGCAATCAAAGAACCCCGTGGTCCTAGACTCTACTCTCTTCTCCCCCTTTGGCATCGGAACACCAAAAAGGCGAAGAAAAGAGGAGAGATGCTATCGCACCCATCAATAGAACTGATGCCCGAAGGAGTAGGAGCTCTCGCCATCACCGTGTGCAGCCGCATCATCTTCATCCTCATCATCGTTATCATCAAGAGGAGTGGGAGCACGAGCAGTCCGAGGAGGAATGGCACCATGAGCGTACACGGAGAAGTCGAAATTCTGGATCATCTCGTCGGTAAGGAGAGGCATCTCCCACTGAGGTGCAACCACAGGCTCCATCTCCGGTCCAGACGGAGGAACAGGGTGGTTCCGTGAGGCCATGAACTCATTCTGGTGCCTCCGTGTCTCCTGGTTCACGGTAAGGCTCTGATGTGCAACATCATTGGTGTTCTTGCACATTTGCCACATGCTGGAGAAGAAGCGAGCGACACCATGCTTGGAGCGTCGAGAGTAGCTGGAGCTAGCATCATGATCATGGTGTTCCTTGGAACGGCGCTCAGTGGAGGGCATCATGGAGGGAACATCCGGACGAGTGGCCTCCTGAGTGGGTATCCTGAATGGGTCCATGATGACTCGTTCACCAAGTACGTTGAGAGGAGCGGGAACAATGTAGTTGATGAGCCGCTGAACATACTGAGCATAGTTGGGAGTCATGCGGTCCATAACTGCACGCTTCAGTTCACAGTAAATAAGATCACAACTATCAATCTTCCTTACCCTGTCAGGATGACAATAGTACATCAGATTGAGGTGATAGTTCCTGACTTCACTGGTGTCGCCAGACTTGCTGATGAGGCTCTCACGGAACATCTTGGCAAGGACAAGATAGGAGTAGTACATCCCAGAGATAGTGGGAGGTCCAGGTGTAGGGTTCGCAGGATAGAAGAAGGAGATGTCACCCTTAGTAAGCTTGGACCGTGAATGAATCTTGTACCCTGGAGCACTGTCACCACCACAACCCATGGCTGCACGGAACTGAGAGTAGGAGCATGAGTACTTCTCCTTGCCAGTCATCCAGGTGATGGTGCGGTACGCATCATCATGGAAGAAGACGGTGCAGTGGAACTGACGGACTAGGATGGGACAGAAGGTAGGATCCTCTTGTTGATCATCAGGCTTTAGGCACACAAGGTCATATAATCCCATACCCTTCAAGGTTTCAACCACAAAGCGGTACTTGGTGGCTTCATGCAAGGCAAGCTCGTCAGGATTGATGGCCTTGGGCATCACAACTTCACCATTCTTCATAGACTCGTGAGAGTCATAGAAACCATCCCATAGGGATGCTTGTGTCTTGGTCCAGAAGAACTTGTCCCCACGGGTGTAAGTCCGTTGCTCAAAGCGATACGGATTCACCGTCCTCATTTCCTGCCACTCAACACGGTTTGCATTGGCAACATTGAAAGTTGGAACTATTTCATCATCCTCTTGGGCGGTGATACGTCTCCGACGTATCGATAATTTCTTATGTTCCATGCCATATTATTGATGATACCTACATGTTTTATGCACACTTTATGTCATATTCGTGCATTTTCTGAACTAACCTATTAACAAGATGCCGAAGTGCCAGTTCCTGTTTTCTGCTGTTTTTGGTTTCAGAAATCCTAGTAACGAAATATTCTCTGAATCGGACGAAATCAACGCCCAGGTTCCTATTTTTCCCGGAACCATCCAGAACACACGAGAGCCGCCGGAGGGAAGCCCCCGGGGGCCCCACACCACACTCCGGCGCGGCCGGAGGGGGCCGCGCCGCCCTATGGTGTGGTGGCCCCGAGCCCCCTCCGAGGCTGCCCTTCCGCCTATTTAAAGCCTCCGTCGCGAAAACCCTATTACGTTGGACGAAACCCACGTAAACCTTCCAGAGCCGCCGCCATCGCGAAGCCAAGATCCGGGGACAGGAGTCCCTCGTTCCGGCACCCGCCGGAGCGGGGAAGTGCCCCCGAAGGCTTCTCCATCGACACCGCTGCCATCTCCACCGCCATCTTCATCATCGCTGCTGCTCCCATGAGGAGGGAGTAGTTCTCCATTGAGGCTCGGGGCTGTACCGTAGCTATGTGGTTCATCTCTCTCCTATGTACTTCAATACAATAATCTCATGAGCTGCCTTACATGATTGAGATTCATATGATGATGCTTGTAATCTAGATGTCGTTATGCTAGTCAAGTGAATTTTACTTATGTGATCTCCGGAGACTCCTTGTCCCACGTGTGTAAAGGTGACAGTGTGTGCACCGTGTGGGTCTCTTAGGCTATATTTCACATAATACTTATTCACTGTTATGAATGGCGTAGTGAAGTGCTTATTTATATATCTTTATGATTGCAATGTGTTTTGTATCACAATCTATCTATGTGCTACTCTAGTGATGTTATTAAAGTAGTTTTATTCCTCCCGCACGGTGTAATGGTGACAAGCGTGTGCATCCGTGTTAGTACTTGGCGTATGCTATGATCATGATCTCTTGTAGATTGTGAAGTTAACTATTGCTATGATAGTATTGATGTGATCTATTCCTCCTACATAGTGTGAAGGTGAGAGTGTGCATGCTGTGTTAGTACTTGGTTTAGTCGTGTTGATCTTTCTTGCACTCTAAGGTTATTTAAATATGAACATTGAATTGTGGAGCTTGTTAACTCCGGCATTGAGGGTTCGTGTAATCCTACGCAATGTGTTCATCATCCAACAAGAGAGTGTAGAGTATGCATTTATCTATTCCGTTATGTGATCAATGTTGAGAGTGTCCACTAGTGAAAGTGTAATCCCTAGGCCTTGTTCCTAAACATCGCTATCGCTGCTTGTTTACTCGTTTCTATCGCGTTACTATCGCTACCATATTACCACCATCAACTACACGCCAACGAAGCTATTTTCTAGTGCCGTTACTATCGCTCATATTCATTCATACCACCCGTATTTCACTATCTCTTCGCCGAACTAGTGCACCTATTAGGTGTGTTGGGGACACAAGAGACTTCTTGCTTTGTGGTTGCAGTGGTTGCATGAGAGGGATATCTTTGACCTCTTCCTCCCCGAGTTCGATAAACCTTGGGTGATCCACTTAAGGGAAAGTTGCTGCTCGTTCTACAAACCTCTGCTCTTGGAGGCCCAACACCGTCTACAAGAATAGAAGCTCCCGTAGACATCAAGCTATTTTCTCGGCGCCGTTGCCGGGAGGAAAGGTAAAAGGTACTCACACTCCGGATCTCGGCTACTAAGCTATTTTCGCCGTTGTAAGTACTCGAAGCTATTTCCTTTAGATCCTGCAATTGCATCTTTTTGTTTCTTGTTTACACTAGTTCGACATAATGGACAACAATGAGCTTCTTATTCTATTTCCTGATTTAAGACATGGATGGTTTGATGTGAAAATTAAAAAACCTATGGAATCTTATTTGCATGTTGGTAGTAATATTAGTATGAACGCTTTGAACACCATTGTTGCTAATGATATGGAAAATTCTAAGCTTGGGGAAGTTGGTTTTCATGATCTTTTTAGTCCCCCAAGCATTGAGGAGAAAATTTTCTTTGATGATACTTTACCTCCTATTTATGATGATTATAATGATAGTGGTCTTTTGGTGCCACCTACTATGGAGAGTAAATTTTGTTGTAATTATACCATGCCTCCTACACTTGATGAGAATAATAATGATAGCTACTTTGTTGAATTTGCTCCCACTATTACTAATAAAATTGATTATGCTTATGTTGGGAGTAGTAATAATTTTATGCATGAGACTCATGATAAGAATGCTTTATGTGATAGTTATATTGTTGAGTTTGCTCATGATACTACTGAAAGTTATTATGAGAGAGGAAAATATGGTTGTAGAAATTTTCATGTTACTAAAATTCCTCTCTATGTGCTGAAATTTTTGAAGCTACACTTGTTTTATCTTCCTATGCTTGTCACTTCGCTCTTCATGAACTTGTTTATTTACAAGATTCCTATGCATAGGAAGCATGTTAGACTTAAATTTGTTTTGAATTTGCTTCTTGATGCTCTCTTTTGCTTCATACTCTATTTTTCATGTGAGCATCATTAAAACTCGTTGAGCCCATCTTAACGGCTATAAAGAAAGAACTTCTTGGGAGATAACCCATGTGTTATTTTGCTACAGTATTTTTGTTTTATATTTGAGTCTTGGAAGTTGTTTACTACTGTAGCAACCTCTCCTTATCTTAGTTTTATGTTTTGTTGTGCCAAGTAAAGTCTTTAATAGTAAAGTAAGTACTAGATTTGGATTATCGCGCAGTTTCAGATTTCTTTGTCTGTCACGAATTTGGGTCTACCTCCCCGTAGGTAGCTCAGAAAATTAAGCAAATTTACGTGCATGATCCTCGGATATGTACGCAACTTTCATTCAATTTGGGCATTTTCATTTGAGCAAGTCTCGGTGCCCTAATAAAATCCATCTTTACGGATTGTTCTGTTTTGACAGATTCTGCCTTTTATTTCGCATTGCCTCTTTTGCTATGTTGGATGAATTTCTTTGATCCATTAATGTCCAGTAGCTTTATGCAATGTCCAGAAATATTAAGAATGATTGTGTCACCTCTGAACATGTTAATTTTTATTGTGCACTAACCCTCTAATGAGTTGTTTCGAGTTTGGTGTGAAGGAAGTTTTCAAGGGTCAAGAGAGGAGGATGATATACTATGATCAAGAAGAGTGAAAGCTCTAAGCTTGGGGATGCCCCGGTGGTTCACCCCTGCATATTTCAAGAAGACTCAAGCATCTAAGCTTGGGGATGCCCAAGGCATCCCCTTCTTCATCGACAACATTATCGAGTTCCTCCCCCGAAACTATATTTTTATTCCGTCACATCTTATGCACTTTGCTTGGAGCGTCGGTTTGTTTTGTTTTTGTTTTGTTTGAATAAAATGGATCCTAGCATTCACTTTGTGGGAGAGAGACACGCTCCGCTGTAGCATATGGACAAGTATGTCCTTAGGCTCTACTCATAGTATTCATGGCGAAGTTTCTTCTTCGTTAAATTGTTATATGGTTGGAATTGGAAAATGCTACATGTAGTAATTCTAAAATGTCTTGGATAATTTGATACTTGGCAATTGTTGTGCTCATGTTTAAGCTCTTGCATCATATACTTTGCACCCATTAATGAAGAAACACTTAGAGCTTGCTAATTTGGTTTGCATATTTGGTTTCTCTAGAGTCTAGATAATATCTAGTATTGAGTTTTGAACAACAAGGAAGACGGTGTAGAATCTTATAATGTTTACAATATGTCTTTTATGTGAGTTTTGCTGCACCGTTCATCCTTGTGTTTGTTTCAAATAACCTTGCTAGCCTAAACCTTGTATCGAGAGGGAATACTTCTCATGCATCCAAAATCCTTGAGCCAACCACTATGCCATTTGTGTCCACCATACCTACCTACTACATGGTATTTATCCGCCATTCCAAAGTAAATTGCTTGAGTGCTACCTTTTAAAATTCCATCATTCACCTTTGCAATATATAGCTCATGGGACAAATAGCTCAAAAACTATTGTGGTATTGAATATGTACTTATGCACTTTATCTCTTATTAAGTTGCTTGTTGTGCGATAACCATGCTTCGGGGACGCCATCAACTATTCTTTGTTGAATATCATGTGAGTTGCTATGCATGTCCGTCTTGTCTCGAAGTAAGAGAGATCTACCACCTTAATGGTTGGAGCATGCATATTGTTAGAGAAGAACATTGGGCCGCTAACTAAAGCCATGAATCATGGTGGAAGTTTCAGCTTTGGACACATATCCTCAATCTCATATGAGAATAATAATTGTTGCCACATGCTTATGCATTAAAGAGGAGTCCATTATCTGTTGTCCATGTTGTCCCGGTATGGATGTCTAAGTTGAGAATAATCAAAAGCGAGAAATCCAAAATGCGAGCTTTCTCCTTAGACCTTTGTACAGTCGGCATGGAGGTACCCCATTGTGACACTTGGTTAAAACATGTGTATTGCGATGATCCGGTAGTCCAAGCTAATTAGGACAAGGTGCGGGCACTATTAGTATACTATGCATGAGGCTTGCAACTTGTAAGATATAATTTACATAACTCATATGCTTTATTACTACCGTTGACAAAAAAATTTCATGTTTTCAAAATAAAAGCTCTAGCACAAATATAGCAATCGATGCTTTCCTCGTTGAAGGACCTTTCTTTTACTTTTATGTTGAGTCAGTTCACCTATTTCTCTCCACCTCAAGAAGCAAACACTTGTGTGAACTGTGCATTGATTCCTACATACTTGCATATTGCACTTGTTATATTACTCTATGTTGACAATTATCCATGAGATATACATGTTACAAGTTGAAAGCAACCGCTGAAACTTAATCTTCCTTTGTGTTGCTTCAATACCTTTACTTTGATTTATTGCTTTATGAGTTAACTCTTATGCAAGACTTATTGATGCTTGTCTTGAAGTACTATTCATGAAAAGTCTTTGCTTTATGATTCACTTGTTTACTCATGTCATTACCATTGTTTTGATCGCTGCATTCATTACATATGTTTACAAATAGTATGATCAAGGTTATGATGGCATGTCACTTCGTAAATTATCTTTGTTATCGTTTTACTCGCTCGGGACGAGCAGTAACTAAGCTTGGGGATGCTGATACGTCTCCGACGTATCGATAATTTCTTATGTTCCATGCCACATTATTGATGATACCTACATGTTTTATGCACACTTTATGTCATATTCGTGCATTTTCCGGAACTAACCTATTAACAAGATGCCGAAGTGCCAGCCTCGTTTTCTCGCTGTTTTTGGTTTCAGTAAATCCTAGTAACGAAATATTCTCGAATCGGACGAAATCAACGCCCGTGTTCCTATTTTTCCCGAACCATCCGAACACCCGAGAGCCGCCGTAGGGAAGCCCCGGGGGCCCCACACCACACCCCGGCGCGCCGCAGGGGGGCCGCGCCGCCCTATGGTGTGGTGGCCCCGTGCCCCTCCGAGGCTGCTCCTTCCGCCTATTTAAAGCCTCCGTCGCGAAAACCCTATTACGTTGGACGAAACCCACGAAAACCTTCCGCAGCCGCCGCCATCGCGAAGCCAAGATCTCGGGGACAGGAGTCTCTAGTTCCCGCACCCCGCCGGAGCGGGGAAGTGCCCCCGAAGGCTTCTCCATCGACACCGCTGCCATCTCCACCGCCATCTTCATCACCGCCGCTGCTCCCATGAGGAGGGAGTAGTTCTCCATCGAGGCTCGGGCCGTACCGGTAGCTATGTGGTTCATCTCTCTCCTATGTACTTCAATACAATAATCTCATGAGCTGCCTTACATGATTGAGATTCATATGATGATGCTTGTAATCTAGATGTCGTTATGCTAGTCAAGTGAATTTTACTTATGTGATCTCCGGAGACTCCTTGTCCCACGTGTGTAAAGGTGACAGTGTGTGCACCGTGTGGGTCTCTTAGGCTATATTTCACGTAATACTTATTCACCGTTATGAATGGCGTAGTGAAGTGCTTATTTATATCTCTTTATGATTGCAATGTGTTTTGTATCACAATTTATCTATGTGCTACTCTAGTGATGTTATTAAAGTAGTTTTATTCCTCCCGCACGTGTAATGGTGACAAGTGTGTGCATCCGTGTTAGTACTTGGCGTATGCTATGATCATGATCTCTTGTAGATTGTGAAGTTAACTATTGCTATGATAGTATTGATGTGATCTATTCCTCCTACATAGTGTGAAGGTGACAAGAGTGCATGCTGTGTTAGTACTTGGTTTAGTCGTGTTGATCTTTCTTGCACTCTAAGGTTATTTAAATATGAACATTGAATTGTGGAGCTTGTTAACTCCGGCATTGAGGGTTCGTGTAATCCTACGCAATGTGTTCATCATCCAACAAGAGAGTGTAGAGTATGCATTTATCTATTCTCGTTATGTGATCAATGTTGAGAGTGTCCACTAGTGAAAGTGTAATCCCTAGGCCTTGTTCCTAAATATCGCTATCGCTGCTTGTTTACTCGTTTTACTCGCGTTACTATCGCTACCATATTACCACCATCAACTACACGCCAAGCAAGCTATTTTCTCGTGTCACGTTACTACCGCTCATATTCATTCATACCACCCGTATTTCACTATCTCTTCGCCGAACTAGTGCACCTATTAGGTGTGTTGGGGACACAAGAGACTTCTTGCTTTGTGGTTGCAGTGGTTGCATGAGAGGGATATCTTTGACCTCTTCCTCCCCGAGTTCGATAAACCTTGGGTGATCCACTTAAGGGAAAGTTGCTGCTGTTCTACAAACCTCTCGCTTCTTGGAGGCCCAACACTGTCTACAAGAATAGAAGCCCCCGTAGACATCA
>NC_061510.1:267238307-267308103 GCF_022539505.1 Lolium rigidum | reverse complement strand
ACCATTTATGCCTCATTGCCTAATACCTGAGATTATCCTTATAAACATATTAGGCCAAATACTTTAGCACGGTGTCATTGTTACCAAAATAATGGATAAGGGTAAAATACCCTTACAGCCTACTTGTTAATCCATTGCTTATAGGATAACACTATGTTAGTACAACTGGGATGATCAACACTTAGCAAGTGTTGAGTACTACCATAGTGGTAATACTCTATACCTGCAAAATGATGGATTATCTCAGTGATTTTTTTGCGCTAAGTTTTTTATGAGGCCTAGATTGGTTTACACATATGTGTTCTGTTTGTTGGCCAATGATTACAAATAGGCAGGATGTTCATACTACTGGCATAATTTCAATGTAGCATGTGTTGTATACAACCAGGGTGGTTGTGCTTTGTACATGCTATGTGGCGGATTATCTCAATGACATGTGTTTTGATATGTTACTATAAGGACCAATTTTCTTCTTCATATATGTTGTGTCGTTTGACCGATGATTAAATCATGGACAATGTAGTCAAGGGATCGTACAAACAAAAATGGTGTGCATTGTACTAGGTTCGCTAACTCCATTTCTTAGATGTGTGTCCATTGTAGGTATGGGACTCTAAATATGTTCATTGTGCTTCTATTTTCTTGCAGTGGCCGATGATTACTTTCAATAACACAACGTGAGCTAAGGATGATCTTGCAATACCTAGGACAGTGTGAAAAGACATTAGTATTACATGCTCCTTCGTCATGCAAGACATCTCTTAGCTTGTGGATGCTCATAGAGGCTCTCTAGTGTGACTTGTGTGAGATGCAATGGTTGATGATTGAAATGTCTCACGATGATTCTATCAAACTTTGTGCATTGCACAAACAATTTTTATTGTACATAGCATTTGGTTTGATATAATCACTAGTAGTTGGGCCGCCCGAAGCCCAAATGCGACTCAAATGATGTGCAATGTCTGTTTTCTTTTCGCTCTCTAGCTGGTCACTGTTTTTTATGTTCAGCTTAGCAAGTAAAAAAGCAATCGATTAGTAATGCTACCACTTGGGTGCTGAAATTTGAACCCATGCTGTGCTTAGTTGCACACGAAACTCATAGTTTAAACTCTGAAACAGACACACGGTGAAATTATAGAGCTCAAAGGCAGCCAGAACGTATTACAAACGAATTTGTCCATGTTTTCATTTTGCAGCCAAGGCGATTTTCACCGTACAACTCCGCGTTGGATCATCGTTCTGAAAGAGACGGTATAGATCCTTCCGTATCCCCAACTGATATATACCACCATCACAATCCTTCTATCTGATCAAACCCTCGTCATCTGCCCTATCCCCCTCGGGAGTTGGGACTCGTGTGAAATGCCCAGCAGTCCATCACTATGATACTACAAAAAGATTACAATTTTCTTTCAATATTCGTTATGATACTAGATCTTACAAACATAGTACTCTCTCCGATCCCTGATCCCTACAGCGACAATTATTATGGATCGGAGGGAGTAACGTTAATCCATACAGCCACCAATACATCAATTACATGCACAAAAGGATGAGAAAATAACAGATCTACGAAAGGTGTACGCGGAAGTTTCTGGAAGCTGTAGTTTTCTGCAACACAAGGTGCAGATAGAACTTTCTTGCGTCACTTCTCAAGAAAAAGGAAATGGATCTTAGCTGCAGCAGATCTTGTCGCTGATATGCTACGTTTAGGTGATAAACCAATTATTCCAGAGGATTTTCAAGATCTGGTCTTTGATCCATCGTCTTTGCCATCGCACCATCAGGGAAAGCATCTGGATAAGTTGCTGCTAACCTTGATTTCATGCTTCTACAACAAAACAGTAAGAAAAAACTAAGCTGCGCAGAAAAACTATTGTATAAGTACAGTTCGAATGAACACTAATGGATAAGAGAAGAATCATATGACAGATACACAAAACAGCACTAGAAAATAATAAAAAGGAGACTAAAGTAGCAGCTAAGAATTCTGAAGGACAGTAAGAACGCAAGAAGGTACCTCAGTTTCAGGAAAATATGGTCAAGATCATCCTTCATCGACTTGAGAAGGCGAGTTTTACTAGCAAAGTCACTGGAGACCTCCGCAAAGCATTGTTCAGAGTACTCGTTAAAATGCGTGAGAACTGCATTACTATCTTGCAATCGCCCCAGTCTGCAAAGTAACAATATGGATGATCATTACTGGGAAATAATATAAGGAAGCCAACAACTCCAACAACTTCTATTGCCACACAGTAGATACATGTCATTTAAGCATCCAAAATTTATCATGTTTCTAACAACACAATGCATACCAACCCAAATGTTTCCTTAGCTAAATTGCTCAACTAGGAGAGTAAGAAGCATTCTCAGAAAGGAAAAAAGAAGTGCCATTAGTAAGAGATGTTACTATACAATGGTGCAAATTTGCAGAAAGGAGAGAAACATGCTGGCTTTGCAAACAACATGCAACTAACCATGACCAAGATTACCAGCATTTGTTGCATAGTAGTATTGACTACTGACTAAAACTTCGAAGCTGAGATAGATCCGTAGGGCACAGTCACTTCACTTAACCAGGGTTGTCAAGGGACCTGATGAAGTTTCTAGGATCATTAGAAATAAGGATAAGGATCGGAAGTGTACCAATTTAGTTAGACAATTGTTTAACTACTTAGGAAGAATATGGTTTGTTAGCCAAATAACGAGAATAATCAATCGACAAATATCTAATCCCAGTCTCCAACCTTCTCTTCCTCTCATCTCTGGAACATGGCTGGCCTACCTTCCGTTCTCGAAGCATTAACCCCAACATTGTAAAGCCCACAGGTCTTCGGACTGTTACAAGTTTTAGCACGTGACAGGGTCAGGTCGGACAGCCAAACTAAAGCATGGGCCACGGAAGAGGGGGGAAAATACTGATCGGTACATATTCATTTACAGAAAAGATATCAAAAGATCTATGGAGAAAATGGACAAAATTACGGTTAAGCTAATTTTGCAAATGCACGCACCCATTTACAGGATCAGTCATACTTGTAAATACTGATCGGTTAAGCCATTTTTTGTTGCTGCTGGTCTCAGACCAAAATTGCCGGTCTCCGTACCTCACTTAGGTTTCGGTACCTCATCCTTTTAGCTTGATCACATGCTGGGCAATAGTGAAACTACCTTGGTACTGGTAGTTGACTAAAGGTTGGTACTGGTTCCTCCTCTCAACATTAATGTGAGTGCAGCTTTTGAAACTTAAACGACCGATATCCTTTGATACTTTCAGATTAGATAAAGTGATATATCCAGCGATCAATTTCTCAAGAAATAATACTCTCTCCATCCGAAAATAACTGACTCAATTTTGTCTAGATACAGTTATAGATACATCCTTATCTAGAAAAAGTTGAGTCACTTTTTTTAGAATTGAGGGAGTATAATATTCCCTCTGTCCCATAATATAAGATGTTATTACAACCAATATACTCCCTCCTATATTGGTTATAACATCTTATGTTATGGAACGGAGGGACTAGAAATTAGTGGCCACAGTTATGATCACGTCGATGTCCAATACCCACCTATTCCATTAAGAAGGAGCCAGCTGATCATAAAACTCTATCATGGAAATCAGACCAATAACAAACATGATATATCATAGGATAAATCAGATCAGCTGCATGCTTAATTGCAGAATAGAATATGCACTGAAACTTAACTAGCAAGTCCTTGCCTATGTGCATGTCTATCAGGTTAAACTTATGAACTGGTTCAGGGGCAACTGGACAAGCAAGTGGTTGCATATGGATGTTTAGGGTGAAAGAGGAAGGCAAATGAACAGCTAGCATAAACAGAGGAACATTCATTTGCATGAGTCGAAAGGGACACCAGCAATATTGTTTATTATCCTTAGTATGATCACAGATATAATGGCTTACTCATATAGAGTGGAAGTATAGTACTTACATTTCTATACAAAAGTTATAACCAGCCATATATTTGACAGCCCATCACTAAACATGCACGCATTTAGGTTAACTCTGTAAGCTCTTTCTACTTACCAGTCACCACTAACAAATACCCAATTTAGGAGTGACAGGATGAAAAGCAGAAGGCTGTAAAGAGTGGAACGATCAAAATGTGCAGGTGTCAAAGGTGCGCCAATATTATGATCTTAGCATCATGGAAGAGGTTATGGTATGCTCAGATATACAATAGTATAGAACCTGCTAGTTATAGAATACTACCTCGGTTCCTATTTAACTGACGCTGGACAGAGGTACAAACAGGCACGCGTCTACCCAACTCTGCGTCGATTTAATAGGAACGGAGGGAGTAACCGCCACCTATATATTTAACATAAAATCACTAACAGCAGAATTTGGCTGAACTTTATAAGCACTGTCCACTCATCAGTCACTCCTAACAAATGTCCAGTAAGAGCTGGTAGGGTGATCTTATTTCTGAAAAAACATGGTTGGAGAAACAGTGGAGGAGCCAGGAATTAGAGTAAGAGGGAGCCAAATGAATCAACTACTAGTAAGAGGGGCAAAAGTATGTGATAATGATTTTCTTTGCGACTGTAAGGATTAATATGCATGCAATTATGACGGCATGAAGGGAAATGAAGATTACCAACAAACTCGATAACTTTCCAGAGTTCTTTCTGAGATCCATTTAACAGTTCAAAAGATCCAAGACCTATGAAAGCACGAAAATATCACCAAAGCGCATAATTATGTTTGGACACATGTTTACCTTCTACACGTCTAAAATTTAAGATCCAAATACTGACAGGTGGTCCTTAATGATAAAAGCCGAGTGTGAGTTCGCTATGTGTCGCTAGATCACTACCTAACAAGGCTTCAGCATCACGGTGTAGCAAGTACTGTGAATGCCACCTATAAAACGATTCAGTCCGGCATGACCCAGCCGTCAGGTTTTCATAGCAGCGGATACACGGAATTAACAGCATCTAGCATTGTTCAAGCCAATCTGCACTTGGAAACTTGACGGGGACAATCAGCAATTTTTCGCAGATCACTACCTAAAAAGCTTAAGCTTCACGGTGTAAGCATGTACTGTGGGTGCCACCTAGAGATTTCTAGCCACTATCTGGCCAAATCTCCAGTCAGTCAGGCAATACCAAGCCATCAGGTTTTCATAGCAACGAATACACAAATTCACAAATCTGCACTGGAGACTCTTGATGGGAGTAATCAGTAATTTTCCCTAAGGTTGCAACCTTACAACCAAAATTGAAAGCACCCACCATTGAGGCAAGCAACTATAATAAACTTGAATTTCCCGAATTTGGTGGCAAAACTAGGGACAGTATTATCATGTAACAGAACAAATCGAACTGTAACTAAATTATGCGTGAAGGTGCCGGAGACCGAGATTTACATGAGGTGCTGCGCCTGCTTGATGGATCCGACGTCCTCGGCGGAGACCAGCGACCGGAACCGCTCCGCCACCTCCGCGGCCGCCGCGGCGGTCTCCGGTGAAGCCCCCGGCGACTTCTCCATGGATCACCTCCCTCCTCCTCCCCCTCTGTTGTGAGCTAGTTCCGCGGATGCGCGCAGGCGCGACACGTCGGAGCGGTGGTAAGGTTGCGGGGCTGTAGGGTCGGCTCTGGCCTTGTCGTCGGCGGCGCCGCGGCGACAAGGGTGAACGGAGAGTCGCTGCGATGTGGCTGAAGGCGTTTCCGTTTAGCTCGGCGTGGAGGTGGAACTGAGCCGGGACGACAGTGGGCCTCGTATATGCCACCCAATGCGGCACCCACGCCGCGCCGCACAGCCACCGGCTTGCTTTTGGCCCGGCCCATATTCCAGGTAAGTTTACCGTCCGTTTTTTTTTCTGTTTCCCGCATTTTTATGGTTTTTTGTTCGTTTTCAGTTTTTCGTTTGGTTTTAATCTCAAACATTTTAAAATCCAAATATTTTTAAATATTAGCATTTTTAATTAAAAATTTCCAAATCTGAAACATTTTTAAAATGTAAACATCTTCAAATTTGAACAATTTTTGAAGTTGCACATTATCAAAAAAAATCTGCAATTTATCTAAAAACTAGGTGAACACTAAAAATCAGGAAAAGGAAAATCAGAGAACCGATAGAAAACAAAAAAAAACAACTAGGCCAAAAGAAAATCAACGATTTATGGGCCATGCCCATGACCCAACAGGGTGTGCGACGCATGGTAACGATCCACGTTGTTAGTGTATAGAATCCACAGACAACAAGTCGCTAAGTTCTTGGCTCGTGTAGGCTAGCATGGCCTAAAACATGCACGGGTGCGTGTGTGGCCTCATTCATAGGACGTAGGCAATCATGTGGGCCAGCCCAACAAGCAAATGCAGAGCAGGGTGAGAAGAGAAATGACCAAGAGGAAAAAATAAGGTATTTTTATTATTAAAATAAATTAGATCATGTAATGAATTTTTAGATTTTTTCGAAAAGGGGAATGGAGCACATCGTCACTGCCATTCCCCTACATAAGAGAAATGGAACTACAGCTAAACATTCAATGTTTTAATGAACATAAAATCTTATAAGAAGACACTAGAGTACTTGATAGTAAATAACAAATAATTACCACTATGATTGTAGGATTAATGTGGTTTTATATTGATTACATAATGAAGTCGAAAGTGCAAACAAACGCGTGAATCACTTTTGGACTTGGAGAACTATTAAAGTTATCGAGAACTATTGCCTCCTTTTGGATCATCAATGGGATGAGTTTTGTCCTCAAGGTAAATTGCCACTTTGGACTTATATGACACTGACTTTGCATCCTCTAAAAAAGATTCACTAAACTTGGTTTATTGCTGCTTATAGCCTAATTCTGTGGATCTTTCATCTCATAAGCGCCGGAGAGATCTAAGGGGTCAATTGTGTTGTCTTCGACCTCATTGGTGCTCCTTTATCTGCCTTACATCCTTTTAAAACAACACTCACCACGTTTCATTTTAAGTCTATGATAAGTAATGGTAAAAATCAACAAGACAATACTCAAGAAGTGTTCATTAAGCTCACAATAAGGATTTTTCCATCCAACCCTAACCATGTCTATTAAATTGTATTTATACTAAATCTTAAACTATATATAACTATTTTTATTAGAACTAAAAACCCAATCATGACATTTATATGTTACTACTTACTTAACATAAGCTTGATATTGTTCATAAATACTAATGTATTTTTTTATTCTTCAGACATTGGCTCTCCCAAAAGACTAGTAAATCAATCATGTAATTTGTGATACTTGCGAGAATTTATGGTGTACATATTTGTGTGTATGTGTTCTGTTGGTTTTAGTATCCTTAAATATTACCATATATCTGTAAGTAGCACGGTTCAACAAATATCTTGATAGCGGTCTCAAATGTATGATTTTGTTTGCTCAAGTGCCAAACATTGTGTACCAGTTAGCCATATACCTCGTAGAAATGCAATGTAGTTGCCTTTTATGATAGCATGGAATTATCGCGAACATGTGCATGTTGTTTATGTGCGCCTTGGTAGGCTTGCAATTCAAATTTGTGCCGGGTTTGAGTTCAGTGGTAAAAGGATTTTTCCGGTCAGCCCGCCAAAACATATATTACACGATAGGGAAATACTTTTGTACTTAGACATGCCACATGATACATGCTAATCTTTTTTCGGGTTTATGCGGCTGTGTACATCATATCCATGGGAGGCCGGGCGTACGCTCTTTTAAATTTTATGTACGCGATGCTACTTATAATAAGTAACAAAACACCTCTTATCGGAAAAGAAGGTTTCAAGCTTGAGTTGAGTTAAGATTGATAAATCAGATCTTTATAGTACTCTCTCCTATCCATACTAGTTGCCACTAATATAGATGTATCTAGGCATATTTTAATTCTAGATACATTCATACTAGTGGCAAATAATATAAATTGGAGAGAATAACAAAATTCAGCCGAACTAACCTCATCCAAGAAAAATGGAACATAAATCTGACTTTTCTGGTCGTCAACGCCAGCCACTCGGGCAGTTGTCCAAACGTGTTTATGTGGCTAGACCAACGCCATGGCGCTGACTACCTCGGATTGGCTTTGCCACGAGTGCAGAAGGGAACCAACAATGATGTGATGAAGCAGTTGTATGTGTAATAAAAGAAAATATTCCCTCAGTTTTAGATTAATTAGCTTGAATTTGTGTTTGATGTATATACACGTGTTCGAAATGGAAAAAAGAAAGAAATATGCTGTCATCATCGTGTCAAGTCATTGGTAACTTTGTTCTTTTAGCGTTTGAAAATTCGTTGCACTCGCATGAGGGTCAAAGGAGTTTGACGCCAAAATCCCGTCAGAAATTATGTTCCAGTCATTCTCCAGATTTTGAATAAGACGAAGGCAGGAATAGTATAGTTGCACCAAGAAACTAGCCCGGCGATTAAATTCCCCATGGACCGGCTGCCGACCTATCTTATCTATATGCGCCGGTATGCGAGGAGCGAGGCTGACCTTGCTGCACGCCGGCTGCTCCGCCGCGGCCACCGGCCGGCCGGCACGCGCGCACAGTGACGGCTCAGGTTGCGCGCTGGACCGGCGGCATTTAAAACTCGCTGCCCTCTTCTCTGATCACGTCAGAGTTTAAACTTCAAAGCTAGCCTGGATCGGAGCTATAGCCCGGCCGGGACCTGGCAGCAAAGCAGGGCTCGTGCTGTACGCTACGTTGCATGATGCGCACAGGCCTCTGTCATCATAGCCTGCGGGCCGTAGGAGTACGAGCAGCGGCGTGCCTGGCATGGAGGCGCCTGCGCGCGTCGCCGTCCATTGACGCCATGGCGCGGCGCCCCTGGCGGTCTGGCCGTCTGGGCACTCCTGTCCGTAGCTCCCCGAATCCGCGCGCAGCCGCGCCACGCACCAGAGAAAAGCGACGACATGCACGGGTCGCGAGCGGCGAGGCCACCTCTCGGCATGTCGCATGCCGCCAGGCAGGCATGCCGGCAGCGAGCAGTCTGAGACGAGACGGGACGAGGCGCGGCTCCCGATTATTCCCGACCGGCGGATCCCGGCGTCTGATCGCTTCCGATTATTCCTGACAAACGACCCGACCTACGTCTGTGCCCGGCCGCAGACGCAGAGCTCGTCCCCGTGACTGTTGCCTGGTCCTATCACATCACTCCCCCACACTGTCGAGCGATGAATATACCTGTATGGCTGTATGTGCCGCAGCGAGCAGCAGAAGCACCGGAACCCAATGAACGACGGCGACGGCGACGGCAACGGCGACGGCGGGTGAAACGGAGTGACCGAGTAGTAAATGGAATGGGAGACAGAAGAGCTCAAACTGGCGCGCGCGTAAATACGCCGGCAGACGCAGCAGTATAGCACAGGGCGCTGGCAGCCCGCAGGCAAAACGGAGGGAGGGAGCCCGAGCGTCGATGCAGTGGAAAGCTGGCATCGACAAATGAAATGACAAGCCACGGCCTGTCTGCTCCCGCCCGCCTGCCGACCGCCGGCACCACGCCTGCGGCGCCGTAGCTGCGTGCGCGCAGCCATGCTACGATCGCGCTCACGCGCACGTTTAGGGTTATTTGAAGAATTCTTGAATAAATTTTGTACTAGGATTTTACGCGTAGAAAATTTACATGTCGAACCCGTTTAATTTAAAGGATTGAGCAGTCCAGAATTTCTATAGATTGCTTTCCTATACTACAATTTTATAGGATTTCCCAACAAGAGGTTAGATCTTTTGGAAAATTTCCTGCTGTCTATTATAACTATGTTATGCACTCAATCTTCATAGAAATTTTCGCTGCCATCAAACAACTAGTTGTACAAATTTTCATAGATTTTCTCCATAGAATTCAAGGAGGCATGTTATAGTAATCCTCCATTTTTCCTATTCCTCCGCTTTTCCTTATGAATCAAACATGCCCTTATCATGTCCCGGTCCCAGTCGAGCACGCGAACTCACCTCAAAACTGAAAGTGTCCGCCTAGGTCGTCCATTTCCGATCGGATGAATCATATCGCCAATAGCCCAACCATAATAGAAATTTTGTCCCAAAAATAATTTTAAACTCGCAAATAGATATTGAAATTTAAATCTAGTTTTTTCAATATAAATTCAAAGTCTAGTCTGGCCATCACATCTTGTCACCAAATCTCCATCATGCAATACCATAAAGCTATTGAGGGTGCTATTGGGGTCGCCGGTAGAGATGCTCTTATCTCAGAAATAGCATCATGGAATGCATCTCTCTCGCATGTCCGACTGGAGGTGCACGAGGGTAGAGATATTGATAACTTTTACCATAAAATGTCGCACGTTCGACATTTTATATTATAGATATTGATAACTTTTACCATATAGTTAAACTTTGTAGAGATTTGATTTGAATATGGACCTATTCTATACCGCCACCACCATCACCGTTGGTAATAGGGAGAAGACACCGTTTTGGGAGGCGTTGTGGCTTAATGGTACGAAGCCGATGGACATTGCCCCGTTAATCTTCGGAATATCCTCTAGGAAGCATTGGAATGTCAAGCAAGCTTTGCACAATAATGCTTGGATCGCCAAGATCGACATGCAAGCGGAGATATCTTTTGAGCATGTTCGTGCATACTTATCGCTTTGGGCTAAGCTAAGAGATGTTGTTCTTCGTGAGGAGATGATGGATGAGATCTCATGGAACCTCACCAACAATGGGCTATACTCCTCCAAATCCTCTTATAAGGCACAATTTTTTGGTGGTCCCCCGTTAGCTCCTCGGTGTGGAAAATTTAGGCTCCGCCTAAGATCAAGTTTTTTTTCACTTGGATCTTTGTTCAAAATAGGTTTTGGACTAGCGACCGCTTGGAGAAACTGAGTTGGACTAATTGCGGCAATTTCCCCCTTTGCAATAAGGTCTTCGAGTCGCGGATCATCTTTTTGTCAATTGCCGATATACCATTAGTCTTTGGGGACTCATCAAGTCTTGGCTCGGCCTCCATCTTCTTGATCTTCAAACTTGGCCAACCATGTCCGCGCTCTCTTGGTGGGGCGTAATGACCCAACAAAAGGGTTTGGCGTCTATCACCCTCCTCGACTCTTGTGAGCTTTGAAACAAAAGAAACGCTAGGGTGTTCAAGAATAAACACGCATCGTTGACGGTTCTTCTAGATAGAATTAAGAATGAGGCTAACATGTGGTCCCTCACGGGCGCAAAATGTTTGACCTCTTTGATGCCGAGAGAGTAGGCTTTTGCTTTATTATTACGCTATTTGCGCTACGTTCATGTAAACTCATCCTTAATTAATGAATTTGGCAATCAGATGAAAATATAAAAAAAATACAGTTTATCAAAGTGGAGTATGGTATCTTGTCCCAAAGATCAAGTAGGTTTAGGGATTGAGGTACTCGAGCTAAAGAATAAGTGTTTACTCAGCAAATGGTTGTTTAAACCTCTTACCGAGGATGGTGTGGCAACAATTGTTACACAATAAATACCTTAGGAATAAAACTCTAGCTCAGGTAGAAGCTAAATCCATGGATTCTCAATTCTGGAAAGGTCTAATGAGGGTAAAACAAGACTTTTTTACTAAAGGTTCGTTCAAGGTTGGAAATGGTTTAAGGTTCTGGGAGGATATTTGAAGATATGCCTCTTGCCCAACAATATCCCTCCCTGTATAACATTGTTCAACATAAAAATGTGTTGATTTCAACGGTTCTTGCTCAGACCCCTATTAATATATGTTTTAGGAGGAGCCTAAACAATCATAATGGAATGAATGGCTGCATTTGTGTCCAAAGTTAATTACAGTAAATCTAACACAGGAACCAGATATATTTGTATGAAAACTAACAGATTCAGGACTCTTTACGGTTAAATCTATGTATCTTGATTTGATGAATGGACATACTAGATTTCTTCGTAAATATCTATGGAAACTTAAAATCCCTTTGAAAATTTAAAATTTTATGTGGTTTCTTCATAATAAAGTCTTGTTAACTAAGGACAACTTGGTAAAACGGAATTGGAATGGGTGTCAGAAATGTTGTTTCTGTGAATCTAATGAAACAGTGGAGCATTTATTTCTTAACTGTCGGTTTGCAAAGATAGTTTGGCACACGGTATATTTTGCTTATAATATTCCAGATATTCCAGCCTCGAACAATATTAATAACATGTTTGGTAACTGGTTAAATGGAGTTAGCAAATTTGATAAAGCTCGGATACGTATTGGTATCTTAGTTTTATGTTGGTCTATTTGGACAAGTTGAAATGACATGGTTTTTAACAAACATAAATCTATCAATTTCTTGTAGGTTATTTATCGAGCTACGCACTAGATTCAGTTATGGGCGTTCATTCTCCCGAAAGATCAGCGAGAGCACATGGCTTCTGGATGCAACCGACTGCTGACGGTTGCTCAGGATTGCTTTTTCCGGGCTACTGGGTGGCGACACATTAGTAGATTATCAAATGGATAGCTTCTTTATGTGTCTCATTTACTTTTGGTTGATTCATGTATCGATCTTGTCTGATCCATGACTGTAAACTTTTGATTATCTCATACTTTGAACCATTTTAATAAAGAAAAGCCGTGTGCATCACTTGATGCAGAGGCTGGGGCGAGGCTCCTGTTTCGGAATTTTTTTTAATGAATTTGGGCAAAGCTTTTGCATTTCTTTCAAAAAAAAAACTTTGTAGATTTGACTTTAAATTTTTGGGATGGAGGGAGTATATCGCGTGGTGATGCCTTGATAGATGACATCCTGCTTGATTTAATTCGCATCTCAAACCTACCACCGGCCTCCGGCCATACTCCCTCTCTCACAGTTTATAAGGCACGCGCGTACCCCTAGATCGCAAATTTGATCAAGTTACCATTAGTTATATGTTATAAAAATTATATCATTAGAAAGTTCAAATGTTCTATTTTCTAATGATATAATTTTTGTATTATATAATTTAAATTATATAGGTTAAATTTGTGACCTAGGGGTACGCGCATGCCTTATAAACTGTGAAGAAGGGAGTATCAATCATGCATCACCCACCACACGCACGCATCTCGACAGCGAGGCTCCCCGAAGAAGCGGTCAAGAACACGGCAACTTGGCGCCGCCGTCGCTAGCAGCGGTTGGGCGGGCCGTCGCCGTCCCCAGGTGCTCCCTGACCGCCGCCCAGCTTTCCCGCCTTACTTTCAGTCTTTCACGACCACGCCATGGCGATCTTGACCACCACGAGAAACACACACGCCAAGTGGCAACAACCACGGAGAGCCAGAACCGAAATCTTACCGGCCGAGAAGCGACCACCGCGGCCCGCCCCGCCGCCGGTCGCCGTCCTGGGTCCCCGCATCCCGTCGGCGACGCGCTGCCGTGCCATCATTGGCGGCCGTCCGAGGTCGGCAAACGGCCGCATCACATTTCACACCAATTCAAAGCACGCGGAGCAAGCAACCTGCTTGCAGCTGGGGACACCCCAAAAGCCAAAGGAACCTAGTACCGATCGATCACAATCACGCTTCACATGACACGCAACAATCCATTGATACAGCGAGCAACAAAAAGTACACTTGCAATGTGTTCCACAGGGCGCATGATGATAAAACTGAAACAGGGTTCTTGACAAAAACAACCGAACGCAGGTTCTGAAGACAGTTTTTTTGAGTACGAGGTTGACTGGCTGCTACAACTACTACACGAAGGACCAGTTGACGAACATGAAGGCGAGGCAGTGCGGGGTGTCGTCGTCGCCCAGGACCTTCCACGCCACCGCCTGTTCGTACGAGACTGGCCGCCCCATGCTCGACACGCACACGCCACCTGGGAGGTAAGCGAAACCCTGGAGAGACAGGTTTCATGGATGTTACTACCATATCACAAAAGGCTGGCTCTATATGAGGCTATTATCATCTAGAACGGTGGCTGCCACATTTACATACCTGCTGCATGATCTTGGGGAACTCAGAGCACAGCGCCTTGCGGCCATCATCGTCCAGGATCTTCTCAAGCGAAATGTCCTGGAGAGCAATCAGGGTCGTCTCCAGCATGTCGAGGCCAGCTTGATTGGCGAAGGTGAACACAGGAGCAGCCTGAAATTGTTACAAGCCAATTTATTTTTGTTAGCCCCAGGCAAACATCAATGTGAATGTATGCGTGACAACATAATCGAGCACGAAACTGACCTTCAGGGAACAGCACATGATTGAGTCTGAGTGCTGCCACAGCGCTTTCAAGGAAGCGTCCGGGCTTTGTGACTCGGGGCAGAGGAGTTCCGCTCCGGTGTGAAACCTGGAAATTTTCATGCAACCAAGTTACATCTCTATTATGAAACAGGTAGTGCTACCAAGATGGAACCATGTTTGGACCAAAAAAAAAAGAGATAGCATTCTTACCTGTAGCTCCTGCCAATCCACCTTGCAAGCGTATGAGCCTCGGGAGATCCTGGAGGGTTCTTCATTTCAATCTGTCCACCGACACGGGAAGGGGCTATTGCCATGGCCACCCTCTGCACCGATGCCACCACGGTTCTCACATACTGCCTGGCCATTGCTGCGACGCTTTCCCGAAGGTGGTTTTCATACGAGAACTGGAAAGCGATGGTGAGGACTGATCTCGTGCTGCCGGTGCTGGACGCGTCACTCGAAGCACGAGTCCCTCCCGATCCAACCTCAAGAGTAGACGCAAGGTCAAGTGTACGTGTTCCAGATGGTGCATCCTGCAGTTAAATTCATATATAACACCAAGCTATTGTCAGTTTACGCAAAGGATAAGATCAATGATATCAGTCCAAACTATACTAACCGTCTTGGCATCTAGCGGTATGATACGGAAGCCTGATGGTAATAGTGGAGCATCATCAGCGAAAGATTCATCAATAGGTGCAAAGACAAGCTGTGCACATGCACCAGCAGCATTTTCATCAACGCCACTGCATAACTGCCATAGAAGATACAATCTTGTAAGGATAATGCAACAAATAAAATGGGGAAGATGCAAATCAGTGCCATATGAAAACATACCTGCAGAAGATACATATCTCTTGATAGGACAACTTCATCATGACAGAGACTGTGTCCCTCGAGCCTAATAACCTCCAAGAACTGCAATTTTAAAAGGTTAATCTGATGAATAAGGAATTGTTCACAATTAGTATACGGAAATCATGCTAACTAGAAATACCTCTTCATGCTCTAAGGTGTGTGCAAGTGGCAGTATAACCTGATTGCCCATAAACCCACTTGCTCTTAAACCAGGAACTGCATAAGGACTAGCTCGCAAAGCAGCAGCAGAATAAGCATCAACACCAGGATCAGCCCATTCAGATCGGTGCTCCCTAAGAAACCGCACTAGTAAAGCAGGGGGTACATTCTACATCATGAAAACAAGGTCATTATGGTCAGGTCACATAAAACCAACAGCTAATCTGACTATTTATGGTAAATGAAAACATAGATAGTTTATGAGTAGAAACCTGCAGCAACATTGACGCCTTTGCACATAAGACACCACCTCCAATTGCAGAAAACAGCTGGGAGGAGCTGACATGAGATCCAACAAGTTTATTTGGAGATGAGTTGACAGCAATTGTAACATCCTCAGCACCATCACTGCTCATCAGTGACCAGCCATCATCCAGAAATCCATTAACAGCGTCATTGAAGCCTCTGCTCAATCTCTGACTAAATGTTCTTAGAACTGCTGGCTGGCGGCCCCCTCCATACGGCATTTCTCCACTAGATTCATGCGCAATTTGCCTAATGTGGCGCAGTGCCTACACAAAAAAATGGACGAGCAATAGTCAGTTTATCATTCATTAGTTAGTGCCATAAGAACAATTGAATGCTTAGTAGCAACAAAATCTTAAGAGGAAAAATGCACTGGTAAAACATACAGCGATAGTCATCTTCTGCGCAAGAATCTTTGGAGATTCATAAAGTGGTCTAAGGACCTCAGGCACACTCCAAGCCTAGAAAGAGATGGAATTATAAGATATATGCAAATTTTTGGAAGCTTGTAAATGTAATCAAGTATATAAAAACTAGATGGAAATTCTGCTTACATCCAAGTCAACATGATCCACAATGTGGATCATGGAGCCACCCCCCTCGCAAGGGCGGATTAAGTAGCCACTAGGTAGCACCTCGGCTCGGACAAAATTTGGAGTGTTAGGTCCTGATGGACCGCCAGTGGCTTGAGTCAACGATCTCTCGCAGATCTACAGAAGAAAGCAGTGAGTAATAGTTAGCAAAACTCGGAACAATCCAGCAGCATGTGTAAGCCGCTGCATAAAGTGAAATCATATGCTGTCCAAAGTTGTTTGATGAAACATGCCAAAATCAAACAAAATGATAGAATCATAACAAGCAGTAAGAGAAATCCATACCACAAGACTGCCATCTTCAAGACCACTAGTGTAGCGGAGTATCCAAAAGTCACGCGGTGCTGCCAAAGTTGTTGGTGCATAAGTCTGCAGATTTGAAAGGACAATCATGTTACAGGCAACACAGAAGACGGTATCGATATAAACCCCAAGTTAAAGGGGATGAACATACCTGCATGTAGATAAGTTCGATTGTTCCACCATTACCCGTCGGGATAATTTGGAGCACATCTACGCACCGGCAGTCACGATACCAAGAGGGGCGATCCTTGAGGATCTCAGCAACCTATGTACTAGTCTATTAAGATATGTTTGCTGAATGGAAACATAAAGCTCAGTGATGATGATGAACAAGAACATACCTTTGTGGGCTCAAGGCTCACAAGACCGCAAGCTCGGGCTGCTACGCCACTACAATTGTGCGAAACAGCAATGATTCCAATGGAATCCGGACCAGGCTGTAAAGAAAACCCCACTTTAGTTCATCGGGGAAAAACAAGAATAGAAATAATCAACGCATGCCAAAACTCCACCAGTTGCAATTATTACATTACCTTCATCCCAACCATTTGCACCCAATCGACAGCAGTCCCCGTCGCCTTGGACAGGAACTCTGCCAGGGTCTCCTCAGCGATAGCGAGTAGACTGTAACAAACAGAGAGAGAGAATTCCATCAAACTTGAGCAAATGAACATGAAAGCATGCTCAGAATGGTGTTGGAAAAGAGAAAGAGCACTGCAAGTACCCTGCTGGGTTGTTCGCGTCCCTTTGAGGACGCGGAACTGCTGGATTCTGCTGTTGGTGGTGCTGACCACTCGTAACAACAGATTCGCAGCTCGTGTCTGTAGTCGCTACAGAAGGCTGCAAACATCATTACAAAACATTAGGCCCAGGGTCATCAAAATCAACAGAAAAAGATGCATACATCTAAATACAGTATGAGCAATATATATGTGATGGGATGAATCTCACATTATTGAGGTGCGTACGCATGTACCCGTTCTCGTAGACGAGACGGGACACCTGCTTCTGCAGCCTGTCGTTCTCCTCCATCAACAACTTGTTCATGGCAGACAGCTTCCGGTTCACAGTCTGCAGGCGAGATGCCTCCTTCCGTTGCTTCTCGCGGCACCTAACAATCACAAGGTACATCAATCAACAAGAGTTAGAGAAATGTCACAAGGTACATCAAGCAACCAAGACAGCGATCGTTTGATTCACGAGACTCATGGTTAACATTGGACACATCACATCTCAGGTGAGCACCAAGTGGGTTATGCATTCCAGCTACACATTGTTGTGGCACAACTATGGACTCAAATCTGAACATTGTTTTGGATAAGGGACACATGGTATTATTATCAATCATGTCAACACGTTGTTTAGACCAGAACAAGAACATAAAGCTTTGAAGATAACAAATGCTGTGGAAGAATCACACTTGTTCAGTCAAGATTCAGGAAAAGAACAAACTTTGTTCTAGAACAACACGTTGCAAGAACAAGAAGCATATACACATAATAAAGGAGGAAGCGTCCCCTCCTCCACCACCACACTACAAATGGCAAAAAAAATATGAGAAAGACATTTAGAGCAAGACAGAAGCACTCGATTTGTGGTATTGTTAAGGAGCCATCGCGCAATCTCAGCAACTTTTAGACCAGTCGAGCCAAAAGCAGACTCTAATTTGGGCGTAACATACACTACTAGGTGGTGCCTGCTTCCACAAACTAAACCAAACCTATCCTAGAAGCACTAACCAGAAACAGGGCAAAGGGAAAGCCGCCGTCTGGAAAGGAGATGTGCGCGCATATTCTTCCTACAGCGAGCCACTAATAAGTTCAGTGGAAGGATCAGAAAAGAAACCGCGCCAAAATCAAAAGCTGAGAACCAAAGACAAAATTTTAGCCACCTCAAACCCAAGAAACGGAAGGCAAAATTTCAGCACCAGGAATCAGAGCAAGCACCGGGTAAGGAGGACGTCAGATCGAGAGCGGGTGTGGAAGAGGTAGCACGCACCTGCGGTTCTGGAACCAGACCTTGATCTGCTTGGGCTCGATGTTGCTGAGTATGGGGCACTCCCGTATGAGCTGCTGCCGGCGCAGCGAGCTGGGCTTGGGGCACTCGCTGTAGACCCGCTCCAGCGCGTCCACCTGCTCCGGGGTGTAGCGCACGTACTTGCCCGTGTCCACCTGCGGGCCGCCGCCAGGCGACGACCTGTCCCTGTCCCGGTCCCTGCCCCCGCCGTGCACCACCATCGCGCCCGCCATCTCGAGCCCGCTACCAGGACGACCGCCGCCAACCGAGTGAGTAGTAGTAAAGAGAGGATGAGCCAGGGCCAAGGAAGGCGCCGCCGCGTCATGCCCTCCGCGAGACACCGCCTCCCGTGCACGCCATGGTCGTGGTGGTGGTGGTGCGCCGGTGAGAGAGTGCGAGCGAGGGGAAGGAAGGGAAAGGCAGCGAGGGAGGAGGTGGGGGTTGGTTTAATAGTGGAGCACAACAAATGGAAAGCAGAGCTCTGTGCTCTTGTTTATACTGCTAGCCTTCTCTCTCTCTGTGGACTGTGGTCTCTGGAGGGGTGTTTTGGTAATTGGGTAGTTTCATTTTTTCACTTTTTCTTTGCTTTCTATTAGTTGCAAATAATTTTTTTTTCTTTATCCATTGACTGGCCACTCTAAGTGGACTGTGGTTTTATCTTTGTCTCCCCTCTTTTCTTATTTGCAAATTATTAAAATGTAATTTTGTCCATTGATTGATTACGTGTGTATATGTATACTAGAACCTATATGGTCTACATGATTCTCAAAATATAGCAATTAAATAACATGCGTTGTTGCAGAGGCTGAGTGTAATTGGTATCTATCGATATTAATATATTCCCTTTATCAAAAAGCAATCAAATAACATAAAAGTTGGCAACCGTGGGCTATTTTTTTATAAAAAATATTTAAATGCACCAACCAACTTACACGTGGTTTGGAGGGGCTATAGGATAACTCGGGACTGTTCCCGGACATTAGGTGTATGTTTGGGCGATATTTGTGATAGATATAGAAAAAAGGGTCAAAGTAACTAAATTTTTTATTTTAAAACATAGTGCATGGTTACTTATAAATAAATTCCATTGGTTATAGCTCTATAAAGCCCACCAGATAAATGAAAAAATTGTAAGGATTAAAACCATACAATATCCTTTAAATCATAGAATGGTGTCTCACACAGTAGATTTTACGACACCACAATTATCTTTGTGTATCTTCCAAGTTTTAAGTAAAAGAACATAAAAAATAATCTAGAAGTTGAAACTGTAATTTACAAACTTAAGATTAGAGATACAGTCGGATATAGCTCAAACCATATTATTTCACTTTCTTCGAATTTCGGAATTAGATTGATACTGATAGTATGTGGATCCGAGTGCGAGAATATGTTGGATCAAACA
Organism: Lolium rigidum; assembly: GCF_022539505.1. Classification (NCBI taxonomy): domain Eukaryota; kingdom Viridiplantae; phylum Streptophyta; class Magnoliopsida; order Poales; family Poaceae; genus Lolium; species Lolium rigidum. The sequence continues at coordinate 267,288,309 of NC_061510.1, read as the reverse complement.
TGTGTGGTAACAAGTTAAATCATATAAAAATATACTCATCTGATTCAAATTAATTAACTCCACTTTGTGTAGATACGGATGTATTTATACATCCGTATCTAGACAAATTAGAGTCATATAATTTGGATAAGAGGGAGTACATATAACACATGCATATATGAGAAACATATCATAAACAAAGACATCAAAATTAAATACCCTAATTCTATATGACGCTAATAACTTGTCTGTAAAATACATCTCATAGGACATACATATACAATGAAATAATTTTTCAACAAAACAATGTGGGCATACAAAGTGCAAACTGATATGCAAATTAACATGTTTCAAATTAAAGTTAGAGATAGAGAAAGTACTAATAATTATACACACTTAGTACAAATAAGACACTACGAGGCACTAAAAGTTTAAAATAAAAAACTAAACAAAAATAAGTTAATAGTTTGAAATTTATCAATAAATCCCATAACCATATTAAATGGTTGGATAATATGGCTCAGAAACTTTGTCCTATATCATCATTTATTAGGAACACCTTTATAAACGACTAAAGTTTGCTAAGGATTGAATTGCCTTCAGATGTCAAAATTTTCTACCAGATCCTGTACAGCCCAATTTATAAACAATTTTGGTTAAAATTATCTTAACATAGATTGTGTGTAGGATCTACTTGGTAGGGCCAATTTTCAATGTATTGCCTATTTCGTACATGTCTAGGATGGTATTTTTCATGTTTTTGTATGGACCAAGGAGCTTTATTAATTATTACATATATAATAATGTCTTACAAATTGAAAGAGAGTGCCTCAGAAATACTGAATGTACCGCCAACCATCACACGAGGGTGTGCATGAAATGAGTAAAAGTCATTGTCTCCCGATGAAGATCTTGGAACCCGCACGGAGCCAATTTTGTATTTTCAAACATCCTCCAATTATATGCAATATGATAGTAGTACGTAATTTACGCGTATTTGCGCTAGCGGAGCTATGTTCATGTTAGCTTTGAAACAATGTCTAAATATTATTTTACAATATTTAGAATAAAAGAATCGGCACCATTTGCCTCCAAAGATCCCGGGCAAGCTCCTAGCTAGTGTGCATTTATAATGAAAATCATAATTTACACAATCCGTGCTTATTTCACAAGCATGGCAATATGTTCATCCGCATCTCTTCCTTCGGTGCCATGCATGGTCAGCTATAGTTACCGAAGAGATATGTTGTACCGCATTTATATAAAATCCTGGTTTTGTGAAATTGAATGGGCCTTTGTTCTCCCCTCCTTTGGAGGAGTCAATTTTATTCCTCAATCCGAGGGCTAGAGGGTCCTTTGTGCTTCATTGGTGCCGTTCTGCTTTTCATGGCTAGCATCTGCCCACGGCAGAAGCATGCACGCCGATGGTCTCGTAGGGTGGGTAAAATGGTGCAAGGGGTCCCGCGCTGCCGGGCTTTTGGAGGTGAACATATAAACGGAAAAGGCATACCCACGCTCTTCATCCGTTTCATGTGTCATTGGCTCGTAAGCACCCGTTGTGGTTTTGTGAGTTACCAATATTCTTGTGGATTTGTGTCTTTTTGTTAGCCTTTTTGAGGGTTAAGTTGAGGCTGAGGACATCTCGGTACGACGTAAACGGACGCTATGCGACCGTTTGCGTCCGCGCGGATCGAAAATGCGTTTGCATCCTGCTCCAGTGGCGTCCACAGCGACGCAAACGAGACGCAAATATGCTGCATGTTTGCGTCTCCGCGGACGCTGCGCGGTCGCGCCGAGCGTTCGCTCGCTTCCCCCACGGGCCCGCCTGGCAGCGAGCCTGTATCAAGGGCATCGCTTCCGCAGCCAGCGCTTCCACGGTCAACGCTTTCGCGTCTGCGCCGCAACCTTCGCCATCAATGTCGCGGCTGCCTGTTCCGCGAGCGCACTGGCGCGCGGCGGCTAGGCTTCTGCGCCGCCTTCAATGTCATCGTTTCCCGTGCGCGGCCGGCCTTAAAAGTCGATCGACACAGTTCATGCCCTCGCCTACACCTCCACTCCCACCTCCACCACCGAGCTCCGCCGCAGCACCATGAGGAAGAAGAAAAACGACTTCGAGGCGTCCGGCAGCGGCACCAAGAAGGGGGAGCGGACGCAGAGGGTGCCGCTGCCCGTCAACATGGGGAGGCTGATGCACGGGAACTGGACGCCGTGTGACGCCTGGTCAGGTGTGCAATTGCCCGGCGGCTGGCGGCTCAGCTACCGCCGGGTGCCCGTCCCTCCCGTGCCTGCGCACGAGCCAGATAGGAGCGCCGAGATCCGGCGAAGGAGGCGGTACCTGCCGCTAGACCTCCGCACCGATCCCGCATACGCCATCGACTCCGACAGCTGGCGCACCTGGCTCGTGTTCGAGAGGGATTGGAGGAGGAGGGCGGGGTTCATGGGCGACAGGGACTTTCCCTTCGACCGTCCACCGGCGCCTCATCGTCGTGCGCAGCAGGCGCTGACGCCTGCGCAGTACGAGGACGAAGACGACGACTACATCGAGGCGCTGGCGTACCACAATGAGGAGGTCAAGGATGACAGCGACGACTACGTCGCGTGCATGTTCCAGGAATGGCAGCTGGCCATGGCGGAGGGTCGCAAGTTTGAGTACCCGGACAACATGACGGACGACGAGATCGCGAGGCTCGGCGTCCTCGTCTCCGAGAACGACCGACCTGTGCATCCGCCGCTACCCCGGTACGCCACCGGCATCATGCCGTCGGGCTGTCGGAGGATGAAGCCCTACGACTGGCGCTACAGGACTCGGCCACGCCACAACCGCCGCCTCCACCTCCGCCGTACAACCCGTGGGGCCCCCACCTCAGCACTGGGCTCCTCAACCTCCGCCACAGCCCTGGGATCCTCCACCTCCGCCAAAGCTCTGGGCGCCTCCACCTCCGCCACAGCCACATGACTGGGCTCCTCCACCTCCAGCACCGCCGGCGCGCCCGGCGTCGTTCCGCCGCTTCCGTCGTGCTCGACAGCGACGAGGAGAAGCAATAGGTGCAGGCGTTTAGGGTTTTTTCCATGTGTTCAACTATGTAAATTATGTTTTCATGTTATAAAAAATGGAAATTTGAGAAAAAATGCGTCGTGCCGCTGGAGCCACCCCGACGCAAACGGAGGCGCGATCGATTTTGACCATTTCGATCGACGCAAATGAACGCAACCGAATATTTTCGGACGCTGAAATGCATCACCAGATGCTGCAAGTTCTTCGTCTTCGAAGTGCCTGCCGTGTTCTTGAACGCAATGACGAAATAAAACTCTTCACTCTTATAATAGCACTGTGGCCTCTGCTGGCTGCTCTCGCATGTTCTAGTTAAAACCCCAAACAGTTCAAGCGCATCTCTCCAGGACCTTTGGATACGGTAGTACGTATACTACAGTGAAGTAGTAAAACCGCAGCTGTCGTCACGAAACGAACAGCAGAACATAAAAAAAAGGCCCACGAGAGGGCTGTGTATATATCTGTTCATATATACTGTGCGAGCCTGATCCGGTTCTGTTGGAGCACGCTGATCGTAGTGCTTCACGCCTATTTCTGATGCCCTCGTCTATGCGCGCAACTGTATCGTCTTGTCAATCAGGCAAATGTGTTTGGCACATGTGTTAGAAAAATCCTGTCTGGCCCTTTCGAACAGGTTTTAGGATTCCTAGAGAACAGCTCGATCGATCGATGATTCTCATCGAGCAGCGAACGTTGGAGGATTCTCATCGTGAGGTCACACATCATGAAAAGTGTTCCGAATCCACATTCTCTATTTTCAGTCTTGTTAACTACATACTATTATTTCACATCATCATTCCTTAAAAACGAAATCCATTTTGGATGATAGATCACCCACTGCCCAAAAAACATATTTCGAAATGTAATTTTTTTTGAAAAAAAATACCGTGCAAATTCAGACATCATCCTATGTTTGCACAGAAAGTTTCAGAAAAAAATAAATCTTGTCTTTTTGCACATGCCATATTAAATAACATTTTAATACATTTTCAACATTTTCCATAATAGGTCAAGACGATACAAGTAGAATGAGCTTACACCCGCTTGGGTATTTTAAAATATGTAAAACGGGAGTGGTTTTTTGGAACATGGGTGCATATGCTCCCTATAATTTGAAATGCATATTACACATATTTTCAATTTCAAAAAAATTGAAATAAAAAATTGGTACGTACATCTTCACGTGCTACGCGCTCACAAAGTCGTTTCATAAAAAATCGACTTATCATGTGACGTGTGTAAAAAAGATAAAATTCGGTGCTAAAAATAATGCTTTTCACATGATAAAGTTTCTCCTTTTTATATAGACCACAAAAAATATTGTTTTTTCGTGAAACTTGACGAATGCACATACATAATGAAGATGTACATGTATAATTTTTTGTCCAATTTTTTTGACATTTCGAAATATTTTTTTTTGGTAGAGGGAGCATACGCATCCGGGAGCCGAATTGAATTTCCGATGTAAAACGTCTTACATTAGCGAAAGGGAGAAGTACTAGAATTGAGACATCAAATTTGGACTTAACAATCGTCGAGGGACAAAAATCTACCTTTTCTGTTTCCTATGATTCTGTTGGCATGCCTTGCAGTTTATGTAGTATATTTTATTTTTTTCTGGGTTCCATATAATTCTTAAGATAATATTTTACTTCCACTGCAAACAGTCTAGTTCGCCGGAGAATTGACACCAATACTTGGAGCATGTTCAGAGGAATAGCACAATCATACTATTGTAGTAAATCAGAATATTCAAAAGGTTCCACTGCAAACAGTTGGATCTAGTTCGCCGGAGAAAACTGAACAGTAGAATGTTTCTCACCGGGAGCTGAATGTTTTCGTCGGCGATAGACCAGGCGATGGCACGAGGGTTCTTCTGCATGCTTCATCATGCACGCTCCGCTCCATTGCTGTTGTCTCCTGCCATTCAATGCATGGACACAAGCTGCAGATCAAGCTGCGGGAGATAAATCGTCATCTTGTACCTCAGGCATATATTCAACGGCTATAGTCTACGGATGGATATGTCATAGATTTACAGGTAGTCATGTGTTCTTCGATCAGTGCTAAACATCGGGGTAGGGTGCTTGCGAGTACAGTCTTCGTATTAGCACTGTTGCATTTGGCTCACTCGGTTGGCATTTTGTGTTGACGTGAGCTGTCGCTAAGCCATGACGTAAGAAATATCTTGTTACATAGTACAGCCTATCACTTTTCTAGATGGAACAATAATTCCATTAGTGGGTATAAGCTCAACAATATCACTTGCTATGTACCAAATCACTCGGGAAATCAGGGACACAGCCCGGCCATACGGCTGGTTCCTGAACCCTAAGAGCATCTCCACTCGTCCCCCGACGAGGCCCCCGAGCGACGTTTTTTCCATCCGGACGGCGAAATTCGGTCCAGTCGCGCCTCCGGTTCCTCGTTTTCGTCCGGATTTGGCCCTTCATCCATCCGGCGAGCCCACGCCATCCCCGCCCCCCCGGGGCGCGCTCGGGGACTCCGGACGAAAGATTTTGGCGCGAAACGTCGTGTGGACCCGCGTAGTCGGCCGACCGGAAAACCAAATCATGTCGATTTTCCCTCCAATTTGCTTGCATATCCCCATTCCCTCCAATTTGCTTGCATATCCCCATTCTCTCCCGCCGAAATCCCCCAATCTCCTCGTCTTCCGCGCTCCAGTTCCGGCGGCGTCTTCTCGTCCACCACCACTCTCCTCCTCTTGTTCTCGTCCACCACAATGCCGCCGAAGGCGCCGGCGAGGAAGATGCGGGCGAAGAAGACGAGCCGCCGGGCATGTCGAACGCCGAGTGGGCGGCGGACGAGAAACGGCGCGAGGTGGAAACAAGCGCCGTGGCGGAGAGGGTGAAAAGAGCCGCCGCCAAGAGGTCGGCGGCGGCGGCCCAGGACGAACAAGCGAGGCTGATCAGCATGGCCTTTAGCGGCGGCGGCAGCATGTTCCCCGGCCAATGGCCGACGCAAGGTACAACCAGTTCCCCGTCGTCCTTCTACCCTTCGCTGTACTCGCCGTCGCCGACTGCCGTGTTCCAAGAGGGTGCCTACGTCCAACCGTCCAGGTCCACGACGTCGCCGCTCGAGCTTGACGTCGGCGGCGGCAACCTGTTCGAGGGCACCTCGCCGGCCCTGCGACGAGGGCCGCTCCCGTTCGGTGCGACGGCGGCGCCGAACGAAGAGGAGATCCACGAGATTATCACCTCCGGCTCCATGGCCGCCGCTGCGAGCCCGGGGTTCTTCATGACCGCCGCCGCTGCGTGCCCGGGGTTCTTCACGCAGGAGGAGACGAGGGAGACGACAGCTGTGGCGGCGCGCAACGGGCATCGGGAGGATGTTGCCGACGGAAGCCAAGCCGTCGAAGAAGAAGTCGAGGAAGAAGAAGAGCCAACTCAAGCCGCCGCCAACCTGTCGAAGGGGAAGAAGAAGAGGAAGAAGGACTCGCCGCTCGCCGAACCGCGTATCAAATGGACGCCGAAGGAAGAGGAGTGCCTCGCCGAAGCTTGGATGACCGTGTCCACGAACGGCATAATCGGGGCCAATCGGTCGTTCGACACATACGGCTTCGAGTGAAGCAGGCGTACGAGGAACGCAAACTCGTCGATCCCTACTTCAACAAGACGAACATGAACGTGTACCGGGAGAGAAGGCAATGGCCACCCATTGGGGGATCATGCAGACGGCGTGCAGCAAATGGCACGGCATACAGGAGGAGGTCGACAAACGGCCGATCAGCGGCCACGACTTGGAGCAAAAGGTATGCTCCGCCGACCCTGCATCACCGAGGTACATCGTCGTTCCTCAACGTCTACGCCCGCCTCGAGAATTGCGAGAAGTGGAAGGAAACTCGCACGACCCTCTCGAAGAGCAAGACCGAGCAGTACAAACCCGATGCTCCGGCGGCTTGCGCGGCGGAAGGGCGCCCTGAACTCGGCCAGAAGAAGCTGAAAGAGCTCAAACGGACGGACAATCCCGCCGACAGGATGCAGGCGTCGATCGACAAGTGCTGGGCCGACTTGAGGTCGCACGCCGACGGGAGGAACGACAAGTTCGACGGCAGGTGGCGGGAGATGCTCGCCAACCAAGGCGTCCGGATCGCCCTGCTGAAGACGACGGCGGCGAAGAAGAAGAGGAACACAGACTTGGCGTTCCTGATGGGCGGCGGCGACATGGAACTGATGGACGAGGAGACGAGGAATTGGTACCAGGGCCACCGCAGCGACATCCTCCGAGCCACTCCGGCCAGTCCTTCGCCGTCTCCGCCGGCTCCTACCTCGTCTACCTCACCATCTACCTCGTCGACTGCGGCTGCTTCGACGTCCACTGCCGCTGCTTCCTCGTCGCCCGCCGTAGCCGCTTCGGCCACGGCGTGTGATGGAACTGGTCCGTCGGACACCGCCGTGCCGGCCGGGACTGCCGACGAGCCTGTCTCCGTGTAATTTCTCTCCGATCGCCGATCTGTGGCTGATCATTTTGCTCCTTTTGCCGATCGACTGGCCGTACTTGTAGCGTGGGACGGCGATTTGTTTGAATTTAAACTCTATCCTCCGAACTCCGGGTGGACGACTGGAAATACGGTCCTCCCCACGACTTAATTTCGTCCAATCCGGCGGTTGTTTCGTCCGGATTTGGGCGTGGGGAGCGCCAACGAGTGGGGATGCTCTAACTCCACGCCATCCGCTGCCATAATGTCCGTGAAAAATCGAGATCTATCGACTAAAAAGGGGTGGGTTAGAGAACATAAAAATACTTTGAATTAGAGCAAATAAAACTAAAACAACAGAAAATACACTTGATCTAGCAACAAGATGCAACAAAAAAATTGCAAGAGAGAGCTAGAGAACGAAGACAACAGGTGTTCCTCGAAGATTGAGTTGTTGCAACTCTACGTGTCTTTGTTGGAGAGACTACCCATGCGTGCCTCCAAGTTCTCACACTTATGCTGTGTTTGGTTGCAATGAATTGGTCTCCGAATTGGGTTTTCGAAATTGAAAACCCGAATACCACCGTTTGGATGTGTTCAGTATTCGTTTCTGGAATTGGAAACCAATTCAGAGGGCACCCCAGCCCGCGACTAACTTACCCCCCTCTCAATTCAGAGGTCTAGACCTCTATATTGGCGCAGTATTCCCGAACCGTTCCCCGCGAGCGAGCCTCGCTCGCACTCATCTCCTCCACGCGTGATGCTCGCCTCGCTCGTCGTCGCTCAGCCAGCGCCGCCGCGTAGGTATGCTCCGCCATCTCTCTCTGTCCCCTACCCTCTCTCTCTGGCCACCATCCGCCACCCCTGGCCCCCCTTCTTCCCCTTCTTCCCCGCCTCCCCTTCCCCTGGCTGCCCCCTCCCCGCGGTGGAACCCTAACCCTAGCGGTGGAACCCTAACCCTAGCGGAGAGGGTTGCCCGGCTGCAGGTGGTGCAGCGTGGGCATCTCCTCTCTGTGTAGCGGCGGCCAGAGGGGGTCGACGGTTGTGTGTGTGGCTGTGTATATTTGTGAAACTACTTGTTTTTTTCCACTTCGATTTTGCAGATATTTAGGAGAAGTGTTGAGTTTGGTTGAAGGTTTGAAATTCATTCTCTGTACTTTGGATATGAGATATGAACTTGGGCAATATGGAATTTTGTTGTTTGTCATATGAATGCTTACATGTTAATTAGTTAATATGAACTTGGGTTGTGCATAATTAGGTTTTAAACTTTGTATTTGAATTGTAGCATCATCATGTCTCACCAAGAGATAGTTCATTACATTTCCGAAGAGAACAAAAGAAGAAAAAGAAAAAGGATATTGTTCACAAAGTTGTATTTCGAGGTGTCTATGGTTGCTTTAGCATATGGTAGTACTCAAAGGTCACCGAGGGACCTAGGTGCCTTCGATGACTTTGAGAAGAAGGTTGCATACAGAAAGTATGTATTGGGAAGAACATTCAATGGGATGGAGACAAGATGCTATGATGAGCTACGTTCAACCAAAAGAAATTTCCATAATCTTTGTGTTATGCTTCGTGAGAAGGGTGGTCTCAAAGATACAACCTATGTCACAGTAGAAGAAAATGTTGCTATGTTCTTACAAGTAGTTGGCCATGGAACTAAAATGAGGATGATTGGCTATGAGCGGTCTTTAGAGACAACCAGTAGGCACTTCAGGAATGTGTTAACTGCAACTTATCTTTAACCGGGGAGTTCATCAAGCTTCCTGAGCCTACTGCCACCCCTTCCGATGATTACAAATGGAAGTGGTTTCCTAATGCTCTTGGAGCTCTAGACGGGTGTCATATTGATGTGTTTGTGAGGGTGACTGACGAAGGGAGGTACATGAATAGAAAACAAGACATCACCACAAACATGTTGGGTGTGGTTGATTGGAACGTGAAGTTTCTCTATGTTCTACCTGGTTGGGAGGGCTCAGTATCGTACTCAAAAGTGTTGAAAGATGCCATGAGAATTGACCGCCAAGATGCATTTGTTGTACCACAGGGTACCTCTCTTTGCTCTTGGCTTTCTTTTTTCTCATGTTTAATTCATAACTAACTTACGCATTTGCAATATAGGAAAGTACTACCTAGTTGATGCGGGCTATACAAATGGACCTGGATTTCTATATCCATTTCGATCCACTAGGTACCACTTGAAAGAGTGGGCTGCTAGTGTACTATAGGGCCCCAAACTAAAAAGGAATTGTACAACTTGAGGCATTCTCGTGCTAGAAATGTAGTGGAGATATGTTTTGGGCTATTGAAGAAAAAATGGGTCATCCTACGTTCTTGTTCTTTCTTTTCCATAGAAGACTAGGAAGTGAAGAATTGGCAAGCTATCTCTACTATATATTCAAAAGACCGTGCCACAGGTGCAGGTGCAAGGACAGGAGGTGAGTGTGCTCAAGTTGGATCCTCATAGGTTCCTCAGGTGGTTGTGGAGGATGATGAAGAAACTCCTGAGCTGCTGCTGGGCGCGGAGTTGATGAAGGAGAATTTTATGCGCAACGTTGAGTGGAACCCCAAGAGGAAGGTATGATGAGCACAACAGGAAGTTTTCCCCCCAGTAAGAAACCAAGGTTTATCGACCAGTAGGAGAAAAACGTTCTCTCCCGAGGTGTTGCGAACCAACTCGTGGCAGGGCGCACTGCCGGCGTCAGCAGCAACGTGTAGACCTGCACACTGATGACGCGTAAAGCACACGCCCGTTGGGAACCCCAAGTGGAAGGTGTGATGCGTACAGCAGCAAGTTTCTCTCAGTAAGAAACCAAGGTTTATCGAACCAGTAGGAGTCAAGAAGCACGTCGAAGGTTGATGGCGGCGGGATGTAGTGCGGCGCAACACCGTGGATTCCGGCGCCAACGTGGAACCCGCACAACACAACCAAAGTACTTTGCTCCAACGAAACAGATGAGGTTGTCAATCTCACCGGCTTGCTCGTAACAAATGATTAGATGTATAGTGTGGATGATGATTGTTTGCGTAAAACAAGTAGAACAAGTATTGCAATAGATTGTATTCAATGTAAAAGAATGGACCGGGGTCCACAGCTCACTAGAGGTGTCTCTCCCATAAGATAAATAGCATGTTGGGTGAACAAATTACGCTTGGGCAATTGACAAATAGAGAGGGCATGACCATGCACATACATGATATGATGAGTATAGTGAGATTTAATTGGGCATTACGACAAAGTACATAGACCGCTATCCAGCATGCATCTATGCCTAAAAAGTCCACCTTCAGGTTATCATCCGAACCCCTTCCAGTATTAAGTTGTAAACAACAGACAATTGCATTAAGAAACCACCAGAAGAAATCCTCTACACCAACACCCATTACTAGGAGCTGGAGTGAGGTATACACATCATCATGAACAAACCAGATGGTTTTGTTCATAAATTGCACAGGCATGATCACAAGCACACAAAGGGTGGGGTAACCCTGCTTTGATCATCACTTGGTCAGAGACCAAGTGTAACCTGGTAGAAATGGCAAGGACCAGGGATCAATCAAGCCTATACCCATGGTTATGCCAACCAGAATAGTGGTAGCATCTTCCAAATGGAAACAGGAAGGAAAACCATCCCAGAAACTTATCCAAGTATAACCGTGACTACACTAGCCCTTTTAAGACCACCGTAATATAGACATTTATATGTCTATTTTCATTTCAACATCAAATAACCTAGCAGCCTATGAAAGACTACCAGGATTAGTGCACGAAGCATCCAACAGGGGTAGGAGCAACCATTTCTAGCAGACACGTACTGCTAGGGTCACAACAACTACCTAGCCACACAAGAAAGTCACCAAAGCAAGTATATCATTACCCAGAAGGGTTCAAATGGAGCTAGGGTTCCCAACATATGTTGGCATCCCTCTAGCTCAATCAAATTAACTGTCAGATGATCACAACTGCAAGCAGTTCACATCATTTATTCACTTAGCCAAGCAAGACAACACAAATAAATGAATATACAAGAAGTCAATACACCAGAGCTTTGCAAATGATCCAGAGGATCACTGCAAGCATCAACAGATGCTTGAGCAAGCACCAAGCACACACCAGAGCCAAGCCTCGTGTGATGCACACACAACACGATGAGAGCAATAGTGAGGCACGAGCTATGAAACAACAACATTTACAAGGAAATGATGATCATGTGATCATCGCCAGCTTGCTAAAGCATGCCGATACATGCTAGAGCCAACCTAGCAACAAATCATGGATCATTTGACTAACACAACACCAATTCATCAACAAGTTGCTTCACAGACCTAATCACATAAATAATTTATGATTGTATCCGAAGCACATCAAATGCTTAATGAATCATTGGATCATAATACACCAGCTAAACATATAAATTCATCACTGTATAACACAGATAAGCCACAGTGATAATCAATTGAGCATAATCATAAATCTGAGCACCAGAATAAGCCACAATGGCTCTAGCACTTGCAAACTTGCAAGAAATTGCACACTGTAATCAAGCCAGGGTATTACACATGAACACACTTGAATTCTAGCCAGCATAGCAACTAAAATAGAGGCACATATCAGGAAATGAGTGAAAACAGCAAGCACTGGCGTGGCCAGGGTAATACTGGTTAAGGCCAGTAGGGCCAGTAGCAAGAATGCAGCTGAAGACAGCCTATGGCCATGGCGATAGAGCAACAACAGCAGCTAGCCAGAAGCGCAGCAGTAGCACACACGCATGCACAGCAAGCCCAAGTGGTAGAGCATGACAGAGAAGGAAGAAGCAAGGAAGAGGATGGAGGCACGCGTACCTGGAGCGAAGCACACGGCGTGCCATGGCGGCACAGCGGCACGGGCCAACCACGGCAGCGCCAAGCCGCGGCCAGGCCTGGCGTCGCCGAGCGCGAGCACCCCATCACCACCACGGCAGCAACCACGGCGGCGTCACGGCGCCAGAAGCGCCGGTGAGCGACGCATCACCATGCGGGCGAACGCGATGGGTGCAGACGAAGGAGAAGACGTGTGTGGTGACCCTGCATACCACTGCATGTTGTAGTATGCCAGTCGTTGATATAACATTCACGAAGTACCATTCCGCAAATATTACATCCCTCAGAGTAGTACAACAGAACATAGCAGGGTCCATAACTCATTCACTTATTATTACAAGCATCTTACATATATTGTCTTGGAGCTCCTCTTGGGTCCTAAGAGGGATACTCCTGGGTTCGAGGTGAACCCAACTTAGCTTACAATATAAGAGTCTCATTAAATTATACATTTATTGCCTCGAGCAGCTAAATACTAAGAGTTCGGGCTGCTCGGTTACTACTACTACTGGATGTCTCTAGGCTTGATCTCCTCCGGAAGCCTCCCCGGTTCCGTAGACGATGAGGTAGTCTACGCCCTCAATACCTCCGGAGAGGTCTCGGTTCTTCATAGCCGATGATCTCGGCTCCTTCATTGTTGTCGTAGTCCTCCTCCGCATCGATCTCGGACAATCTAAGCATGGGATTTAAGAGTGGTATGAGTACGAGCGTACTCAACAAGTTCATTATAGATAAGAGGTGTTTAATGCACTATCTACGATATTAGACCAGAAAGTCTAATACCAATGCAAGTTTTGGTAAACATTTCTTCAAGAGATTGCTTTTATTCCAAAGAGCTATGTCCGGCATCCTTCACCGGTTTACTAGAACTTCATGGAGCTCCTTTCCGGCCGCGTTCGCAGTTCCTTATCCCGGAACAGGGAGTGACACGTCACAGTTCTTTACACTCTGCAGAGGTGTGTTGCTTTACCCATAAGAGATATTAACCTTGGTGCCAACTGGGCAGCTTTCCCGTCCACACTTCCTTTGGTGTGAGGCCCGGTATAAGGTCTAGCCAATCATGTTCCTCCGCTACCTCGAACACCCACCCGTTGTTGCATGCCCCGACCCTGGGTCCACGCCGGTCCCATTATTCCCGTAATTTTAGGGTGGACCCCGACCACGACAACAGTGCTGGGCTCTACCATACACTCCTACGCCAGTAGCTGCAACCCATCATAGACCGCATTACCGTGGGGAATTATAATGGGATCCCCACCCTCCGGTTGTTCCGCAAGACACAACTGCTACGGCAAGCAATGATTTACCGTGGGGAATTAGAATGGGATCCCCACCCTCCGGTTGTTCCGCCAGACACAACTGCTACGGTAAGCGCATCCGTTGATGAACGAGAGGTGGAAACACTTTTGACTACTCCGTCCCACCCGGATCTTATGGTTAACACGGTTATTACGGCACAAGAATCACTCGGCGACATTTGTTGTTTAATCCTAGATGGATATAAACCCATGCAATGGAACCTCCACCATATCAACACAATCCATGGTTCCATTGCCCACCACATAGTCATATTCATAGTTATGAAAGTAGTGGTTTTGATTTTTATGCAATAGTGATATCCATAATACTTTGCAAGTAATTTGATAGAAATACTCAAATGGCATGAGCAAGTGATGAACTTGCCTGAATAATGCAAAGTTTTGTAGTTGGAAGGTGTGGACTGACCCTTGTCACTACAAGAAAAGTTGCCATGGCCGACGAAGTTGAAGTCGCGCCGTGGTTGCTGGTGTACCATGGCCGACGATTTTGGTCCCTCCGTGGTGCATGTCAAAACTTTTTTTTCTCGTTTTTGAGGCCACCTAGCCCGACGAAAGCGGCCAAAATGTCGCGTATGGTGGCCCGGGACGTGGTGCATCGCGAATTCTCGGGTTCGCCGGCCGAGTCAACGCAAATCCGCACCGCCGAGGGATGTAGGGCCCAGATGGCAGCCTCTCCGGCATTGTTTTTTTCTCGATCGCGCCATCTCGTTCAACGTTCTCCGATCGAGCCGTTTACGATGCGGGATCATGGGTCCCGCATGTCATCCTCTATGAACCAAAATTCTTTCTATTCTTAGATTTTTTTTTGACCCCCGATTTCACGGCTACTTCCTTTTTCTTTTGATCCCTTGCCTCCTTGGAAACGTTGAGACCGGCTGCTGCTAAATGGGACCCGCATGTCATCCTCTATGTGCAATCAACTTTCTTTTCTTGGAGTTTTTTTGGCACCTCAAATTTGGTCACTTGCCTTTTTCTTTCGATCCCCTGCCGCCTCTCAAACGGTGATACCGCTGCTGCTAAATGAGACCCGCATGTCATCCTCTATGCACTATAAAACTTTCTTTTCTTGAATTATTTTTGGCACCTCACATTTGGTCACTTACCTTTTTCTTTCGATCCCCTGCCGCCTCTCAAACGGTGATACCGCTGCTGCTAAATGGGACCCGCATGTCATCCTCTATGTACTATAAAACTTTCTTTTCTTGGAGTTTTTTGGCACCTCAAATTTGGTCACTTGCCTTTTTCTTTCGATCCCCTGCCGCCTCTCAAACGGTGATACCGCTGCTGCTAACTGGGACCCGCATGTCATCCTCTATGTACTATAAAACTTTCTTTTCTTGAATTATTTTTGGCACCTCATATTTGGTCACTTACCTTTTTCTTTCGATCTCATGCCACGTTTGAAACGTTGAGGAACCTGCGGGCTCATGGGACCCACAGGACATCCTCTATGTACTATAAAAGTTCATTTTCTTGGTTTTTTTCACCCTCGATTTTTGGCAATTTCTTTTTTCTTTTGATCCCTGCCGCCTCTCAAACGGTGATACCGCTGCTGCTAAATCGGACCCGCATGTCATCCTCTATGTACTATAAAACTTTCTTTTCTTGAATTATTTTTGGCTGCTCATATTTTTTCACTTGCCTTTTTCTTTCGCTCCCCTGCCGCCTCTCAAACGGTGATACCGCTGCTGCTAAATGGGACCCGCATGTCATCCTCTATGTACTATAAAACTTTCTTTTCTTGAATTATTTTTGGCTCCTGATATTTTTTCACTTGCCTTTTTCTTTCGATCTCATGCCACGTTTGAAACGTTGAGAGACCTGCTGGCTCATGGGACCCGCATGTCATCCTCTATGTGCTATAAAAGTTTCCTTTGTTGGATTTTTTTCACCCTCTGATTTTTGGCTTGCCTTTTTCTTTTGATCCCCTGCCCCCTTTGAAACGTTGAGTAAGCTGTTGGCTCAAGGGACCCGCATGTCATACTCTATGTCCATCAACTTTCTTTTCTTGGATTTTTTTCACCCCCTAATTACTAGCTACTTTCTTTTTCTTTTGATCTCAAGCCGCATTACAAACATTGAGACCGCTACTGCAAAATGGGACCCACATGTCATCCTCTATGTACAATAAATCTTGGATTATTTTTGGCTCCTGATATTTGGTCACTTGCCTTTTTCTTTCGATCTCATGCCACCTTTGAAACATTGAGTAAGCTGCTGGCTCATGGGTCCCGCATGTCATCCTCTACGAACAATAAAAGTTTCCTTTCTTGGAGTTATTTTTGACCCCTAATTTCTTGCTATTTTCCTTTTTCTTTTGATCCCCTGCCCCCTTTGAAACGATGAGGACCGTTGTTGGCGGGTCGGTCCCACATGTCATCCTCTATGAACAATAAAAGTTTCCTTCGGTGGATTTATTTTTGACCCCTAATTAATTTACGGCTATTTCCTTTTTTTTCTTTTGATCCCCTGCCGCCTTGGAATTGTTGAGAATGCTGCTGCCTCATTTTTCTTTTGGTCCTGTGCCGCCTTGGAAACGTTGAGACCGCTTCTACAAAATGGGACCCGCATGTCATCCTCTATGTACAATAAAGTTTCTTTTCTTGGATTATTTTTGGCTCCTTATATTATGTCACTTGGCTTTTTCTTTCGATCTCATGCCGACTTTGAAACGTTGAGGATGCTGCTGCCTCATGGGTCCCGCATGTCATCCTCTCAGAACGATAAATGTTTTCTTTTCTTGTATTTTTTTACCAACTGATTTTTGGCTTTTTTTATTTTCGATCCCCTGCCACCTTTGAAACGTTGACGACGCTCGCTGGCTCATGGGTCCCCGATGTCGACCTCCCAGTACAAGAAACATGTGATATTTTATTTTGCAGACAATAAACGTTGTATTTCGCTCTGAGCTATTGCAAACGGATAAATTAAATCTTTATATCTACATAAACAAACTTATATGTTGAATCTCCTTGTTTTTTGTTTTTGCGAAGCATAGGACTTTCCTGTTTTTTTTTAGAAAAATTCGACCTTTCCTGTTTTGGAGTGGGCTGAAATTGTACGAGTCAAAAGGCCCGAGCAGGATAGTTCGAAGGCCCGGATGTCCAGATACTGACCCAATTGAAATCTTTCTTTTCTTGGATTTTTTTTCACACCCCGATTTACGGCTACTTCATTTTTCTTTCGGTCTCGTGCCGCCTTGGAAGCGTTGAGACCGCTGCTATAAATTGGGACCCGCATGTCATCCTCTATGTACAATAAAGTTTCTTTCTTGGATTATTTTTGGCTCCTGATATTATGTCACTTGCCTTTTTCTTTCAATCTCATGCCGACTTTGAAACGTTGAGGAAGCTGCTGGCTCATGGGTCCCGCATGTCATCCTCTATGAACAATAAAAGTTTCCTTTGTTGGATTTATTTTTTCCCCTAATTTCTGGCTATTTGCCTTTTTCTTTTGATCCCCTGCCCCCTTTGAAACGATGACGACGCACGGTGGCAAGTCGGTCCCACATGTCATCCTCTATGAACAATAAAAGTTTCCTTTGATGGATTTATTTTTGACCCTAATTAATTTCCGGCTATTTCCTTTTTTCTTTTGATCCCCTGCCGCCTTGAAATAGTTGAGGATGCTCTGCTGCCTCATGGGTCCCGCATGTCATCCTCTCGAAAGGTAAATGTTTCTTTTCTTGAATTTGTTTACCAACCGATTTTTGGCTTATTTTTCTTTCGATCTCCTGCCACCTTTAAAACGTTGACGACGCTGTCGGCTCATGGGTCCCCAATGTCAGCCTCCCCATACCGCAAATCCTCTTTACGCAAAGGTTGTATTTCTAGATAGATAAGGTGGATTCGAATCTGCCATGGTTCAGGCGACTCGGGTAAGCCTTCTTGCACTCGATTAATGGAAGTAGTGTATAGCAAGGTCAAGACATGTGGCTCGGTGTAATGAATCTATTTGAATCATGTTGTGGGTTCAATCTGATAGTTCTCTAACGGGTCAGCCAAAATAGAAATTAAGTTTTTTTCTAAAACGGAAATGCAAATTAAGATGAACACAAACATTAGTTATCATAATAGCCGATCATACATACATACTTGCTAAGAGCAAAAGCTTGCCGAGTTTTACCACCCATACAATTAATTAGCGGTTCGGATAAGATAACCTTATATAAGTATAACTACAAATGCATTTGCTAAGGGCTCATGGGGCAACAGAACTAGACAACCGCGAACTTTATGACCAGCATGTCACAGCGGCATCGAAAGATCTTGACCTTCAACTTTGATCCAATGCGAAGTTTGGCACCGTCAATGAACTTTTTCCACCTGGAAGTAACAGCCAAGCGGCCATCTGTGGGACTGACGGAGTACCATCCCTCCACGGTGAGACCTTCACTCTCCATGACGAGGGAAATCTTGCCCCTTCGGCCAGCATTGAGATCCTTGGCGATACTTTTAGGCAATTTCTGATTCAAAGCAAGAGATACCACCAAAAATTAGTCAATGGCACCAATGCACCGAACCATGTGAGACTTTGAGCGAGAGAAGACATCAAGATAAGAGCGAGTTATGCTTGTCATATACTCACGAACATAGCCTTCGGATGCGTCCTGGTCACCACACGGGTGGCCACAGCAATGAGCTGAGACCTCGGTGATCCGGTGCGGGCGAGTGCAGGAGCCTGGGCTGGTACACGAGCTGGTGTCGATGCGGGGAGGCTGGCCGGGCGAGGTGCGATGAACGGTGCCTCTAGAGGAACCGGTGCGTGATGCGGAGACTGCTAGGCGGGTGCGATGAACGGTGCAGCTAGAGGAACCGGTCGCTGATGCGGGAGCCTGTCTGGGCAGGTGTAGTATATGGGGCCTCTACAGGAACCAATGCTGATGTAGGGGACTGGCTGGGTAGATGCGATGAACGGAGCTGGTACAGGAACCGGTGCTGATGCGGGGAGAGTGGGAAGCCGGTGCCGGTGCTTGGTGTGGTTGCCCTTTGTGACATCCGCTCATGTTCCATCGGGGGATCTGCAACTTTGATCATGTTAAACCCGAGCAAGCTAGAACGAGAGGGAATGGTTTAGAACAAGCTGCTCGAAACGGTTATCAAAAGATATGAGTAGAAAAAAGTTACATATTATATATTTGGAAGTGTCTCCAACTACGTAAGCGATTACGTATATCCGCCCGTTTGAGTTTCGATCCTCGGCTCGTCGCCCTTCTTCAGACCGTAGTCAAAAGCAAACTTTCTCCAATCATGTCCATACAAATATGTGATGGCCTGCGTCTTGTAGACATACACCTCATAGACCGTGTAGGTGTTCATCAATTTGCCATTGCCATGCATAGTGAAAGACCCTTCATGCGGACACATCTCGGTTAATCATAGGACGAAGTTCACAAGGTACGATCTGCATGTGAAAATTGATACAAATGTAAGAAGCCAGGAAGACTAAAAACAAGACTTTACTATATGCCAATTCATGCTAAACCACTGAGAATACATACCTGTAACTCTGTGAAGGAGCTACTAGAAAGGTAGATAGAGCCATAGGAGGTGTTATATGCGGGGTATGTACATGGGCCCACCATATTCCCGCAAGCTCGGCATCGGGATGGTGAAGGAAACATGGGAGGTACTACTGGTGCGTAGCGCCGAATGTAAGTGGAAGAATTAGGTTGTGTAAAGTGCATAGTTCGGAGCAATGCAAATGTTGACAAGCGAGTGGATAACACTATGTTACAAAGCTGAACGAGTGAAAAATTAGTGTATGATGAATATAAGCATGCTAATTTGGTGTTTCCGAATTCTAAAAAGCATTAGACGAGTCAGGTGATAATATCCGACATAAATCATGGCATGTATATGTGGCTTAAGAAAATATACCCGAACCCTTGGATGGTTACGGCCCGGCTGGTCCTTGGACTTGAGCTTATATAAGCATCCGGAAGGTGGGGCCGACAATAACTTGGTGGCAGCCTCTGCGGATGCCTCATCGGCGGCGGTTGCAATCCTTTTGACCAATGAAGGGTTAGCGGTTTCGATCGCATATGAAAATTGAAGAGCAACGGACATCGGCGGTGATATATAAAATGAATCTATGAGACAACGATGCATATAGTGCTGGATGTAAGTGTAAGAATAGGTGTGTGTGTTTCCGAACTATTGGTAAGCATTAGACAAAGCCGGCAATAAACGGACAAAAATCAAATCATGTATGAGGATTAAGAAAATATACACGCTATCGAAAAGGGTACCACCCAGCTGGCCCGTGGCCTTGTGCTTGAGGAGGTTTTCGAGAAGATGGTGGCGGCACCATCGTCTTCACGAGCAGCCTCATCGGGATCATTTTTTATCCATTTGAGTAGAGGCACGAAGTTTCATCCTGCATATGAATAGCAACAGAACTCATCATTGATATTTAATAAATCTATGAGATAGACTGATGCAAATAGTGCGGGTGTAAGTGGAAGAATAGGGTTGTGCATAGAGAACGAGTTGACAACAATGCAAATGATTACAAAAGAAGCCAATGGAAATCAACAGTTTATATACTTGGATGAGACAGATCGAAAAGTGAAAAATTAGTGTATGATGATTGTAAGCAAACGTAGTGTTTCGAACTTTTGGTAAGCATTAGACAAAGCCAACGATAATTAAACAGATAATAATGAAATCATGTATGTGGATTAAGAAAATATACCAGATTCATTAAAAGGTCACCACCTAGCTGGCCCATGGCCTCGTGCTTGTAGAGGTTTTCGGAAGATGGTGCCGGCACCATCGTCCTCACAGCGAGCCTCATTAGCCTCATTTTGCATCCACTTGAGTAAAGGCGCAGCAGTTTCAGCCTGCATAAGAATGGGAACAGATCTCGGCAGTGATATTGAATGACTACGAGACGATCGATGCATATAGTGCTCGGATGTAAGTGGAACGGTATGGCCGTGTATGGACAACAGTTCACAACAATGCAAGGGTGTGTTCGGTTCTGAAACAGCGTGGAATGGAATGGAATGGTTCCATTTCAGAGGAATGGAATGGTTAAATTTTGGTTCGGTTGGGATAAATGGAGAGCAGAAGAGATCGAGGTTAAACTAACCATTTGTCTCAAAATTGTAATTAACAATTGCAAATGACATTTTAATCTCAAAGTCGTAATTAACAGCGCATAATGGTGCTCTTTTAATCTAAAAATCGTAATTAACATCATTTTTTGTTGGGTTAGGGAACTGGAGTAGATGAACATTACTTGTATGATGATTGTAAGCAAACGAATTTGGTGTTTCTAAACTTTTGGCTTCGAGATCTTATGGGTTTCAACTCTAGCCTACCCCAACTTGTTTGGGACTGAAAGGCTTGGTTGTTGTTGTTGTTGTTGTAAACTTTTGGCAAGCATAGAAAAAACCGACAATAAACGAGAGAAAAATCAAGGCATGTTTTGTGGATTAAGAAAATATACCATATTCATTAAAAGATCACCACCCAGTGGCGCGTGGCCTTGTGTTTGTAGAGGCATTTAGAAGATGGGGGCGGCATCAACATACTGGCAGCTCTGATCAGCCGCAGTTTTGATCTTCCTTTTGAGTAAAGGCCCTAAAGTTTCGACTGCATATGAATAGCAAAACAAAAGGCGGACCTCGGCGGTGATATTGAATTACTGTATGAGATAGAGCGATGCATATAGTGGATGCTCTTAGCCTTTTGCGGCGTGAACACTAGCTATGGACGGACAAAAAACTAGTTAACTCAGCTTTGTCTAGATATGAATGTACTACCACCATCCAAAAGCTTAAGCCTTATTTATTTTTGAGAAATCAAAACAAGCAAAGTTTGACCAAAATTTTAGAACATTCTATCAACAAATATAATACTTTGTAGATACCGTAGGAAAATATATTTTATTATCTATTTAATGATATTAATTTTGTATTTTGCATGTTACGATTTTTGGTAAAAGCTTAGTCAAACATGGTATAGTTTGACTTTCTAAAAATAATATAAGCCGAAAGCTTTGGGATGGAGGCAGTAGTATCTAGAGCTAAAACACATCTAGATACATCCGTATCTACAGATAGTTGAGTCAATTAATTTGGATCTGAGGGAGTATCAGATTCAGACTACATCATGGTAAGTTGGTTAAAAAAATTACCCACAGGCGGTCCTCGCCCGACTCGGCATTGGCATTTCGCTTCTTGTCTTGCAGATCGGGCCATGCTCCTGCGGCAGGTGGGGGCGCTATTCTCGTTCCCCATAGCCTCGGCCACGGAACTCGGAGGTACCAACCTGATACGGAGAATATAGAGCATGGTGTCACGGAGGCTTTACGCACAAACGAGCTGAAGACATGTGCTACTTTAAGCATATTCCGAACGAGGAACAGATTGAGGATGCAGAGAGACACTTAAAAGGTAAAGAGTGGATAATCAAACGGAGTACCTGCTTCGCGGGGCTGGGGACGCAGCTCAGGCTCAGCCAACTGCCCACATGCGTGGTGGCCTTACGCTCCATTGCCCCCACCGCCGAGGTCTTACCTTTCATGTACAAGCTGACAAAAGATACAGTGAGGATCAGCAGAAACTACAAAGGTTGCAAATGTCGACAAATAAAGGAAGAACACCCCAATCCAAGCAAAGGTAGCCCCCGCCCCCACCCCCATCAATCACTCCCAGCTCGAGGGTGACCAGAAAGACGCCCCTTCGCCCCGGAATAGAAAAGAGATGCGCAAGATAGCGAGGAGAGGAAAAAAGAACCGATCTCGAGAAAGGAAAGAACATTACTAGTCCTACCTAATCCGCTTGGTCTAGATGCAGCTTGCCCCTCCAAGCTGGATGCCTGGATGGTGGAGGCGAAAGGAGGGGATCGAGCTAGCGGCTTGCATCCGTCGGCAATTGGCACTCGATAGGGAGAGAAGGGGTGCTACATAAAGGGGAGGGGTAACATATATTATTACACAGTGAACTTACTGATGTGACTAGTCATTACATGTCTCACTGAAACTAGGGCCCATAGCGTGGCACCCCAAATTCACTTGAAGCTGGCCGGCGGGACGCATTGGCGCGTCAAGAAACTCCCGAGTTGTAGCGGGGAAATGAAACATTTCACAAAAATTCGAAATTCAAGCACGCCGCCACGCGCCAAGCACGCGGCTGTTCCTTCCTCTTCCTCGGTTCCTCCTCCCCTATCCGAAAAAACCCCAAATCCCAAGCTCAAACCAAAAAAAAAAATCCCGTGGCCGCCATGCATGTCCTCGTTAACCCGTCGGAGATCGTTCCCGGACGATGCGGACCCCCGCCCTCGGATCCGGAATTCCGTCCACCTCGAGGCACTCGCGTCGTTGTCTCGCGAGCGACGGCTTGAGGGCGGCGAAGAGGAAGTTCCGCCGGAAAGTGCTCATGGCAACCGTGCAAGCTCACCGGCGTGCTGCATCCCGAGAGGAACTGGTCAAAGCTTTGCTATTCGCCACACACAAAAAATTGCGGTCCAAGATCTGGTCAAAGCTTCGTCGATGGCTTGCCGCGAGAGGCTTGGAGTCCAGAGTCAATAAACTAGCTGCTCGAGGGCTGGGCGGTTTACACGGATTCATATTAACTGACTCAAGTTTGTTAGTCTAGTTAACAAATGCATCTAGATACATCCATATCTAGACGAAATTGAGTCAATTAATATGAATCGGAGTGGAGTACTGAAAGTGTTTCATGCTACCAACTAATGCGGCGGCGGGAATCGGCTGTACAAGTAATTGTGCTACTACTCATACGATGAGCGATTGTGTGGGTGTCGAATTTTGCAACGCGATCATCCACCGAATGCTTAATCTAGCGCCAAAGGCGTACAAATCATAACATACTACAGCACCGAGAACATAAGAGTACGAATCATAAAGTAGCTCAACATTTTGCATCGGGGCTGGGTGGTCCCGAGACTACGGGACGCCCACGATGATCTCCGGTGTGCATCCTCTTCAACGCAAAGGCTGTGTACTCGGTCCACGGCCTCCTTACGTAGGCTGGATAATCTCGGGTGCGGGACCTTCGTCTATGAGAGGCTCGTCATCGGTACCATCCACGGGTGCATCGAGGGCTGGCTGGTCTTGAGACTACCGGACGCCCACGATGATCTCCGGGCGTGCATCCACTTCAACGCAAAGGCCGTGTACTCGGTCCACGGCCTCCTTCGTAGGCTGGATAATCTCGGGTGCGGGACCTTCGTCTATGAAAGGCTCGTCATCGGTACCATCCACGGGTGCATCAAGCTGAGATTCATCTTCAAATCTCCCATCAAGCGAGAGACCTCTTCAACTCTATGCTTCTGCAATTAGTACATCAACCGATTAGACAAACATCTAAGGGATGCAACCTGAACAAATGCCGTTTTACATATTTACTTTCTCATCTGGCACAGCACATGTCCCAGAGCTGAAACCCGTTTCCTGGAGCAAGCGTTTTTTCTCTCCTTCCCGTCCATCCATCTGCAACAAGTTAAATTTGAGTACAGAACCTTGCACAACAATGCAAACTATTGATTGAAACAGCGGCAGCATCAATATAAATAATTAACTACATATGCCAGCACACATACAGTGTGATCAAGATCTGCTTCTCTCGCTAAAGGATCATTATATGGTTCACCATGCTAAACCCGCCTAACATATGTGCGGTCCATCCCAAAAATGTGTAAATGATCTGCCACTACGGGGTGAGGCCTCTTCTCACCATTCATACATGTGCGGCGCGGGCAATACACGTCCGGGTTGTGACCTTCATGAGCTCTAATAAACCCCATAAAGGGTTGAACACCATTTATATATGAAGGGGAACATAAGTGTCCATGCGGTACCAAGTTCTGTCCATCTGTTTAATTATGAGATACTGTGGTTGGTGATTAATTTAAGGCGAAGTAGGAAATGTATATCAATCGAGTACAAAACTATACTACATGATTATGCATTTCAGCAATCATGTCGAGTACAAAACAAAAAATGCCCATCGACATTTTAGCAAACGAGATCGTGTACAAAACTACGCCATGGCATTTCAGCAAATTAACGGATCGAGTGCGGAGCCGACTCTATATGCCCACGCAAATCAACAAATTGATCGATGACAAATCGAGCGGAAAACTATAAAGTGCCAATTAGTTCGAGCATACTGACGAATTTTTTTAGCAGCATCAAGAAAATATAAATCGTTAGGCCGTCTTGCCCGATACATGATTGAGCTAGAGATAGCAGCCCTACCGTGGATCAACTTGACCGCCGGTGCATCTCGAGAAGAACGACGGGGAGGGGAAGCTTCTTCTTCGCACGGACGGGACGGGGAGGGAAGCTCTTCGCACGGACGGGGATAAGTTGTGAGGGGGTGGGTGGGGGGTCATGCGGCCGGGCCGCCGGGGTGATAATTAAATGGCGTTTAATGGAGTTGCGTGTGTAATTTGCCGTGCACAAGGTTGAGGAATAGGCGGTTCCCTTTGCCGCGCGCACAATTCAAACTATCCCGCCCATGTAGTTGAAATTCGCCATATTTTCGTTAAATCGACATAAAGTCATGTGAGTGGGGGAAAATTAGCAAAGTTGCTTGAAAAATAGTAAAACTGTGGAATTATCCTTTAAATATGTTCTACTTCGTGTGGAAATCGGGGTGTGGAAGCATGTTGAGCTGTTTTATTTGTACTTTCTTCATTAAAACTCCCATTTTATGCACTTTGGATGGAAAGAAATCATTTGTACATAAATTTTGACAACACCATTTGCAAACACTAATTGTTTTACATGCCAAGATGCACCCATCCACCAAATATATATGGGGCAAAAGTTTATCACAATCTAGCAGATATGCACAATTAGTGAGGGACCCCTTTTGATTTTGTGCAATTTCCACTAATTAGGTAGAGAGAAGGGGTTAATTAATTAGGCCATGTTAGGGGTTATGTGTTTTAGATTAGGTTGTGTGGATTCAAATACAACTTCTTTATTTGTGTGCTATGATTAATCAAAACTAGATTGATCGGCTGCGCACACATTATTAGAGGCGCATGCCTTTGCGCACAAAGTGTATGTGTGTGTTGTTGGCCACCAATTAACGAGAGAGAGAGAGAGAGAGAGAGACAGAGAGAGAGGTAGAGAGAGATCTACATACGAGAGAGCGATTGAAATCGATATAGGCCATGTCGTATATATTAATTGGTGTTAATCTACCGTTTAATTTGCTAGCTAGCTGCTATATATATAGATCGAGCATGTTTTTATTAGATCGGGTTATAGCTAGCTAGTATAGTTTAGGGTTATGTGTTTTAATGAACTAGGGTTTGATTAGCTAGGGGTTAGTTATATATATGGTTTAGGGTTAATGCATGGCACATTTAATTTAACTAGAGGACCACGAGCTAGGCACCCCTGGCCTGCTTGATGCACAATTAAGTGTCGTTGGCCTATATATAGGGTTTAATTAGGGTTTAGGGTTAGCTAGGGTTTAGGGTTTAGTGTTTAGGGTGTTTAGCTAGCTATAGGGTCTAGGGTTTAGTTTAGGGTGTTTAGGGTCTAGGGTTTAGGGTTTAATTAATTAGTGTTTAGGGTGTTTAGGGTTTAGGGTTTAGGGTTTAGTGTTTACGGTGTTTAGGGTCTAGCTAGGATTTAGGGTTTAGTGTTTAGGGTGTTTAGGGTCTAGGGTTTAGTGTTTAGGGTGTTTAGGGTTTAGGGGAGTTTTAGGGTTGTTTAAGGTTATTTAGGGATCATCGATCGAGTGCGCACACACATTATTAGAGGCACCCCGCGCCTCGCGCATATAGTGCATGCGTATATATGTATGTGTGTGTTTTTTGCCACCAACAACGATATATAGATGATCGAGAGAGAGAGAGATTGAAATCCCCTAGAATATGTTCAAATATATATTAAAATTGATATAGGCCATGTATATTTTAATTGGTGTTAATCTACGGTTTGCTAGCTAGCTAGATGCTATATATAGAGCATGTTTTTATTAGATCGGGTTATAGCTAGCTAGTACAGTTTAGGGTTATGTGTTTTAATTAAGTAGGGTTGATTATCTAGGGTTAGTTACATATATATGGTTTAGGGTTAATGCGCGCATGGCACATTTAATTTAATTAGAGGACCGCGAGGCACCCCCTGGCCTGCTCGATGCACAATTAAGTGTCGTTGGCCTATACATATATAGGGTTTAATTAGGGTTTTAGGGTTAGCTAGGGTTTAGGGTTAGGGTTAGGGTTAGGGTTTAGGGTCTAGGGTTTAGGGTTTAGGGTTAGCTAGGGTTTAGGGTTAGGGTTAGGGTTAGGGTTAGGGCTAGGGCTAGGGTTTAGGGTTTAGGGTTTAGTGTTTAGAGTGTTTAGGGTTTAGGGATTATGGATTAGGGATTATTAGGGATTAGGGATTTAAGGTTTTAGGGGTTGTTTAAGGTTTAGGGATCATCGATCGAGTGCGCACACACATTATTAGAGGCACCCGCGCGCGCCTTTAATTACGCATAAAGTGCATGCGTATATATGTGTGTTTTTTGGGCCACCAATAACGATATATAGATGATCGAGAGAGAGAGATCGAGATTGAAATCCCCAAGAATATATATGTTCAAATATACATTAAAATATATGCACGAATGCATTGTAGGCCATGCATGCACACTAATTATATATATATATTATGAGGCAACTTAATCAAATGTGTTTTCATTCGAGAGAACTTGTCAAAATTCAAGTTAATTAATTTATCACGATAATTATATAATTAATTAATGAATCTCAGGGATATGTTATACAACATGATCGATATAGGCCATGTATATTTTAATTGGTGTTAATCTACGGTTTGCTAGCTAGCTGCTACATATAGAGCATGTTTTTATTAGATCGGGTTATATCTAGTATAGTTTAGGGTTATGTGTTTTAATTAAGTAGGGTTGATTAGCTTGGGTTAGTTACATATATATATGGTTTAGGGTTAATGCATGGCGCATTTAATTAATTTAATTAGAGGACCGCGAGGCACCCCTGGGCTGCTCGATGCACAATTAAGTGTCGTTGGCCTATACATAGGGTTTAATTAGGGTTTAGGGTTAGCTAGGGCAGAGGGGTAGGGTTAGGGTTAGGGTTAGGGTTTAGGGTCTAGGGTATAGGGTTTAGTGTTTAGGGTGTTTAGGGTTTAGGGTTTATGGATTAGGGATTTAGGGTTTTAGGGTTGTTTAAGGTTTTAGGGATCATCGAGTGCGCACACACATTATTAGATCGAGGCACCCGCGCCTTTACGCATAAAGTGCATGCGTATATATGTGTGTTTTTTGGGCCACCAACGATATATAGATGATCGAGAGAGAGATTGAAATCCCCAAGAATATGTTCAAATATACAATAAAATATATGCACGAATGCATTGTAGGCCATGCATGCACACTAATTATATATATTATGAGGCAACTTAATCAAATGTGTTTTCATTCGAGAGAACTTGTCAAAATTCAAGTTAATTAATTTATCACGATAATTATATAATTAATTAATGAATCTCGGGGATATGTTATACAACATGATCGATATAGGCCATGTATATTTTAATTGGTGTTAATCTACGGTTTGCTAGCTAGCTGCAATATATAGAGCATGTTTTTATTAGATCGGGTTATAGCTAGCTAGTATAGTTTAGGGTTATGTGTTTTAATTAAGTAGGGTTGATTAGCTAGGGTTAGTTACATATATATGGTTTAGTGTTAATGCATGGCACATTTAATTTAATTAGAGGACCGCGAGAGGCACCCCTGGCCTGCTCGATGCACAATTAAGTGTCGTTGGCATATACATAGGGTTTAATTAGGGTTTAGGGTTAGCTAGGGTTTAGGGTTAGGGTTAGGGTTAGGGTCTAGGCCGGTTTTAGGGTTTAGTGTTTAGGGTGTTTAGGTTTAGGGATTAGGGATTATATATTTACGGTTTTAGGGTTGTTTAAGGTTTAGGGATCATCGATCGAGTGCGCACACACATTATTAGAGGCACCCGCGCCTTTACGCATAAATTGCATGCATATATATGAGTGTTTTTTGGCCACCAACGATATATAGATGATCGAGAGAGAGAGAGATTGAAATCCCCAAGAATATGTTCAAATATACATTAAAACATATGCACGAATGCATGGTAGGACATGCATGCACACTAATTATATATATATATATATATTATGAGGCAACTTAATCAAATGTGTTTTCATTCGAGAGAACTTGTCAAAATTAGAGTTAATTAATTTATCACGATAATTATATAATTAATTAATGAATCTCGGGGATATGTTATACAACATGATCGATATAGGCCATGTATATATTAATTGGTGTTAATCTAAGGTTTGCTAGCTAGCTTGCTATATATAGAGCATGTTTTTATTAGATCGGGTTATAGCTAGTATACTTTAGGGTTATGTGTTTTCATTAAGTAGGGTTGATTAGCTATGGTTAGTTACATATATATGGTTTAGGGTTAATGCATGGCACATTTAATTTAATTAGAGGACCGCGAGGCACCCCCGGCTCGCTTGATGCACAATTAAGTGTCGTTGGCCTATATATAGGGTTTAATTAGGGTTTAGGGTTAGGGTTTAGGGTATAGGGTTTAGTGTTTAGGGTGTTTAGGGTTTAGGGATTAGGGATTAGGGTTTCAGGGTTGTATAAGGTTTAGGGATCATCGATCGAGTGCGCACACACATTATTAGAGGCACCGCGCCTTTGCGCATAAAGTGCATGCGTATAGTTTAGGGTTATTTGTTTTAATTAAGTAGGGTTTGATCAGCTAGGGTTAGTTACATATATATGGTTTAGGGTTAATGCATGGCACATTACATATAGTTTAAATCTCAAGAATGTTTATACATGATAGGCCATATGTGCAAAGGAATTTTTTTCCCTGTGAACTTGTCAAAATTCAAGTTTATCAGTGCCAATGGAAACTAGGCCAAAAAATTACATAGAGGACCAAAAGTACTAGACAATAACTAATAGAACCTGCAACTTTACAAAAAGGACCCCAAAACATATAGAAGAAAATCAATCGAGTCCTTCTCGACCGCACATCAGATCTCTGCTCCGCATCCTTTCCGGCAACTCCGTCGCCGGGGACGCACCACTTGGGACGGTGTCGCCGGTAGTCGCCGGGACGAAGGAGAAGAAGGGCCTCGGCAACGGCATATTGGCTGCGAGAAGGGCCGGCCGAAGGCCAAGATGTGCACGGGCAAGACGGATGACGTCGTCGTATGCCCCGAGCTTGTGAACTTTAGCGACTTGACTTCCCCATTGGCCGGATACGGAAGCGCGACCAAAGCAAGCCTCACCGTTAGCGCCATCACATTGATGGCACCGGATCGGGGTTTGGCCGGCAAGATCCGCCCAGATTCACCACGAGGCCGGATCTGAAGCCAATGACGAGATCCCCGACTCCATTGCGCCATTACTTGCTCATGGGAAACATCTTGGATCTAAGCTTACAACAACACTAACTCCCTCGGATCCAAATTAGCTGACTCAACTTTGCTTATCTAAATATGGATGTATCCACACATGTTTTTACTCTAGATACATACACGTCTAAGGAAAGTTGAATCAATTAATTTAGTTCGGAGGGTGTACAATATACAGAGAGAAGTCGGCCTCGTCTCCGCCGGCGAGGCCGCCGGAGAGAAGGGGAGAGGAGCCGGGGGAGTGGGAAAGACTCGAGAGAGAAAGAGAAGAGGAAGAAATGAGAGCTCCCCGGGGAAGAACATTATTTTTGTCGTTCTGCTCGTAGCTTGAAACTGAAAATTTCGGCCGCGCGCCAAATCATCCCGCCGCATCCATTCGAAAATCCCGTGACCAGTTTTACCCTTTTAACCCGGGTCGGGAAGCTACAACCCACCGACCATGGAGGGCTCATTCGGTAACAATGAAATATCTTGCCTAGATCCCGAACCCTCCCCACGGGCCCACACCCACCCACCAACCATTCGCCCCATTAGCTCAAAAATACTCTCACACGCCAAAGCTGCGACTCTCTACGAGTACTAGATGCGCTTCGCCGCCGGCATGCTCCTCCACGGCGTAGCCTTGATCGTGTTGGCTGTCCACCCACCCGATCCGCTCCCCGCCGCCCTCGTCACCGACGGATCTGCTTCACCGCCGACCTCGCCACCGACGGATCTGCTTCACCGCCGACTTCGCCACCGACGGATCTGCTTCACCGCCGACCTCGCCACCGACTACCTCGGCGCAGCGGCTGTATCAACTTCACCGAATCCCTTGCCAGCCAACCAGATCTGCTTCACTAACGCCCGCTTCTCCTGAAACAGGGTCGATTCATCGTCTCCCGCGTTCGCCGCCGCTGGAATGCAAGTTGCCGCCCCCGTCCACCCCGCCGCAGCTTGGTTAGTACGCTGGCCCGTTAGATCGCGGTGTTTCTTTAGCCATGTTTTGTGTAGTTATTTGCCGATCTCATATGCCGTTAACTTTCTTGATGTGTTGCTTCGCATGAAGTTTGTTTAAATATTGTACAGTACAAAAGCATTATCCGGTCGCTACCATCCTGTTCATTCTATCGACAGCTGTGTGCATCCACATATTTATAGCCTTATACCCATTCATTTGCTGCTAATCTGTTTTTGTACTGCATGCTATTGTCGCATTGCTTTTATAGTCATGCTATGGGCATTTCCAATCTGCTTGTTCTTATACCACGTCATTAGCTCACCGCTAGGCGCTAGCTGTTTTCTCGTGTCTCGCTATTCTCACTACTTGCTTTTATAATCATGCTATGTGCATTTCCAATCTGCTTTCTATTATACCTCGTCTTTAGCTAATATAGTTATTCTTTGCGTGCATGTCTGGTCTTTGTATTATCATAGGCCGACTTGTCAATGTTATTTTTCCTAGGGATTGATCATGCGAACCACTTATTAGAACATCCAACATTAACAGCGGGGACGCTAGGGAAGGTTGGAATCTGAGTTCTTGGTTGGTAATTTTGGCGGTTTACTTCAGTTATTATCTATAACCTATATGCATTGTTCCTTATGCAAGAGATTAACACTTGGAACCCTGCCATAGCAATGCCATTCATGCTTTACTATGTTTACGCCTATTTGATATGCTTCTCTTGGAGAAAGCTGCGAAGGTGATTTGAACCCGACATTTGGTCATTCTTAATGCCGGTTTACTTTATGTGGAAAACCTTGGCATTACCCTACTCTAAATACTGAATGTACGAAATTCGTATCTCATGCAAAGCAACATCTAGTTGGTTTTAATGCGATATCCGGTAAATATTGGCTTATTCATTTGGCGGCTCAAGTTTTTTGTTATTTGAAACCAGGTGACTTGGTCTTAAATGTGATATCTAAACACGGATTAAGGACAATGGAGCGAGGAGGATTAGCATTTCACTTGATGGCTGAACCTAAAATGACGGGCATGTTGACCACGACTAGTGCACGCAAGAGAAGGACCTGCGGCGAGCCGGTATGTGCTTAGTACATGCATCTTATCTTATCTTGTGCTTATTTACGCTACATGATGTTATCCGATCTCTACATTGCGTAATACATGTTTGAATAGTTAATTGTTGTAACTATGTTTGCAATGTTACCGAATGCAGTTTTAATGAAGCGAGTCATCATTAGAAGATAGTCGCCAAAAAGGATCCGTAGCGACCACTGTGCAACATTATGATGTAAGTTTGTGCTTAGTACAAGTTCCATACATTGTCTTATTTATGCAACTTGTTATTATCTTATATCTACATTGCATAATAAATGTTTGCATAGTTCATCGTTTAACTCTTTTTGCATTATTATCGGAATGCGAGTTGTGATGAAGCAATCTTCATTAGAAGTGAGGCCCACAAAAACTTCGATATTTCTTCGATGCATCTTCTCATAGCCAGTCAACCTAGACCATTGCTTTCATCAAACGAGTAAATATCTCAAGGTTGTACTTTATAAAAGACATGGTATTGCTTGCTTTAAGATCTCGTAGCCGATATGTTGACAAAGAGTACACAAGATTCAATCAAGGCGATTGCCAAATGTCAACGTGTTATTGATTATGCTAATAGAAGTCCTCAATGATTCTATGTAATTTTTTTATTTGGGCACATGAATTGCCTTGTAATTTTCCTACTTGTTTTATTTGTGTATGTAATTGTTTGTATCATTGATATCAGATTTTAGGCTCATGAAATTTAATGCATGTTGACTAGTCAAACAAGTAGGGCACTACAATAGATTGGGCCGGCCCACTTACGGTGAGTGTGGGACCCACTTTCATTTTGGGCCGGCCCACTTCTTTAGTAGGCCTGCCCGGTTACACGATAGTGGGATCCACATGCTTATTGGGCCGGCCCACTATCTTGTTGGGCTAGCCCATTTGGTATATGGTGGTCCCACATGGTAAATGGGCCGGCCCTTTAACAGGGAGGTGGGACCCACATGTGTTTTTGGCCCGGCCCACTATCTTGTTGGGCGGCCCACTTGCTATATGGTGGACCCCACATACTAAATGGGCCGGCCCTTTAACGGGAAGGTGGGACCCACATGTGTTTTTGGCCGGCCCACTATCTTGTTGGGCCGGCCCACTTGCTATATGGTGGACCCCACATACTAAATGGGCCGGCCTTTTAACGGGAAGGGGGGACCCCCCGTGCTTTTGGCCCGGCCCACTATCTTGTTGGGCCGGCCCACTTGCTATATGGTGGACCCCACACACCAAATGGGCCGGCCCTTTAACGAGAAAGTGGGACCCACCTGTGTTTTTGGCCGGCCCACTATCTTGTTGGGCCGGCCCACTTGCTAAAAGGTGGACCCCACATACTAAATGGGCCGACCCTTTAACTGGAAAGTGGGACCCACTTGTGTTTTTGGCCGGCCCACTTGCTACACGGTGGACCCCACACACTAAATGGGCCGGCCCTTTAACGGAAAGTGGGACCCACTTGTGTTTCGGCCCGACCCACTTACTTCTTGGGCCGGCCCGAGTAGTCGTAATGTGGACCCCACATGTTAAATGGGCCGGCCCATTTAAGTTTTGACCGATCAACCTTAGAGGTTAGGCCGAGCCCACGTAACTAATGGACCAGCCCGGCTATATAGTTGACCGGTCAAACTATGTCGGCTGGCCCGGCCCGCTTAAGACGTGGCGAGGCCTCGTGTGGGCCTACCATCTACCACGGGGTTTCGGCCGGTTAACGCCGTTAGCGCCGGTTAACGGCGTACGCCACGTGTCGGCTTGCATGACGTCGGCGGTCAACGGGCTCCCGGAAACACTTGCGCAACGGTCCGATTTTCCGTGGCGGAAGGGCGCCCAAGCGCGACGGACCGAAAAAACGTCATTGGACTTTGCCTGACGCAGTTTCCACAACAGAACCCATATCGTCGGGTTAGGCCCATGGGCGACGAAAAATACCCCTTAGCGGACGATTTTGAGACGTTGTCTATCAGAACTTTTCTTGTAGTGTGTCCTCTGTCTCTGAAAAATAGCATCATTGTCCGATAAGGGCAATGGTTAAAGAAGCAATTATGCATGATTCCAGTTTTAGGGTTTGTTCCCCCCTTCCGATGTCGTTGTTATTTTATGAGAAGTTAATACTAAGATAGATTTGGAGATACTCTGTTTAGGATAAATACAACCTTGAAATATTGTCAAGGTGTTTTTTAAAGTCCAATTATATTAATGGACTTATTTTCATTTTAGAAAATAATATATGTGGTCTTAATTCTTATTTAAATCATCACAATAAGACTTCTTCTTAATTGTCTTAAAAAATTCTGTTTGATATTTTATTTAAATATAGAATTTTATGCTGATCCTTTTTTATATTTTTAATTTATTTTTATGAGCTTTTATCAATTTTCTTTTGAATTTCAAAATTTCATGTTTTTATTGAATTGTGAAAAGTCACTTTTGCCCCTGGGCCCACCTGTCAGGGTGGCCCAGTGGATTGGGCTAAACCAGCTCAGGTCCAACCGACCCGAGCGGTCGCTTGCTCACCCTTCTCCCCGCGCCGCTTGACCTAACCCTAATCCCCTTCTCCTCTCTGGCGATTTCCTCGTCGCCGCCCCCTTCTCGGAATTTCTCCGGCCAACTCAGGCCGCCGCCGGCGAGATCAGGTGGATCTGATCCGCGTTTCGACGGCGGACACGGTGGTCCGCGTCGATCTGGAATTCATCCACGCCACCATGCGGCCCCAACTCGTCTGCAACCCTGGCCGCAAGGATTCATGGCGATGCGCGCGCTGCCGGCGCCCCCGATGCTTGCGGTGTTGCCGTGTCCGGCCGTGGTGCCGTGGTGCTGCCATGGCCCGGCTTGGCACTGGCGCCGCCGCGCTCCGGTGTGTGCCGCCGTGGCCGCCATGGCTGCGCTCGTTCTCCTCGACTCCGGGTAAGTGCGCCTCCTTTCCTGCTCCCCTCCCGTGCCTCGACCTTCTTCCTCCTCTAGTCCTCGCTGTCGTGGCTTGTGCTTGCTCGCGCAAGAGCTGTTGTATTCTTCTGCTGCGCCATGTTTGGCTGCTCCTACTTGTGCTATGCTGCTGCGCTATGCGTGTGCTACTTGCTTGTGTTGCTTATGCTTGATGTGCTTCTTGTGCTGCTCGCGCAAGATTGCTAAGCTATGTGCACTGTGTAAGCTTGCTTTACTTGCAAGATTTCTTCCCCGTGCCTCGGTTCTTGTTTCTATGCTTGCCCGACATCAAATGTGTTCATATATCTCTTGCTTCCGGTTTGATTGCGAAGCATGTGTGAATTCTTGCTAATTTGCAAGAACCAGTGCACCTGGGTGCTCTTCAGTGTGCTATAATTCATGGACATGCTCCCTTGAGCATGCTTGTGGTCTAGCTGATGCTCTCCTGATGTCAGTGTAACTCACTGGCTTGTGTTTGTATTCCTTGGTGTTTGCTCAAGCCCCTGCTACTGTCTGCAATGATCCATTGGATCATCTGCATGGCCTGGTGCATAGCTTACTTCTCTGTTTCATTTATCTGTGTAGCTTTGATTCATTAAGTAGATAAATGATGTGAACAGCTCTGCAGTGATGATCATATGAGTGGATTAGGTAAAGCTAGAGGGATGCCAATCATTTATTGGGAACCCTAGCTTCATTTGAACCCCTCACGGGTAATGATATAAGTGCTTGGGAATGTTGGGTCGTGGTTTGAGGTAGCCTTGACTGACCACTTGGTCTCTGTCATGGTAGCTCCCACTTCTCGGGAAGCTGGCTATGGTGGATTGTTGCTTCTTGGCCTTACCATTTTCTGGTTGCCGGATGCTTTTGATGTTGATAATCTAGATAGACACATGATAGTCTATCATGTCCGATGGCTTAGCTAGCTCTGGTTGTCAAGTGAGCCTGGTATCCGGCGGGGTTTTGAATCCATGTTGGATTTCTCTGGTTGTGTCCATGTGTAGACACAACCAATGTTCCCTCGGATGATCTCTCTTGGCTGTTCTCTATGTTTGCTTGAACCAAATGACTAGTTAGCCATAGGATGACACAAACATAGGGTATCTACCCTTTTGCTTATGTGTGATTGGTGCATATGCTTATTTATGAACAAAACCATCTGGTTTTGTTCAAGATGATTTGTATACCTCACTCCGGCTCCTAGAATTGGATGTTGGTGTAGAGGTTTTGCTTCAGTGGTTAGTTTGGCTTGCCCTGCTCCTCCCTGTGGCTTGATGCTTCCTGGTTATTTGCTGTGGTGGTGAAGATATGTTGAACAGCAGTGAGTTTGTTCAAGCTGTTCTTGAGTTCTTGACTGTTCTTGGTGGCTTACCAGTGCAATTCTGTCGATGGCAATGGTTAGGGTTTACTGTGGAGACTTTATATGATCTCCACCTCCATCTCTGGTCGACAACAAGGCTCGGCAGCCTGTTGTGACTCATCGTTGTGTGTGTGTGGTGTGCTGCATGCACACTGGCCGTGTGAGCGGCACTGGCTGTGTGTGTGTGCTAGTGCTGTGCACTTGGACTTGTTTACTGCACTGTGGCATGGATCTGCTCGGCGAGACTTGATCATATCCTTTTCATTTCCATTATTTGCTAACCCTGCCAAGTGGCAATGCCACTTGGCATAATGTGCTCTTTGTTGTTTTATGTGCAGGTATCAAGAATTGGTCAAGATGACTATGGAGGTCATCAAGTCCAAGATCAAGTGAAGATGATCTTGTAGTATTTAGGATAGATCATTGAATTGTAATTTCCTTTTTCTTTCTTTTTCTATTTATTCAATTCTTGTAATTTGTTGTAAATTTCATAATTCAAATCTGAATATTGTAAAGACAATGTATTATGTGTGTGATGATCAATAAAGCCCAAGTTTTCCTTATTGAGCTTAGTGTAATAGTTGTATTACTTATATTATTGCTTAATGGTATTTGTTTGTGAAATTATCTCAAATTTGAATTATGTGATGATTATTTGATGTTTGAATTTGAAATTCAAATTCAAATTTGGTTTGAATTCAGACATACCACTTAACTTGTAATTCAATCATACAACTTAAGATTTCAATGCAATTATCACTTCTCTCTTCTCAAAACCCTAATTTTAGACAAGTAGGAACAAGTTCATCGCACTCTCGAAACCCTAACCCTGTAAGGTGTCGAGAGAGAAACCTGTCCCCCTTCGATGCAGTTTTGTTTTAAAAGCGCGAAATTTCCCCGTAAATTACAATGCAATGCACATCCCTTTCTAAAATCTACCCCTCGATCGTCTCTAAACCTGGGACATTACAACGAGGTTTAGATCGAGCCGGTGGACCTAATGCGCCGTCGTGAGGTGGTCCAGATCCGCCGCATCTCGTCGCCGGAGATGGCCGGAGACGGCCGGAGTATTTCGGCGAAGGCGGCGGCGACCACGGCATCGCCAGAGAGTAGAGGTGGGGGTTAGGGTTTCTGCGCGAGGAGAGAGGAGAGGACGAGTGGGCCGACCGAGCCCAAAGGGTTGCTCGGGTTCGACCTAACCCGTTGGGCCACCCTGACAGGTGGGGCCCAAGGGCATTTTGGTCATTTCACAAAATCACTTAAATACAGAAACTTTGAAATTTCATAAGAAATGTTTAAAAGCTCTAAAAAAATAATTAAAAATATGAAAATGGATCAGCATAAAATTCTCAATCATAATAAAATACAAAAGAGAATTTTTGAAGACAACTAAGAATAAGTCTTAATTTGATGATTTAAATAAGCATTTAAATCACCCATATTATTTTCAATAATGAAAATAAGTCCATAAATATCTTTGGATTTTAAAAACACCTTGACAATATTTCAAGGTTGTATATTACTTAAATAGAATATCTCGAAATCAATCTTAGTATTAACCTCTTACATGAAATAATAATATCATCGGAAGGGGGGAACAAACCCTAAAACTGGAACCATGCATAATTGCTTCTTTAACCATTGCCCTTATCGGACAATGATGCTATTTTTCAGAACCGGAGGACAAGGGTCAGTCCACACCATCCAACCGCAAAACTTTGCGGTGTTCGAGCAAGTTCATCGCTTGCTCATGTCATTTGAGTATCTTTATCAAATTACTTGCAAAGTACTATAATTACCACTATTGCATAAAAACCAAAACCACTATTTTCATAACTATGAATATGACTATGTGGTTGGCAATGGAACCATGGATTGTGTTGATATGGTGGAGGTTCCATTGCAAGGGTTTATATCCATCTAGGATTAAACAACAAATGTCGTCCGAGTGATTCTTGTGCCGTAATACCCGTGTTAACCATAAGATCCGGAGTGGGACGGAGTAGTCAAAAGTGTTTCCACCTCTCGTTCATCAACGGATGCTCATTACTCGGGTGCACATGATCTTGCGAGACATGATGCGAGGGTGGGAACCCGTAGAAGTCCCAACGGTAATGAGGTCTATGATGGGTTGCGCAGCTGCCGGCGTAGGAATGTATGGTAGAGCCCTGCATTGACGTCGTGGTCGGGGTCCACCCTGAAATCTATGGGAATAATGGGACCGGCGTGGACCTAGGGTCGGAGTCTGCAACAAAGGGTGGGTGTTCGAGGTAGCGGAGGAACATGATTGGCTAGACCTTATACCGAGCCTCACACCATAGGAAGTGTGGACGGGAAAGCTGCCCGGTTGGCACCAAGGTTAAGATCTCTTATGGGTAAAGCAACACACCTCTGCAGAGTGTAAAGAACCGTGACTGTCACTCCTCGTTCCGGGATATGGAACTGCGAACGCGGCCGGAAAGGAGCTCCATGAAGTTCTAGTAAACCGGTGAAGGCTGACGGACATAGCTCTTTGAAATAAAAGCAATCTCTTGAAGAAATGTTTATCAAAACCTGCATTGATACTAGACTTTCTGGTCTAATATCATAGCTAGTGCATTAAACACATCTTATCTATAATGAACTTGTTGAGTACGCTCGTACTCATCCCACTCTTAAATCCCTTGCTTAGATTGTCCGAGATCGTCCGGAGGAGGACTACGACAACCATGAAGGAGCCGAGATCATCGGCTATGAAGAACCAGACCTCTCTGGAGGTATTGAAGGCGTAGACTACCTCATAGTCTACGGAACCGGGGAGGCTACCGGAGAAGATCAAGCCTAGAAGCATCGAGTAGTAGTAGTAGCCGAGCAGCACAAACTCTAAATACTTAGCTGCTCGAGAGAATAAATGTATAACTTAATGAGACTTCTATATTGTAAGCTAAGTTGGGTTCGCCTCGAACCCAGGAGTATTCCTCTTAGGACCCAAGAGGAGCTCCAAGACGATATGTGTATTATGTTTGTAATAATAAATGAATGAGTTATGGACCTGCTATGTTCTGGTGTACTACTCTGAGGGATGTAATATTTGCGTAATGGTACTTCGTGAATGTTATATCAACGACTGGCATACTACAACATGCAGTGGTATGTAGGGTCACCACAGTATGGTGCGTAATGTAATCAATAACTACATCCTCGGAAATAGCATCAATGTTTTATTCCTAGTGGCAACAACACATCCACAACCTTAGAACTTTCTGTCACTCGTCCTGCATTTAATGGAGGCATGAACCCACTATCGAGCATAAATACTCCCTCTTGGAGTTAAGAGTAAAAACTTGGCCAGAGCCTCTACTAATAACGGAGAGCATGCAAGATCATAAACAACACATAGGTAATAGATTGATAATCAACATAACATAGTATTCTCTATCCATCGGATCCCAACAAACACAACATATAGCATTACAGATAGATGATCTTGATCATGTTAGGAAGCTCACAAGATCCGACAATGAAGCACATAAGGAGAAGACGACCATCTAGCTACTCGCTATGGACCCATAGTCCAGGGGTGAACTACTCACTCATCACTCCGGAGGCGACCATGGCGGTGAAGAGTCCTCCGGGAGATGATTCCCCTCTCCGGCAGGGTGTCGAGGCGATCTCCCGAATCCCCCAAGATGGGATTGGCGGCGGCGGCGTCTCCGGAAGGTTTTCCGTATCGTGGCTCTCGATGCGGGGGTTTCGCGATGAAGACTATATGTAGGCGGAAGGGCAGGTCAGGGGGCCACACGAGGGCCCCACACAACAGGCCGGCGCGGCCAAGGCCCAGGCCGCGCCGCCCTAGTGTCTGGCCACCTCGTGGCCCCACTTGGTAAGTCCTCCGGTCTTCCGGAAGCTTCGTGGAAAAATAGGCCCCCGGGCGTTGATTTCGTCCAATTCCGAGAATATTTCCTTACTAGGATTTCCGAAACCAAAAACAGCGAGAAAACAACAGACCGGCTCTTCGGCATCTCGTTAATAGGTTAGTGCCGGAAAATGCATAAATATGACATAAAGTATGCATAAAACATGTAGATATCATCAATAATGTGGCATGGAACATAAGAAATTATCGATACGTCGGAGACGTATCAGCATCCCCAAGCTTAGTTACTGCCCGTCCCGAGTAATCCAAATCTAGTATG
Source organism: Lolium rigidum (assembly GCF_022539505.1). Lineage (NCBI taxonomy): Eukaryota > Viridiplantae > Streptophyta > Magnoliopsida > Poales > Poaceae > Lolium > Lolium rigidum. The sequence goes on along the minus strand of NC_061510.1, from coordinate 267,247,714 downwards.
AACCTTACTATCAACGACTTTACTTGGCACAACAATGCACAAAACTAAGATAAGGAGAGGTTGCTACAGTAGTAACAACTTCCAACACTCAAATATAAAATAAAAGTACTGTAGTAAAAACATGGGTTGTCGCCCATAAGCGCTTTTCTTTAACGCCTTTCAGCTAGGCGCAGAACGTGTAAATCAAGTATTATCAAGAGACGAAGTATCAACATCATAATTTGTTCTAATAATAGAATCAAAAGGTAACTTTATTCTCTTTCTAGGGAAGTGTTCCATACCTTTCTTGAGAGGAAATTGATATTTAATATTACCTTCCTTCATATCAATGGTAGCACCAACAGTTCGAAGAAAAGGTCTTCCCAATATAATGGGACAAGATGCATTGCATTCAATATCCCAGACAACAAAATCAACGGGGACAAGGTTATTGTTAATGGTAATGCGAACATTATCAATTCTCCCGACAGGTTTTTTTTATAGCATTATCAACAAGATTAACATCCAAATAACAATTTTTCAATGGTGGCAAGTCAAGCATATTATAAATCTTCTTAGGCATAACGGAAATACTTGCACCAAGATCACATAAAGCATTACAATCAAAGTCATTGACCTTCATCTTAATGATGGGCTCCCAACCATCCTCTAGCTTCCTAGGAATAGAAGCTTCACGTTCTAGTTTCTCTTCTCTAGCTTTTATGAGAGCATTTGTAATATGTTTTGTGAAAGCCAAGTTTATAGCACTAGCATTAGGACTCTTAGCAAGTTTTTGTAAGAACTTTATAACTTCGGAGATGTGACAATCATCAAAATCCAAACCATTATAATCTAAAGCAATGGGATCATCATCCCCAATGTTGGAAAAAAATTCAGCAGCTTTATCACAGGCAGCTTTCAAGTAGCTTTAGTAGTTTCCGGCAGTTTTGCAGGCTTTGCATTAGAAGTGGAAACATTGCCAACACCAATTATTTTACCATTATTAGTAGGAGGTGCAGCAACATGTGAAGCATTAGCATTGCTAGTGGTGGTAATAGTCCAAACTTTAGCTACATTAGTATCTTTAGCTAGTTTTTCATTTTCTTCTCTTTCCCACCTAGCATGCAATTCGGCCATCAATCTTATATTCTCATTAATTCTAACTTGGATGGCATTTGCTGTAGTAACAATTTTATTTTCAATATCCTTATTAGGCATAACTTTCGATTTCAAAAGATCAACATCGTAGCCAAGACTATCAACCTTAGAAGCGAGAATATCAATTTTATTGAGCTTTTCCTCAACAGCATTTGTTAAAAGCAGCTTTGTGTACTAATAAATTCTTTAAGCATAGCTTCAAGTCCAGGGGGTGTGTTCCTATTATTGTTGTAAGAATTCCCATAAGAATTACCATAACCATTACCATTATTATAAGGATATGGCCTATAGTTATTACTAGAATTGTTCCGATAAGCATTGTTGCTGAAATTATTATTTTTAATGAAGTTTACATCAACATGTTCTTCTTGGGCAACCAATGAAGCTAACGGAACATTATTAGGATCAGCATTAGTCCTATCATTCACAAGCATAGACATAATAGCATCAATCTTATCACTCAAGGAAGAGGTTTCTTCGACAGAATTTACCTTGTTACCTTGTGGAGCTCTTTCCGTGTGCCATTCAGAGTAATTAATCATCATATTATCAAGAAGTTTTGTTGCTTCACCAAGAGTGATGGACATAAAGGTACCTCCAGCAGCTGAATCCAATAGTCTGCGAAGAAAAGTTCAGTCCTGCATAAAAGGTTTGGATGATCATCCAAGTAGTCAGTCCATGGGTTGGGCAATTTTTAACCAAAGATTTCGTTCTTTCCCAAGCTTGTGCAACATGCTCATTATCTAATTGCTTGAAATTCATTATGCTACTTCTCAAAGATATAATTTTAGCAGGGGGATAATATCTACCAATAAAAGCATCCTTACATTTAGTCCATGAATCAATACTATTCTTAGCAACCAATCTTTAGCTCTTGCTCTTAAAGAGAAAGGAAACAATTTTAATTTTATAATGTCACCATCTACATCTTTATACTTTTGCATTTCACACAATTCAACAAAATTATTGAGATGGGCAGTAGCATCATCGTAACTAACACCAGAAAATTGCTCTCGCATAACAAGATTCAGTAAAGCAGGTTTAATTTCAAAGAATTCTGCTGTAGTAGTAGGTGGAGCAATAGGTGTGCATAAGAAATCATTATTATTTGTGGTTGTGAAGTCATGCAACTTAGTATTTTCACGAGTACCCATTTTAGCAGTAGTAAATAAAGCAAACTAGATAAAGTAAATGCAAGTAACTAATTTTTCTGTGTTTTTGATATATAGAGTGCAAGACAGTAAATAAAGTAAATCTAGCAACTAATTTTTTTGTGTTTTGATATAATGCAACAAACAAGAAAGTAAATAAAATAAAGCAAGACAAAACAAAGTAAAGAGATTGGATTGTGGAGACTCCCCTTGCAGTGTGTCTTGATCTCCCCGGCAACGGCGCCGGAAATTTAGCTTGATGACGCGTAAAGCACACGCCCGTTGGGAACCCCAAGTGGAAGGTGTAATGCGTACAGCAGCAAGTTTCCCTCGCAAGAAACCAAGGTTTATCGAACCAGTAGGAGTCAAGAAGCACGTCGAAGGTTGATGGCGGCGGGATGTAGTGCGGCGCAACACCAGGGATTCCGGCGCCAACGTGGAACCCGCACAACACAACCAAAGTACTTTGCCCCAACGAAACAGAGTGAGGTTGTCAATCTCACCGGCTTGCTGTAACAAAGGATTAGATGTATAGTGTGGATGATGATTGTTTGCGAGAAAACAATAGAACAAGTATTGCGAGAGATTGTATTCAATGTAAAAGAATGGACCGGGGTCCACAGTTCACAAGAGGTGTCTCTCCCATAAGATAAATAGCATGTTGGGTGAACAAATTACAATTGGGCAATCGACAAATAGCGAGGGCATGACCATGCACATACATGATATGATGAGTATAGTGAGATTTAATTGGGCATTACGACAAAGTACATAGACCGCTATCCAACATGCATCTATGCCTAAAAAGTCCACCTTCAGGTTATCATCCGAACCCCTTCCAGTATTAAGTTGTAAACAACAGACAATTGCATTAAGTATGGTGCGTAATGTAATCAATAACTACATCCTCGGACATAGCATCAATGTTTTATCCCTAGTGGCAACATCACATCCACAACCTTAGAACTTTCTGTCACTGTCCTGCATTTAATGGAGGCATGAACCCACTATCGAGCATAAATACTCCCTCTTGGAGTTAAGAGTAAAAACTTGGCCGAGCCTCTACTAATAACAGACGACGATGCAAGATCATAAACAACACATAGATAATAGATTGATAATCAACATAACATAGTATTCTCTATCCATCGGATCCCAACAAACACAACATATAGCATTACAGATAGATGATCTTGATCATGTTAGGCAGCTCACAAGATCCGACAATGAAGCACATAAGGAGAAGACGACCATCTAGCTACTACTATGGACCCATAGTCCAGGGGTGAACTACTCACTCATCACTCCGGAGGCGACCATGGCGGTGAAGAGTCCTCCGGGAGATGATTCCCCTCTCCGGCAGGGTGCCGGAGGCGATCTCCTGAATCCCCCGAGATGGGATTGGCGGCGGCGTCTATGGAAGGTTTTCCGTATCGTGGCTCTCGGTACTGCGGGTTTCGCGACGAAGACTATATGTAGGCGGAAGGGCAGGTCAGGGGGCCATACGAGGGCACCACACAACAGGCCGGCGCGGCCAAGGCCCAGGCCGCGCCGCCCTAGTGTCTGGCCACCTCGTGGCCCCACTTCGTAAGTCCTCCGGTCTTCTGGAAGCTTCGTGGAAAAATAGGCCCCTGGGCGTTGATTTCGTCCAATTCCGAGAATATTTCCTTACTAGGATTTCTGAAACCAAAAATAGCAGTAAAACAACAACCGGCTCTTCGGCATCTCATTAATAGGTTAGTGCCGGAAAATGCATAAATATGACATAAAGTATGCATAAAACATGTAGATATCATCAATAATGTGGCATGGAACATAAGAAATTATCGATACGTCGGAGACGTATCACACACAAACAACCAAGTACTTTGTCCCCAACTTTCAGCGAGGTTGTCAAGCTCACTGGTTTTGCTGAAAACAAAGGATTAAACAAACCGTGTGGAAGAAGAACTGTTTGCAGAGAACAGAACAGAAAAATGCTGTAGAAGATTGCAATTGAAAGAAGAAGGATCGGGGTCCACAGTTCACTAGAGGCGCCTCCCCAATAAAATAAATATGCTGGGTAAACAAATTATAGATGGGCAATTGACAAACAGAGATTCTACGCTAATGGTTGGTGCAGAATACATGCTATGAAATTATGCGGGCTTTACAACAATATACATAGACCGTAATCCAATTGCATCTATGACTAATAATCCACCTTCAGGATTGCATCCGCGACACCCTCCAGTATTAAGTTGCAAGCAACGGACTATCACTTTAAGCAATGTGTGAAAGTAAACGATGAAACTACCCTTGAATAGAACACCGTTGTTTTCTCCCTAGTAGAAACATAAAATCTACAACCGTAGAGAACAAGGTGACTTCCCATGGTTAAATAGAGGCATGAACCCACTATCGAGCATAAATACTCCCTCTTGGAGTCGCTAGCATCTACTTGGCCAGAGCATCTACTAGAAACGGAAAGCATGCAAGATCATAATAACATAATACATAATCTCAACCAAAGCAATCTCTCTATAAATCGGATCCACATCAAACCAACATGTAGCAATTACAAATAGATGATCTTGATCATGTTAGGCAGCTCACAAGATCTATACATGAAGCACAACAAGGAGAGGACAGCCATCTAGCTACTTCTATAGACCCATGGTTCCATGGAGAACTACTCACGCATCACCTCGGATGAATACATGGCGATGTAGAGGCCTCCGGCGGTGATTTCCCTCTCCGGCAGGGTGCCGGGATGGACCGCAAAACCCTCCCGAACTAGGGTTTCGGTTGACGGCGGCGTTGGAACTTTTCGTGGATGGAGGCTCTCGTCCCTGGGGTTTTTCCGATACGAGGAATAAATAGACGGAAGCATGGAGCAAACGAGGCAACGAGACGGCCAAGGGTGGGGCCGCACTTGCCCTATGTACTGCCACGTGGTAACTCTCCTGCGCGTGTCCTTCTGGCTCCGTCTTCGTCCCGGAAAAATAAGACTCTGGGCTTTTGTTTCGTCCAATTCCGAGAAACTTTCATGTACAACTTTTCTGAAACACAAAAACAGCAGAAAACAGGAACTGGCAATGCGGCACTGCGTTGATAGGTTAGTCCCAGAAAATGCTAAAAAGTGTGGAAAAGTGCACATAAAACATATAAGAATTGTAACAAAACAAGCATGGAGCATCAAAAATTATAGATACGTTTGGGACGTATCAGCTGCCTAAGAAGAAGAAGCAACGCACTACTGATACTATCATGAGCATGGTGGGAGAGCTGAGAATGGCGTTTGAGGAGGCTTTGAACTCAGCCATCCCACTACCACCACGACCACCACCAGCAGCAGCACCGAAGGTTACTCCTTCATCTGAAATCCTGGTTGAACTGAAGAAAATACCAGATTTGGTGGGTAATGATCTGTTGATAGCTTATGGGAAGGTCACCGCCAACGAGCGCACCTTCGAATCACTCATGGCACTAACCATGGAAATGAGGAAGGCATGGCTCATGACCTTGCCTTGATGATTGCTACATATTATTTACTTTCATGTTTATGGATTGTTTGACACATAATGTATCCACTTTATGCTATTTGTGAGACATAATGTATCCACTTTCTACTATTTGTAAGCAGAATTGTCCTCTTTGTCCTATTTGTAAGACATAATTATCCACTTTGTGCTATTTGTAAGACATATGTATCTATTGTGTGCTATTTTCATTCATATTACAGATGTTATATTGTTCAAAGTCAAAAATACACTCATTTCCACACATGTGACATCCAAATAGGATTTGGTATTCCATTGAAACCTGAATTCTATAGCTGAATACCATGCGCATCCAAACACTCTTTGTGGTATTCCATTGAATTGGTTTTTCATTGCTAATTTAATTCAGAACCCAATTCATTGCAACCAAACACAACATTAGCCTTCTTCTTATTGTGTTTAAGTTGCTCGGAACTTGCTCCATCACCGGAGGTGGATCTTGTGGTGATCTCCAAACCGTTACAAACCGCTTGAGGCTTGTTTCACAGACCATAAGCTCTCAATACGACTCCTAGCTAGTTAGGAGAGGCCATATCTTCATAAGTAACAAGTGAAGATCTCTAGGCTAGATGGTGTTTTCACTTCATGCTGAACTAAACGGGGTTTCCTTCCCTCTCAGAGATTTGATTAAGAAATGAGAGAGGGGGAAATTGTTTAAACAAACAAAATAGATATTAGATCAAAAAAGTTGTCAAAGTCATCAACCCTAACCCAATGTTGGGTCCTTTTAAATAGGCGTGGTCCAGAAAAGATTCGTTGGTACGGCAAATTTCCTTAGCTGTCATATCGACAATCAAACCGGTCGTATTGAGAACCTTCCAATAATACAATTCATGCTGCCTCAGAAGGCGCACATTGGACATAAGCTTTTCGCAGGTGTTGACTCAGCTCAGGAGTCCCATCATACTAAAATTTATGATATGCTCAAAACGTGTCACAACAGAAGAAATTATTAGTGGTATTAATCCGAGACTTCGTGAAACCGAGATTTCAACTGTGTGCCTAAAGCAAACAATAGATAATGAATCACCATTACACCAAATTGGAAACCAACCATACCGATCACAGCAGATGAAATACACACACAAAAAATGAACAAGTCTAGAGAGAAAAACCCGTGGCACCTGCAGTGAAGACTGGTCATACCACACTGGCAAATATCACAAGCGAATCTCAGATTGAATCATTGCTTCATTGACCGGCCACAACAATCTTAAAGTACAACACCTAGCGTAATCTTCAAGAACAAGGTTCCTAGCTCTCTGAAAAATTGTGGTCATTCTCAGTAACACTAGGATCAACATTGGTCGTACCGTTTGAAGCTCTATACGGGCCTAGTCATGCCTAAGTCACACCCCTCACAACATAGGCCAAAATCAGTTACATCGATGTTTAACCTATTATATCGGTCATCTTGAAACATGTTTTCTCAAAGATTTTGAAAGGTGATGTTGTAAAGGATTGACCTTAGGTTAGCGAACAATCAAGATCACCACTAATCAAGGTATCTTACCGCTCTTTACATTACACCTTGTCCTGACCTCAGTGTGGTTCTTCAAACCACCAAAACTATTAGAACAACTACCTCTAGTATTCTAGCTCAAAGCCACGCTCTCTTCTCAACATATTGAGGGATCAAACATCCATAGGTTAAACCAACTTCATGGAATCACTCAATGCTTAGTGCTGGCGCAATTCTGCCAACTGCCAAACATATATAACATTGTGTGTGTGTGCGTGTGCGCGTGCGTGTGTGTGTGTGTGTGTGTGTGTGTGTGTGTGTGTGTGTGTGTGTGTGTATGTACATATTAACGTTCTATGTGTTTGCAAAGTATTAGCACAAAAAACCGATATTATTATGTCGTGACTAAGAAAGACAAAATTTGGTGCAAAAAGGACAAAATGGCTCATATTGCCTTGTAAAAAATGGGGTATCGGGAGATCCTAGCCGTCCAAGTGGAAACTTTTGGAGTTGGGGAACACTAAAGCAAAAGTCTTATAGAGGTATTAACACACTTTTATAACAAAACTTGCACCTAAGTTGAATTTTAGTCCCACGTCTTATAAAGTGGACACCGGTGGTACCACAACATGTATACGATGGAATTTTTTAGTCCAAACAGTCTGAATCATCCATGTAGGCCATCTCCCTTGTCTACCCGACCTCTTCCTTGAAAATACATGGCAACCATGTCAGATCCTTGCTTCTCGTCAAGTGGAATATTGTGTTGTTGTTTTTATTAGACAGATTTTGGATGGATGTGGCCATAGGGCACCACACATGTGAGGGAAGCTGGCCATTCAAAGCAATAACTGCAAAATCCTGACCAACAAATTCTTGCATCACTTTAGATAATACAAGAAGTAATTTTGCAGAGTTTTGCAACAAAAATCATAAGGGAATTCAAAATTTACCCACCAAGATGGAAGCTGAGAAGGGCAAGGAAAGATGCATTGTCATTTATACATGGAGATGAGGAAGGGCAATTCAAACAACTGCTGGAATATGGGCAAGAGCTCAACAGGACAAACACTTTCTAAGTTTTTCGTGACAACATATTCAACCAATGATCAAGACAATCCTGAACATATGGAGCATCTTGCCACTATATATTGGAGTTATGATGTTTGCAAAAGTGGTTTCCTTGCAGGTTGTAGGCCTTTCATTTGTATTAGATGGGCTCCATATCAACATTAGGTACAAAGTAGTGCTTTTGACAACACTAGGAATATACCCAAATGATTGCATTTATCCAATTGATTTTGGTTTATGTGATGTTGAGTGCACTAGTTCCTGGGAGCGGTTTCTCAAAAATATGAAAGATGACCTCAACATTACAAAGACAACTTCATGGAATATTATGAGTGACAAACAGAAGGTATGCCTCCTATAATTTCCCTAGGTATTAAAGTTAAGCGACATTTTCGTATGATTTATTCAAGCGCTAAAAAATTATTGATTTATTGTAGGGTCTCATAAATATTGTTTAGATGGTGTTTCCAAATGTTGAAGATAGGTTTTGTGTCATGCATATGCTACAAAACTCCCAAAGGGCCGGGCATAGAGGAGAGACACTTAAGAACGTTGTTTGGGTTATTGCTAGGTCAACTAATGTTCCTAAGTGGCAGAGGAATATGGACAAGCTAAGGTTGTCAGTGAGGTTGTTTTTACGTGGATTGAAGAGTTAGTGCCCAAAACATGGATTGAGGATTTATTTAATGACTTTCCCAAGTGTAACATGCTGTTGAATAATCATTCAAAGGTTTACAACGGGTCCATTCTAGAATCCAGGGATATGCCTTTCGTATCCACAATGGAAACTATTTTCTGTAAAATTGTGTGAAGGGCAGAAAGCAAATAGAGGGAAGCTCTAAAGATGATAGGAAGAATGTCAACACCCGGATTTTTAAGTCCAGATGCCTATTATGTCATTCATCGCAATCCCAGGATAATGTTGTTGCGAGGCATAATAGTCGAATATCACAGTCATTATTTATTACAAGCCATAGTGTCATACAATCTTGAATCACATGATTCATATTACACAAATAGTTGATCTCACAATCAACAACATAC
>NC_061510.1:267203295-267238207 GCF_022539505.1 Lolium rigidum | reverse complement strand
CCAAATTACAAATAACACTTCCTATTACAACTCTATCTTTTCCTTAAATACATCTTGGGCTCTCGAGTCTTCTTATTCTTCGGGTAGTGGGCCTTCAATAAACCCCGGGTACTATATTAGGCAGGCCCATTTGGGATGCCTATGTCACCCACCATCATCACGCCGATCTGTGTCATCACGACGACGGGGACGATCATCATCACGACGGCGGTCTTGATTATAACCACCATTGTCACGGCCTTGGTAGCCACCACGGTGACCACCACCACCACGGCCACGTCCATCATCACGTCGATCTCCATCATCACGACGGCGCTGGCGGTCATCACGCCACCTATCTTGGCCACCACGATCATCACGCCAGTTGCCCTGGCCACCACGGTCATCCTGGCCCCGTGATGGAGCACCACCACCACGGCGAGCAAGGTGGGCAGAGGAGGTGAAGCTTGTATCTTCTGACGACTGAACTTGACCAAACAAATCAGATAGGGTAGTGTTTGGATTGGCCCGGACAGCGGTGACGATGTCCAGCGGTGGATATGGTGGTGATGATGGTGGAGATGATGATGATGGTGATGGAGATGATGTCCAGCTCGATGGCGGTGACGATGGCGTCGATTTCCCCCTCCGGGAGGGAATTTCCCCGGCGGATTCCTGCCCGCCGGAGAGCTCTTTTCTCTCCGGTGTTCTCCGCCCCGCGAGGCGGCTGTAACCCTTCGTGAGGATTCCTCTCGTGGCTTAGGTCTTCGGGACGAAGGGTTTCGCGAAGAAAAGAGGCGAAAGAGGCCGAGGGGGCTCCACACCACATGGTGGCGCGGCAGGCCATGGGCCGCGCCACCCTATGGTGTGGGCCCACCCCTGGGTCCACACTGGCTCCCCCTTCGGCTTCCTCCGTCATCCGGAAAAATAGGATTTTTGGTAAAACTTCCTTCCACAGCTTGATCTTCCGAAATATTGCATCCCCGACGGTGCTTTTTCCAGTAGTAATCCTGGCTCCGGTGCTCGATCCCCAAATAATCATGAAACATGCAAAATAGATGAAATAACATAAGTATTGTGTCCCAATATGAAATATATCAATGAATAACAGCAAATTATGATATAAAATAGTGATGCAAATTGGACGTATCAATATCTTTTAGGTATATTTATAATTTCTATGAATTTATTTGGATTTATTTGATTTTCGAATTTATTTGGATTTATTTGATTATATTAACATTTGTGACTATTCATATGCAGCATGTGATCCCACATACACCAAACCCATTACTCGATCCGACACAAAAACATGACAGCATGATGTATAGAATGCAAGAAGAGTTCATTGGGTTATTCCAACATATTGTACATTTGTTGGGCTCTTCTTTCCAAATGAACAAAGTGTTTTAAACCTGTCATAATTTTTGATAGTGCTAAATTTTGTTGAAGCTAAGGTAGTACAAATTATGTTCCAACGTATATCTAATTTTTAACATAATTTACTGAAACTTATGCTTAAGTCGACGTACTAAATTATCTTGCATGAGAAAGAATGTGTGCCAATCAGCATGTTGCTTGGGCCATTGCAAGAATTGCTTTTGTAGTAGCTGCGAGAGATAGTATTCCAGCATCAAGAGTGAGGGTTACTAGTTACTACTGCATCCACTAGAGGAAACTCGAGATGCAGATGCAGAGGAAGAGGAAGGAGCGGTGCAACTAGGCAAGTAGATCAAGGCAACAACTACTTTGAAAGAAGAAAATGGAAGAAGAGACCCGCACATGCTCAAGCTATTAGAAGTGAAACAAGAGCAAGAGAACAAAGTTTTATACCTGATATGAATGAACAAATCCCTGACCAGGACGCACATGTGGTTCCCCTCAGATAGAATGCACCAGCAAAACACATATAGGTGTTGCTCTTTTGATAATTTTGGATGGAGGTTGGATGCTTCTAGTGTTGTTGCTATTTTGACATGAGGAGAAATTGTTGCTTGTTCTCTTTTGTGTTGATTATCTAGCCTTCTCTGTAGAAGCACAACTGGGATGACAAGATGACAAAAAAATAAGACATAAAAAAATTAGTGGTCAATCTGAAGTTAAAGCTTGGGCATCTGTTTTAGGTTTGGTTTGAAGGTTCTCATCCACACCAAGATCATAAACTGATATATTCCACACACCAGAGACAATGTGCAATAGTTAACCATCAACTCGACAAGGAGATATATCCAAGATAGAGACAACATGCAATATATAACCAACAACTAGGCATTTGATTGTGAGAACACTAGCAAATATATCCCAGATACCACATACATTGTGCAATAGATAACCAACAACTAGACAAGCAGATTGTTCAAGATATTTTTTTAGAAAATTTCATATTTATATTGTAATACATGGATACATCAATACACAAGTTGACACATCACTTCACTAGCTAATTGTACCAACACTACATAAGTTGCTATGACAAACATACATTGTTCAACATCTTCTTCTCTCACTTCAACTTCAAGCTGCCCTGAGCGTCTTCTTCAATACCAAAATACTTCTTCCATGGCATGCAATGTTGACAACGGGATCATGGCATCATGGTGGCGGTGCTAACAACGGCACTAGGATCCTGGTATCGATGTGACCTTGTACGATACGAATTTGAGTTTCCAGACTCAGATTTGGGATCTCCGGTCTCCAGCCCGTCAGATCTTCCATGAGCTGATAGTGCAAGATTATCACTTTGTTGTACAACTTCTCATGCCTCGCCGCCTCCAACGCCACTCAATGCGTTGGCGCCACGTCCACCACCCCCGGAAGAGGGAGCGCCTCCACCGCACCCTGACGCCTTCCCCCACCCCCCCCCCCCGCGAGCTGGTGTAGCAGACCTCGCCACCTGCTCCATCGCCCGATGTGACGACGCCTCCTCCGCTGCCGCCTGACGCAATGGCGTCGCCTCTACCGCACCTTGACGCTTTCCGCGAGTAGGTGCACAGTACTTGCACGTACTCTCTAGGGAATCCTTCGATCCGTGCTCCTCCATCCACATCCTCCGCCGACGAGAACTCTCTAGGGAATCTTCCGATTCATACCCGCGGGTCACCTAGGGTTCGTGGCGAGGCCAACGAAATAGAAATGAGGATTTTGGGACTTTGGTTCATGACGAGGTGACAACAGCCAAGTGTTTTTCATGAAAAGCTCAAATGTTTCGATGAAGGTTAATAACTACAAGGGGTTTTCTACAAATTTACATGGGGAAGGAAGATCCTACATCTGCAGGAGGTGGCACACCTGGCGCACATGGGATGGCAGGGCTCCAGAACCTAAACCACTCCGATTAGCAAGTTGTGGTGCCACTGGTATCCACTTTGCAAGATGTTAGACTAAAGTGCAACTTAGGTGCAATTTATGGTACAAAATGCGTTAATACATCAGTCTTATACTATTCAGTTATTTACTATTGGTCGCGTGAGCTTTCTACTGTACTACCTCCATCCCAAGGCTTAAGGCCTATTTTTTTAGAAAGTCAAACTATGTTAAATTTGACTAAGTTTTTATCAAAAATCATTAACATGAAAAGTACAAAATCAATATCATTACCTACAAAATATTATATTTATTCATAAATACTTCTAAAAGTTTGGTTAAACTTTACTTCGTTTGACTTTCTGAAAAAAATATAGGCCTTAAGCCTTGTGATGGAGGTGTTAGACAATGTAATAGGTCTCTCTCTCTATTCCGTATACCATACGTATTGTGTATTGGATACATATATAATGTACTCATGTCCCACTATATAACACGCAACCCGTACCAGCTTCACGTACGGTTCCCTCCACAACTTTCCACATGGTATCAGAGCCAAGAGGTGTACCACCTGTAAGAGACAGCTGTTCAGAAGTGGATAAGGGTGTTGGAGCTGACTTACAGTGTTGCATGTCAACCTTCTCGAGTAAATCTGTAGCATATTTTTCTTGTGTCAAGAGCAAACCATTGTTCACCTTTTTAACCTCAATACCAAGAAAGAAGTGTAGATCACCAAGATCCTTGATAGCGAAATTCTTATTTAGATCTCGAAGAAGAGCTGTGATAGCATAACAGGAAGAACTTGTTACTATGATATCATCAACATATACAAGAACAAATATAGTGATGCCTGACTTGTTAAAAAGAAACAGGGATGTATCAGCCTTTGAAGGTATAAAACCAAGCGCAGACAATTTTGAGCTCAATCTGGAATACCATGCCCTTGGTGCTTGTTTCAGACCATACAATGCTTTATCAAGTCTGCAAACATGATGTGGTGCATGCGGATCTTCAAAACCAGGAGGTTGTCTCATATAGACTTCCTCTTCCAGAACACCACGAAGAAACGCGTTCTTGACATCTAGCTGCCTTAAACTCCATCCACGAGAAACAACAACAGATAAAACAGTTCTGATAGTAGCAATTTTAACTACAGTACTAAATGTGTCCTCGTAATCAATGCCATACCTTTGTTTGAATCCTTTTGCAACTAGTCTCGCTTTATATCTCTCAGTAGACCCATCTGCTCTTCTCTTAATTCTGTATACCCACTTGCAATCTATCAAGTTCTTGGTTTTGCTTGGGGGAACAAGATGCCATGTTTTATTTTCCATCAACGCATTATATTCCTCATCCATTGCCTGACGCCAGTGTGAGTCATCAAGAGCCTCAGAAAGAGTAGATGGTTCTCCTGTAGAAGAAAACAAACCATATCGCACTGTGCCATCAGTATATTTTTTAGGCTGTCTTATACCTTGCTGCAACCAAGTACGAATACGCGGAGGTGAAACAGCAGAAGAAGCAGGCGGTATCGACCGATCTTGCTCTTGTGTATTTTCAGAGGACGCCACAGAATCAGCTGCACTAGCGCCTGCCACAGACGATCTAGAAGAGACAGAATCAGCAGGCGTTGCAGTCGAGGCAGGCGTAACAGGCGAGGCGCCAGGTGGCGCACCGGGGCTGGGCGAGGGCGCGTGGTCGCCACGCGCAGCCGACAACGCCGGGGAGTGCGCGCCAGGTGGAGCGCCAGGACGGGCAGATGGCGTGTGTCCGGCAGACGCTGCCGGAGCATCTCCGCGCGACCCGAGGGCGGAAGAATCAGCCTCGGGCTGTGTTTCCTCGGGATGGGACAAGTCAGCAGCAGAATCCGCATGGGTTTCAGTGCTGATTTCGTCTTCTTCTGCAGTATTTTGAGCGTCATTTTCTGCAGGAATTTCAACTTTGTTTTGTCGGAAATTTTCATCAGTAGTTTCTGCAGCTGGCAACACATTCGTAATAGGCACAATAGGCATATGATCATCAACATTATTTGCACCCTTAGAAGACTCAGATGTGAATGATGGAAGAAGGAGAATTTCTTTTCTAAGAAGAGGGCCAGCATTAGGACGCAATGAGGCAAAAGGGAAAACATTTTCATCAAACACAACATCACGAGAGATATACACTCGTCCAGTATTTATGTCTAGACACTTGACACCCTTATGAAGAGGACTATAACCAAGAAACACACAACGAGTGGAACAGAAAGCAAGTTTGCGAGTATTGTAAGGGCGAAGGTTGGGCCAACAAGCACAACCAAAGACTCGAAGAGCATCATAGTTTGGTGTCATATGAAGAAGACGTTCAGCTGGGGTTTCAAAGTTAATGATTTTACTGGGAAGTAAATTTATAAGAAATGTGGCAGTAAGGAAGGCTCCATCCCAGTATTTGAGAGACATTGATGCATTTGCAAGCAAGGCTAGGCCAACTTCAACTATATGACGACGTTTCCTTTCAGCAGAGCCATTTTGTTGATGAGCATGAGGGCATGAAACATGGTGAGTGATAGCAACTGTTTGGAAAAAGGAATTGAGCTTTTCATACTCACCACCCCAATCAGTTTGCATTGTTATAATTTTCCTATCAAACTTGCGCTCAACATATTTCTGAAAATTGAGGAAGACTTGATAAACATCAGCACGACTTTTGAGCAAATAAATCCAAGTAAACTTGCTAAAATCGTCAATGAAGCTTACATAGTATGAATGTTTCCCAACAGAGAGAGGTGCAGGACCCCATACATCAGAAAAAACTTGCTCCAGAGGAACAGTAGATCTACTACTAGAGATAGGATATGGCAATTGATGACTCTTTGCCAATTGACATGAATCATACACATATGGGGTACTCTCTGGGGTATAAGCTATCTTATTTTTCCTAAGTACTTGTTGAACCACAAACGAAGAGGGATGTCCTAAACGGCGGTGCCATGTAGAGGATGATGGCTTTATTGTGATGTATGCATGCTTGGAGGACGCAGTGGAGATGGGCATCTGGATATAGGCCTCCATAGCAAGGGCCTCTAAAGAGGACGCGTCGAGTTGCTTGGTCCTTGATGACAAAAAAGAAAGGATGAAACTCAATGAACACGTGATTATCAAGAGTGAACTTATGAACGGATAAAAGATTTTTAGAGGCACTAGGAACATGTAGTATAGCATTGAGATCAAAAGAAGCATGAGGTGTGCGCAAAGTTGAATGACCAATATGACTTATGTGCATACCTGTGCCTTCAGCAGTGCGGACCTGATCGCGACCATGGTAGTCATCATGAGTGGAGAGCTTATTCAGTTCACCAGTGATGTGATCAGTAGCGCCTGTATCATAGTACCAGTTTGTGTCAACCCCATGAGAAGCAAAGTTTGCATCCTTGCGGCCACGATCTCCATTGTCACGACGCTCACGATCCTCCTCATAGCGCCACCAACAGTCTTTTGCAGGGTGGCCATAGATTGTGCAGATTTGACAAGTAGTATCAACAAAGCGGGTGGGTTGGCGATCACGACGACGCCCACCATCATCACGCCGATCTGTGTCATCACGACGACGGGGACGATCATCATCATGACGGCGGTCTTGATTATAACCACCATTGTCACGGCCTTGGTAGCCACCACGGTGACCACCACCACCACGGCCACTCCCATCATCACGGCGCGGGCGGTCATCACGCCACCTATCCTGGCCACCACGATCATCACGCCAATTACCCTGGCCACCACGGTCATCCTGGCCCCGTGATGGAGCACCACCACCACGGCGAGCAAGGTGGGCAGAGGAGGTGAAGCTTGTATCTTCTGACGACTGAACTTGACCAAACAAATCAGATAGGGTAGTGTTTGGATTGGCCCGGACAGCGGTGATCAAATTGTTGTATTCTCCACCAAGATTTTTCAGCACATACCACACCAGTTCATCATCATCTATGGGCTTCCCAGGAGCAGCAAGCTCCTGAGCAATGGTCTTCATCTTTGAGAAATATTTTTCAGCAGACATGGTGTTCTTCTTTGTCTCAACAAGTGTTGTCCTTAGATGTTGCACACGAGATTTTGACGAGGCAAAGACATGAGAGTTGAGAGCCTCCCATACTTCAGCAGACGTCTCAAGACCAATGACATGGGCTAGGACATCCGGGGACAAGGCATTCAACAACCAGCGAAGAACTTGTTGATCACGAGCAATCCAGGATTCATAGTTGGGGTTTTGAATAGTCACCTTCTTGCCATTGGAATCTTCTGTTTCAAGAACTTTGTCAGGGGCCTTGTCGTCACCTTGAACCAGATCAAGAACAAGAACTTTGTTTCAAGCAATGATCAAGTTGTAGATGGATTTACTAAGCCACTTCCAGTTAAAAAGATTGTTGAATTCAAGCGTAATCTCAACCTGTCAGTAGGTTAAGATTAAGGGAGGGTGTTAGACAATGTAATAGGTCTCTCTCTCTATTCCGTATACCATACGTATTGTGTATTGGATACATATACAATGTACCCATGTCCCACTATATAACACGCAACCCGTACCAGCTCCACGTACGGTTCCCTCCACAACTTTCCACAGGAGGTAGTATCATCGAGGTTTCAAATCCCGGTGAGCGTGTTGGCTGAATGTTAATCCGTGTGGTATGCGAAATGACAATCTGTGCGAAGGTAAAGATTTCTTCTCGATTGCATTATGTACTCCGATCTGTAGCTTAATCAACTATCGACCTGCATACGCATCTACCCACAGTCTCGGAAGGTGAGGCTCCTTCGTCAACCAGCTAGCTTTACAAGCATGCGATCGCCGGCCGGAATGTGTCGACGTTAAGGCGTACGCCGCCGTGGATCGGCTCGTGTTAGATGGCCGCCTTTTGCGTTGAAGCTTTGCAGGCGGCGTCTTTGCGGATGTCTGTGCGCTGTCTGCTTGGGGCCGGCGGGGCGCGCGTGCTCCGTCGCGCGTCAGGCTTTTGCCGCTGCCGCAGCCGACACCGCCCGGCGCCTCCACCGCACGCCGAGGGCCCTCCCTCCATGCCGCACCGCGCGCGCAACGCAAGCCGGTGATCGGAGCACATTTTGTGGTACAATCTTATCTCTGACTCCGAGGGGGGGCCAGTTCAGTTCGGTCATCTTTTTTTATCCTCACTCCATGCCATATGCATGCAAGTTGTGCAGTGCAAACTGCGAGCTGACCGAGACGGAGGGAATGTCTGTTGGATTTCGATCATCATGGCCCCTTTTGATATGAGTGTTCCTTCCTCTTTTCCTGGCTAATTTTGTGTTTCCTGCGCATGCACACATATGCTAGCTGATTCCATCTTGTCATTTCATTGGTTGTTTGACCGGCTGTCATGGAAAATGGAACTGTGATTAATTAGTGAACCACATACAACTAAGCTAACCTGGTGTTCATCTCTGGCTTTCTTTCCTTTTCCCTTTGTGATGCAAACTTTCCAGTATTATATGTGGCACGCGTGCGTGCAAGAGCAAAACATGGCCACACATGCATGCACCCCGGAGAAGAGGAAGCACTAAATTTCAAGGAATGGAGACCCACCCTTTCTGCAGAAATTGTTGCCACTTTGGTCTTTACATCCTAGCTAAAATCTCGCCAAAAGATAAGCAGGCCGGCCGCACCTATATTTCGCGTAGAAGCTACACATCCTGTCGCTATTGTGTACATATGATATATCCATACACACGTACGGCGAAATGAATCTCCCTTGAAAGGTATACATCTATATTACATTGCACCTATAATTAGTGCATACATATTAAACAATAACTCATGTTCCTAATCCAACGTGCTCAACTGCTGGCAGGCACACATAAATCTCTGTACCTCAAAATTAATGTAATGTATTGCAAACTTAAGTGTTCGGACCTACATATTCCAACAAGAAATAAAGAATAAAACATATCTTTAGGCCTGAAGTGCATGCCATTAGAGGGTGCACTTTAGTGGGGTATGTTAGTTTTATTAGCACATTTTGTAATGCGTGATTGGAGCACTGACCCGTGTTAGGGGGCAAAGCATGCATGAGCCAACAATTGCAAAAAATTATCATGTTTTTCTTGGGCTTCGGTGATGTGCCTTGCATCCAAAGGGATATGCCAATTCCACTAACACCCACAAATGCAGGCTTTAGCTCAACATCACATATTGTGCCGCCGAGAAAAGAAGAGGAAAAAGTTTTCGGCGCAAAACGAGTTTTGAAAAGCGGAGTGAGGTCTTAAAGGTGTATGCCAAGAAAACACAAATTAATCGATTTATTTGATGTACATGTATGCTAAAGTTTCTATTCCCGAAAATTGGTGACTTTTGAGTAATATTTAGCCTTCAACCATTCTCTTGCCATAATTTGCCACATTTGATTTCGAAATGGGGAGCGTAGCACCGGCCTCTGCGTTAAAACGATACACACAATCTTTTTTACTGCACTATTCATAAGTTCATAAGTTACAGCTCCATGACCACACAATGTGTTCATAAAGATCAACCCGCAAAGAACCTTTTGCATATAGTCTATGGGTGTGCTAATCCATGTGAATGCACACAACCCTTTAGCTTGATTTACTTGGCTACTTATTCTAGATTGGATATAAGATATACATCTAAATTTTAACCAATTATATGATACATATGCTTAAAAATTATTTTAATAATTTCTCATTAAAGGGTAGCATTACCTAACTACCACCTCCAGTTTGTACAATCCTGACATATTAATATAGTCTTCAAGATCTAACTTCGACTATGGTTTTATTGAGATATGTATATACTAACAAAAAAGACTATAATATTACCAAAAGTCCTTCGAGGAAAATATCTGCATATAATTGTTACAGAATATAAATATCTGAAACAATATATGCCGATAGTTAAAGTTGAAACTTTGACTGAAGGTATGTCAACGTCATGTTTTTTTTTTATCTAGAAGGACTCATCCAATTCTATTTTATGCATAAATTATGATAATTATAAATAATTTAAAAGATGAATTACGAATTATACCCAAATTAGGATAGTTGTGATGGTGAGTGTTACCCATTTAACCATTTCCCCCAAAAGTAACAAGTCATGCCCTGCATGTCAGACCTGCTTGGAATGAAAACTTTCAAGAGATATGGCTTTTACTAAGAATTAAATCATCTTGGATTAGGAGCATAGAAAACCAACACATACAAACTCAATATGCTCAGTCACACCCTTCTCCTACCCGGTAGAGAGTTCATATCTGATGGGGATATGGCTGATGTCTACGGGAGCTTCTATTCTTGTAGACAGTGTTGGGCCTCCAAGAGCAGAGGTTTGTAGAACAGCAGCAAGTTTCCCTTAAGTGGATCACCCAAGGTTTATCGAACTCAGGGAGGAAGAGGTTAAAGATATCCCTCTCATGTAACCCGGCAACCACAAAGCAAGAAGTCTCTTGTGTCCCCAACACACCTAATAGGTGCACTAGTTCGGCGAAGAGATAGTGAAATACAGGTGGTATGAATGAATATGAGCAGTAGTAACGCAGTAAACCAGTAAACAAACAGCGATAGCAGTATTTAGGAACAAGGCCTAGGGAATAGACTTTCACTAGTGGACACTCTTAACTTTGATCACATAACAGAATAGATAAATGCATACTCTACACTCTTGTTGGATGATGAACACATTGCGTAGGATTACACGAACCCTCAATGCCGGAGTTAACAAGCTCCACAATTCAATGTTCATATTTAAATAACCTTAGAGTGCAAGAAAGATCAACACGACTAAACCAAGTACTAACACAAGCATGCACACTGTCACCTTCACACTATGTAGGAGGAATAGATCACATCAATACTATCATAGCAATAGTTAACTTCACAATCTACAAGAGATCATGATCATAGCATACGCCAAGTACTAACACGGATGCACACACCGTCACCATTACACCGTGCAGGAGGAATAAAACTACTTTAATAACATTGCTAGAGTAGCACATAGATAAATTGTGATACAAAACACATTGCAATCATAAAGAGATATAAATAAGCACTTCACTACGCCATTCATAACAAGTGAGTAAGTATTCTGTGAAATATAGCCTAAGAGACCCACACGGTGCACACACTCGTCACCTTTACACACGTGGGACAAGGAGTCTCCGGAGATCACATAAGTATAACTCACTTGACTAGCATAGTGACATCTAGATTACAAGCATCATCATATGAATCTCAATCATGTAAGGTAGCTCATGAGATTATTGTATTGAAGTACATAGATGAGAGATGAACCACATAGCTACCGGTACAGCCCCGAGCCTCGATGGAGAACTACTCCCTCCTCATGGGAGCAGCAGCGGTGATGAAGATGGCGGTGGAGATGGCAGCGGTGTCGATGGAGAAGCCTTCCGGGGGCACTTCCCCGCTCCGGCAGGGTGCCGGAACGTAGACTACTCGTCCCCAGATCTTGGCTTCGCGATGGCGGCGGCTCTGGAAGGTTTCTGTGGGTTTCGTCCTTCGTAATAGGGTTTTCACGACGGAGGCTTTAAATAGGCGAAGAGGCGGAGTCGGAGGGGCGACGAGGCGGTGGCACCATAAGGCGGCGCGGCCAGGGCCTGGCCCGCGCCGGCCTATCATCTGGGGCCCCTGTGGCCCCCCTCTGGTCCTTCCCGGGTGTTCTGGAAGCTTTGTGGAAAAATAGGAACCTGGGTCTTGATTTCGTCCGATTCCGAGAATATTTCGTTACTAGGATTTCTGAAACCAAAAACAGCAGAAAACAGGAACTGGCACTTCGGCATCTTGTTAATAGGTTAGTTCCAAAAAATGCACGAATATGACATAAAGTGTGTATAAAACATGTAGATATCATCAATAATGTGGCATGGAACATAAGAAATTATCGATACGTCGGAGACGTATCAGCATCCCCAAGCTTAGTTCTGCTCGTCCCGAGCAGGTAAAACGATAACAAAGATAATTTCTGAAGTGACATGCCATCATAAACTTGATCATATTGTAAACATATGTAATGAATGCAACGATCAAAACAATGGTAATGACATGAGTAAACAATTGAATCATAAAGCAATGACTTTTCATGAATAGTACTTCAAGACAAGCATTAATAAGTCTTGCATAAGAGTTAACTCATAAAGCAATAAATCAAAGTAAAGGCATTGAAGCAACACAAAGGAAGATTAAGTTTCAGCGGTTGCTTTCAACTTGTAACATGTATATCTCATGGATAATTGTCAACATAGAGTAATATAACAAATGCAATATGCAAGTATGTAGGAATCAATGCACAGTTCACACAAGTGTTTGCTTCTTGAGGTGGAGAGAGATAGGTGAACCGACTCAACATAAAAGTAAAGAGAATGGTCCTTCAAAGAGGAAAGCATCGATTGCTATATTTGTGCTAGAGCTTTGATTTTGAAAACATGAAACAATTTTGTCAATGGTAGTAACAAAGCATATGAGTTATGTAAATTATATCTTACAAGTTGCAAGCCTCATGCATAGTATACTAATAGTGCCCGCACCTTGTCCTAATTAGCTTGGACTACCGGATCTTTACAATGCACATGTTTTAACCAAGTGTCACAATGGGGTACCTCCATGCCGCCTGTACAAAGGTCTAAGGAGAAAGCTCGCATTGGATTTCTCGCTATTGATTATTCTCAACTTAGACATCCATACCGGGACAACATAGACAACGGATAATGGACTCCTCTTTTATGCATAAGCATGTATCAACAATTAATAATTTTCTCATATGAGATTGAGGATATATGTCCAAAACTCGAAACTTCCACCATGAATCATGGCTTTAGTTAGCGGCCCAATGTTCTTCTCTAACAATATGCATGCTCCAACCATTAAGGTGGTAGATCTCTCTTACTTCAGACAAGACGGACATGCATAGCAACTCACATGATATTCAACAAAGAATAGTTGATGGCGTCCCCAGAAGCATGGTTATCGCACAACAAGTAACTTAATAAGAGATAAAGTGCATAAGTACATATTAAATACCACAATAGTTTTTAAGCTATTTGTACCATGAGCTATATATTGCAAAGGTGAATGATGGAATTTTAAAGGTAGCACTCAAGCAATTTACTTTGGAATGGCGGAGAAATACCATGTAGTAGGTAGGTATGGTGGACACAAATGGCATAGTGGTTGGCTCAAGTATTTTGGATGCATGAGAAGTATTCCCTCTCGATACAAGGTTTAGGCTAGCATGGTTATTTGAAACAAACACAAGGATGAACGGTGCAGCAAAACTCACATAAAAGACATATTGTAAACATTATAAGACTCTACACCGTCTTCCTTGTTGTTCAAAACTCAATACTAGATATTATCTAGACTCTAGAGAAACCAAATATGCAAACCAAATTAGCAAGCTCTAAGTGTTTCTTCATTAATGGGTGCAAAGTATATGATGCAAGAGCTTAAACATGAGCACAACAATTGCCAAGTATCAAATTATTCAAGACATTTTAGAATTACTACATGTATCATTTTCCAATTCCAACCATATAACAATTTAACGAAGAAGAAACTTCGCCATGAATACTATGAGTAAAGCTTAAGGACATACTTGTCCATATGCTACAGCGGAGCGTGTCTCTCTCCAACAAAGTGAATGCTAGGATCCATTTTATTCAAACAAAACAAAAACAAAAACAAACCGACGCTCCAAGCAAAGTGCATAAGATGTGGCCGAATAAAAATATAGTTTCAGGGGAGGAACCTGATAATGTTGTCGATGAAAAAGAGGATGCCTTGGGCATCCCCAAGCTTAGACGCTTGAGTCTTCTTAATATATGCAGGGGTGAACCACCGGGGCATCCCCAAGCTTAGACTTTTCACACTTCTTGATCATAGTATATCATCCTCCTCTCTTGACCCTTGAAAACTTCCTCCACACCAAACTCGAAACAAACTCATTAGAGGGTTAGTGCATAATAAAAATTCACATGTTCAGAGGTGACACAATCATTCTTAACACTTCTGGACATTGCATAAAGCTACTGGACATTAATGGATCAAAGAAATTTATCCAACATAGCAAAAGAGGCAATGCGAAACAAAAGGCAGAATCTGTCAAAACAGAACAGTCCGTAAAGATGGATTTTATTAGGTCACCAGACTTGCTCAAATGCAAATGCCCAAATTGAATGAAAGTTGCGTACATATCTGAGGATCATGCAAGTAAATTGACTTAATTTTCTGAGCTACCTACAGGGAGATAGACCCAGATTCGTGACAGCAAAGAAATCTGGAACTGCGCAGTAATCCAAATCTAGTACTTACTTTACTATCAAAGACTTTACTTGGCACAACAAAACACAAAACTAAGATAAGGAGAGGTTGCTACAGTAGTAAACAACTTCCAAGACTCAAATATAAAACAAAGTACTGTAGCAAAATAACACATGGGTTATCTCCCAAGAAGTTCTTTCTTTATAGCCGTTAAGATGGGCTCAGTAGTTTTAATGATGCTCACATGAAAAATAGAGTATGAAGCAAAAGAGAGCATCAAGAAGCAAATTCAAAACAAATTTAAGTCTAACATGCTTCCTATGCATGGGAATCTTGTAAATAAACAAGTTCATGAAGAGCAAAGTAACAAGCATAGGAAGATAAAACAAGTGTAGCTTCAAAAATTTCAGCACATAGAGAGGCATTTTAGTAACATGAAAATTTCTACAACCATATTTTCCTCTCTCATAATAACTTTCAGTAGCATCATGAGCAAACTCAACAATATAACTATCACATAAAGCATTCTTATCATGAGTCTCATGCATAAAATTATTACTCTCCACATAAGCATAATCAATTTTATTAGTTGTAGTGGGAGCAAATTCAACAAAGTAGCTATCATTATTATTCTCATCAAGTGTAGGAGGCATAGTATATTCACAACAAAATTTACTCTCCATAGTAGGTTGTACCAAAAGACCACTATTATAATCATCATAAATAGGAGGCAAAGTATCATCAAAGAAAATTTTCTCCTCAATGCTTGGGGGACTAAAAAGATCATGAAAACCAGATTCCCCAAGCTTAGAACTTTCTATATCATTATCAACAATGGTGTTCAAAGCGTTCATACTAATATTACTACCAAGCATGCAAATAAGATTTCATAGGTTTTTTAATTTTCGCATCAAACAATCCATGTCTTAAATCAGGAAATAGAATAAGAAGCTCATTGTTGTCCATTATGCCAAACTAGTGTAAACAAGAAACAAAAAGATGCAATTGCAGGATCTAAAGGAAATAGCTTCGAGCACACACACAACGGCAACAGAAAAGTACTTTACCCAGGACCGGAGTATGAGTGCCTTTTACCTTTCCTCCTCGAGCAACGGCGCCTGAAAAGTGCTTGATGTCTACGGGAGCTTCTATTCTTGTAGACAGTGTTGGGCCTCCAAGAGCGAGAGGTTTGTAGAACAAGCAGCAAGTTTCCCTTAAGTGGATAACCCAAGGTTTATCGAACTCAGTGAGGAAGAGGTCAAAGATATCCCTCTCATGCAACCCTGCAACCACAAAGCAAGAAGTCTCTTGTGTCCCCAACACACCTAATAGGTGCACTAGTTCGGCGAAGAGATAGTGAAATACAGGTGGTATGAATGAATATGAGCAGTAGTAACGCAGCAGTAGTAACCCAGTAAAACAGTAAACAAGCAGCGATAGCAGTATTTAGGAACAAGGCCTAGGGAATAGACTTTCACTAGTGGACACTCTCAACTTTGATCACATAACAGAATAGATAAATGCATACTCTACACTCTTGTTGGATGATGAACACATTGCGTAGGATTACACGAACCCTCAATGCCGGAGTTAACAAGCTCCACAATTCAATGTTCATATTTAAATAACCTTAGAGTGCAAGAAAGATCAACACGACTAAACCAAGTACTAACACAGCATGCACACTCGTCACCTTCACACTATGTAGGAGGAATAGATCACATCAATACTATCATAGCAATAGTTAACTTCACAATCTACAAGAGATCATGATCATAGCATACGCCAAGTACTAACACGGATGCACACACTGTCACCATTACACCATGCAGGAGGAATAAAACTACTTTAATAACATTGCTAGAGTAGCACATAGATAAATTGTGATACAAAACACATTGCAATCATAAAGAGATATAAATAAGCACTTCACTACGCCATTCATAACAGTGAGTAAGTATTCTGTGAAATATAGCCTAAGAGACCCACACGGTGCACACACTCGTCACCTTTACACACGTGGGACAAGGAGTCTCCGGAGATCACATAAGTAAAACTCACTTGACTAGCATAGTGACATCTAGATTACAAGCATCATCATATGAATCTCAATCATGTAAGGCAGCTCATGAGATTATTGTATTGAAGTACATAGGAGAGAGATGAACCACATAGCTACCGGTACAGCCCCGAGCCTCGATGGAGAACTACTCCCTCCTCATGGGAGCAAGCAGCGGTGATGAAGATGGCGGTGGAGATGGCAGCGGTGTCGATGGAGAAGCCTTCCGGGGCACTTCCCCGCTCCGGCAGGGTGCCGGAACAGAGACTCCTGTCCCCCAGATCTTGGCTTCGCGATGGCGGCGGCTCTGGAAGGTTTCTGTGGGTTTCGTCCTTCGTAATAGGGTTTTCGCGACGGAGGCTTTAAATAGGCGAAGAGGCGGAGTCGGAGGGGCGACGAGGCGGTGGCACCATAAGGCGGCGCGGCCAGGGCCTCGGGCCGCGCCGGCCTATCATCTGGGGCCCCTTGGCCCCCTCCGGTCCTTCCCGGGTGTTCCGGAAGCTTCGTGGAAAAATAGGAACCTGGGTCTTGATTTCGTCCGATTCCGAGAATATTTCGTTACTAGGATTTCTGAAACCAAAAACAGCAGAAAACAGGAACTGGCACTTTGGCATCTTGTTAATAGGTTAGTTCCAGAAAATGCACGAATATGACATAAAGTGTGTATAAAACATGTAGATATCATCAATAATGTGGCATGGAACATAAGAAATTATCGATACGTCGGAGATGTATCAATGGCACATGGAGTCCATCACCAGAAGCACTATCTAGTAGCGACTGGTCTAGGAAGCCAGCGTTACTCGCTGGCACGGCTAGATCTGGGGAGTCACCAACGAGAGTGAGCCCGGAGGAAGCCTGAGGGAGTAGCACCAAGGCCCATTAGGCGTACGCGCTTGTAACCTCTTTAGGCGCATAACCATGTAAACTGTAACCTAGAGGTGCTCATATAAATTTCCGGATTGGAACCCTAGAACAATAATCGCAATCGCCATAGCTGACTCGCGAGTACCCCCATTGTAATCTCTCTAAGCAATACAAAATAGGAGGAAGTAGGTCTTTTACTCTCCAGAGGGGCTGAACCTGGTAACCCTTTGTTTTTGCACAACC
Organism: Lolium rigidum; assembly: GCF_022539505.1. NCBI lineage: Eukaryota > Viridiplantae > Streptophyta > Magnoliopsida > Poales > Poaceae > Lolium > Lolium rigidum. The sequence goes on along the minus strand of NC_061510.1, from coordinate 267,220,483 downwards.
TCGATCTACAGATGGCTACGCTTTCCTTTGTTCCACAGCAACGAAGTGCAACACCCCATAGCACCTTCCGTGGCCACATCCACGACAATACCGATATTTCTCATAAAGCAAAACCCCACTACCATTAACTATACTATCAAGCTATCCATATCTTCTATTATTTAGGCGTCCAATTTTTCACATCATTAGTTTAGCGCGAAATTTAGCCTATCGACTATTGTGACCAATTGAATCTTTCATACTTAATAGGCAACTTCCTATTTCATCTGTCTTATATTGTTTCATTTACACAATAAAGCTCCTAAAGAGATTCATGCTTCAACGCGCGGGATATCCTTCTAGTACAAGAAAATTAGAACGAAGGATTGAAATTGTACAAAAATCTATGATGTTAATTCTCTATTCTTCACAATTGACCGATCCACAGACCCAGCCTTCAATTGATCAAAAGTGGTGCATCATCGACCTGTTATTGGTTTCAACAATAAGACGGGACAAACTTTTGTTATCTGTGAAGTGGCGAATCATGGCTGAGTAATCCATGGTCAAAACAATGCCAGCCATTTTTTTAATCAGATCACTAGAAAGACTGGCAACGTGTGTCACTTTTTACACCTGCAAAAAGACGGTACAACCAGAACAGCCCCGTTCTATTCGAAGTCTTGCCATTTTTCTATCGATCGAGATCAGCTCTTGCATCGCCATCACGTAGCCACGCGCACAGGCAGAAGGGTACGTTTCAGGGAACAGACACGGTCGATGATCACTATGCATAGTATCAAAGACGAAATAATTCAATGGAAAAGTGCATTCGTGTCTTGTTGCTTCGGAACGGCATGCAGGGAGACGCGCAAAAGCTGACAGCATGATGCAAGATCCTCCATTAGGTTAATTAGCAGATGGGTGAAGGAATGAATGGTTGGACGACTGACGCATGTATAACAATGTGGTGCAGTTAGGACATCTCCAACCGGGCGACCCATCCCGCGCCCGCGCGTTCGGATGGGTCCAGCCGAACAAAAACCCGACCCAACGCGGGGACGCACCACAAAAGCGGACGGCCCCGACGTCCTCGCGTGTTCGCCTGTCCGCGTGGCTGGCCCACCTGTCGGTGCCCCAGTCCTATTAAATGTGGACTGGGGAAGGGGACTGTCCCTATCCAGTCCCCACTTTCCACTCCGGCCGCACGCGCGAGCTCGAAGCTTCCGCGCCGCCATGGCCCCGAAGCGCGAGTTCTCGCCATCCGCCAACGACCACCAGGCCGGCAGCAGCCGGCCGCCGCGCCGGCGCCGTTCGCCATGGGGCCGCCGGCGACGCCCAGACGCGACCGGATCTACGTCACCGTAGCGGTGGCACAGATGTTCTGGAACGCCGGCGTCCCAATGCCGTGGGGGGACGTGCACCTCCCCCACGGCTGGCACCTGAGCCCAGATCGGGTTCCGGTGCCGCCCATCCAGGGCTCCGGCCGCGCCCGCTACGCCGAGATACGGAGGCGCCGCGCTCAGCTGCCAGCGGACCTCCAGCAGGACCCCGCGTACGGCGACGCAAGTTCCAACTGGGACTTGTGGTTCGAGGTGGAGCACGATGCGCACCGGCGCACGTGCTTCACATCCGCGACGGCGCGGCCTCGCGCGCAGCCGCGCACACCTGCTAGGCGGGCTGGCCGCCGCCCCGGCGGCCTCTACATCAATGACCCTGCGCCCCAGCCCCAGCCACAGCCGCAACCCCAGGAGGAGGAGGACGACCCGGAGCTGCAGGCGGCGCTCACGGCGTCCCGCGAGCAGCGCGACCTCGACGAGCTGGCCAAATGTCCGCACCTCGCCGAGAAGCTGCGCACCTCCGCGGCCGGAGGAGGCGGCCGGGAAGGCCCGTGGAGGACGCCCGGGCGGAGGCGTGGGCCTTCCTCGAGCTGGCGCGCCGTCAGGAGGAGGCAACGCGTCAGGCGGCGCTCCGGGAGGAGGAGGAGCGCCGGGCCGCGCGCCTGGCGGAGGAGGAGCGCCTGGCCACGCTCCGGCTATAGGCGGAGCTGCAGGCCGCAGCGGAGGAGCAGCTCCGGCAGGAGTCCGCGCGGAGGGCACGGCTGCGCAGGCCTGCGAGCCGCTGAACCCGCACTCCGCCTGGGAAAGGGCGCAGTGGGAGCCCTGGCCGGAGTCCCCGGTGCCCACCGGCGTTTCGAGCTGGAACAGCGCGTCGCCGCCGGGGGGCGTCGTCGTCATCGACGCCGACGATGACGAGTACTACTGGGGGTAGTACTGCCGACGGCCACCGTGCTCGCAAACCCTGTCTAGGGTTTTTTTTAGTTTAAAGCCCATATAGTGCTTTCTTTTGTGTAAAAATTGCCCAAAATAGGGCTAAGTTTTATTAACCACTAGTTTAATGGTATTTTGGCTGTTTTCCTTTTTTATTTTTATTTTTGTTTTTTTAATTACATATGCGGTGCGTCCGCGCGTTGGGCGCAGCGTGCGACCCAAACGGACACGCGGACGACGCGGGCCGCTGTCCGGGTGTCCGTTCGGCCACCCAAACGGCCCAAAACGGACGGCCCAGCGCGTCCGTTTGGGTCAGCCGGTTGGAGATGCCCTTAAGTGCTTGGCCTGTATATGCGCATATGTCAGGGGGTAATACTATATTAGCAAATGTTTCTGAAAACTAGCAACTGACTGACCTGACAGTTCTGTGTGTATTCAGTTGGCATGCAGCTTCTGTTGATACTTTTGGTTGGCTGGCATTGGTAGATCGAAACATATTTAATCAATTGTAGTACTAATTAAATGAAATTTAGTACCCCCTCCGGTCCTCCGGTTCTAAATACTTGTCGCAGATTTACACAATATAAGCTAAAATATGTAGGTTCATTGAAACAATTAGAAGTATTATGGACTGGAGGAAGTAACTTTAATATGCGAGTCAGCGTGTTTGGTTCATGCATGATTTCTGACCACGCATACAAGCCTTTCAGTTTCAGTGTAGCTTCAGTTCAATTGCTTAATCAGTCAATACCTTATTGCACTAGTCAAAAGGTGGTCGACCACATATGGCCAAACCTAGGGTTTAGGATATAATTAACTTACTACAATATTAAAACATGCATGGTTAAAAGGAGCCTTCATGTTGGCCCTCACACTAGGGCTTTGGTATTCTCACATTAGTTGGCCCCGGAAAAAGGAAAATTATACTGCAAATCTTGTTTTAGGGTTGTAGATTGTGAGGATGCATACTAATCATGTGTATCTCAAGGCCGTATACATTAAGTCATGCACATAATGAAATATTTTTTAAGTGGTGTTAAAGACGTCAATGACTAAATTGCCTTACCAAATACTACCAATGAATGCACACAGATCCATAAATGATGCTACAATATGAAAATGCAAGGGGATAATGCCTGTGCCGCATCGTTGTCATACATATAGGATAGATAGATCAAGGAAATTTCACCAAGAAGCTACTGCGATCTTTTACGTAGTATATATGGAGTATAACATGCCAAATGTATTAATTCTTCTTAACAAAATGCAGAGCTCATGCCACTAGGAAGACACCTATATAAAAAAAGGGAGTAATATTGTGAGCGTCGTTTTCAAACATTTGTTCGAAATTTCTAAAGAGAACCAAATTAACTCCAACCACTGACGTTGACGTGGTCAAGAAGAAAAAAATGGTGTGGTAGCTCGGCGGTTAATGAACAAGCTAATGCGTTAGACAAGTCAAATTTCATTGGTCTCATATCTATGATTGTTCTTCTTCATCTTACATCGTTATTACACAATCAATTTAAGATAACGAACCTATGTACTCCCCCACGGGTAAGGATGTAGCACTCGCTATCAGTTGCTTTTTGGTGGGCAGCTTTTGCTAGAGGCTAACAAAAAGGGGAGGGACACGCTGAGTAGTGGCATCAAAATAAGAGAAGCAAAAGGCACTCCTGCCTGCCCCTTGGAGCGGTACAATACAAACATAGCCTTTCAAATCCACTGCAAAGGAGATTTGTGAAGATCATGGAGGAGCCAAATGGCCACACGCATTTCAGTGCTCTCCTTCTCTCCCTCTCTAGAGAGAGATAGAGAGAGAGAGAGAGGAAACCCTAGGTAGCCAGCCAGCATGCATATGGGCATGGCCCTCTCTCTATCTTTTTTTGTCCTAAAAGCTATCAGCTTTCTTGGCATGAGGAGGCACCAACCATCACTTCCCAATAAAATCCTTCACCCATATCCTCTCTCTCTTGCTTTCTTTCTCTTGCATATATGGGTGACAAGTGAGAGTGTTTGGCCTGCCTGGCCACACCGCCCCCTCTCCCTTGGCTCCCAAGCTTGTCATTGGCTTTATGCGCTCGAAAGGCTTTATTTTGCTTTTCTTTTGATGAGTGTTTTTGAGGTTTGACATGCGCGCACACCACATGTCCTTTTTGTGCTTTTCATACCCCATACTCGCAACATTTTTCACTTAAAGTTGGGAACAATCATACGTGCCCCGGCCGGCCGGTTCGATTCTTACACGTACAACAAGATCGACATAGTCGTATGTCTGTCACGTCGCTTTACGCACGCAATGTGTGTGTGCATGCAAGAACGGGACAAAACCTAACCACAACAACACCGGAGAATATATGTTACATCTTCATAATTAAAGATCGATAAGACTACATGCTTGTGTCGTCGTATGTAGGTAGCTAGGTAGCCTCATGCAGAGAATTATAAGTATGGTACTGCCACGTACTCGGTACTCCTGTATAACCTATAATTGAAGATGAAAAGTTTTAGAGCATTATTAAGGGTCTTGATGCTACTTGTATATATATAGACATAGTACTCCCTCCGTCTAACATAAGTATCGCTAATTTGTCTAGATTGGCAAGTATCTAGATGCATTTTACACTAGTGGAAAACAGGCCTTTTGATCCGGGTGGTTAGGGCCTTTTGTCGCGGGCGGCCAGCCGCGACAAGCAAGGCGCGATAAAAGGGTGGCCTTTTATCCCGGGTCACTTACGACCCGCGACATAAGGTCCACCACGTGGCAGCCGCCCGGCGCGCAGGGCACAGAGCCCTTTTGTCGCGGGCGGTATTACCACCCGCGACAAAAGGCCCTATACGTGGCGCACGCACAACGCCGCTGCTTTAGGGTTTGAGGGGTGCAGCACCCCTCCCCCGCCACCGACCGCCTGTTATATCATTTTTTTCGTTCGAAAATAAAAGTTGCATATATTTGTACGCTACTAGAAATTGTACACGTTCATTCAATATATATATATATATATAGATCGATCAAACAAATGTTGGAAGCAAAAGTCGATTCCTCTTTACATGTAGCCCTTACATATATATATACATTTAGCTCACGATCGACAAGCGGTACTAACGACCGTCTATTTGGAGGTAGAGCATCTATTTGGACTAAACAAGCCTTTGTTGTTTAGTACATCTTTAATCAAAATTCCCGCCAGTTCCTCCGCGATTCCTAGTGCGTGTTCCTTTGGTTGGAGTCTGTCCCGCATGAAGTCGACCTATATACGAAAATGAGATGAGTATGACTATATCAGTCTTGATAACGAAATATTGATGATAATAAATAAAGTTGTGAATGTTATTGCTTACGTTGAATTTATTATTGTTCTCGCTTCTCGGTGGTTAACATGCGAATGGACTCGCAAACGTAGTATCCACATAGATTCGTCCCTTGTGGCTGTCGGAGGCACGGTACAGGAGTAAATGTTAGCTTCTCTGCCAGTGTTTCGTTCTTACGATGTCTCTTGAAAGCGGTCCAAGCCCTGCCAGTGCAAAAGAATGATTGAATGAGTGGATAATTAATTGATATCTCACGAATGATAAAGCGCGGCGATGAAGGAAATTACACTTGGAGCAACTTCGCAAGTCCTGGAACCCGTCCACGCCTCTACTCGGTGGGTCTTTTACCTCAACTATTCCCTTATCAGGTTGAATGTCTAGTAGAATCCGATGGAAGCTGCACATGTTATGCATATACGTCAGGAATTACACTTAACATCGAGTAAGAAAAATTGAATGTGCATAAAGATCATTAAGACTCTCACTCGTAGTTGTAAGGAAACAATATTGAATCACAGAAATATTGCTCCCCCAAAAACCTTAGTAGGTTTCCCCCCGTTTCATGGGCACTAAACTTTACCGTTTGAACATGTACTTTATCTGGGTCAATAAACCCAATATTGATAATATTATTACTTTTGCATTCACCGATCTTCGATCCGCATAAGAGAACACATAAGATATAATGAGTATATATATGCAATGAAAACGAACATGAACTGAATGAAAATGAACTTATATGTAGTTAACAACTTACAAGCAATAGCAACTCATGAGAGATTTGTCGAGGGCATCTAGATTGAATAACGGCCGGAGTTCATTCATCTCAATATGGATCTCCTCCTTTCGGTAGTAATATTCCCATGGTATACTCGCCACGATGAACCTTATGTTCTCCTTGCATGCATCAAGGTACCACCGATGCAAATTCCGCATATGTGTTGGCAGTTTAAGCAGCTGCTCTCGTGCTGACCAAGTCGGCCCCGTAGACAAATTTAGGAGCTATATCAGCAGTGGGTACTGCAGCATCTGCTGCAGACAGCAATTCCTCCACGGTAACGTCACAGGCAGCCGCTAGCTTTGCAGCTTCTTCCATATCGAAACCACCATGTTCCTGGTACAGCTTGGGAACATTAAGCACTTTGAGTGCTGGGATCGATTGTTTGGGCTGAGCACCGAGGAGGGGAACTTCCTTTCTCTTTTTGCCTTTTGTCGTTTGCTTGGCCTTGAGGGGTGCACTTGTTGAAGTTGACTTATTCTCAGTTGCACTTCTAGCTGATGATTTGCTCGTGCCGGCAATGTCCTTCTCCTTAGCCTTTTCAGCCTTCTTTGTGTCAATTACCTTCGCAAGAGTGCGTGTATAGTCATCCTTCTTCTCGTGTAAGTCATACTTGCGATGGTGTGTTCGGAAAACTAGTAGCATATGCTATTTGCTTCTCTGTGTATGGCTCGGCGCTGGAGGTTTTGGCTTATGAAAAAAATCATAATTGTATTTCTTAACAATGGCATCATTTTCCTCCGAGGTACGATCGTAAGGACGGGGGGAGGAACCTTTGGTACTTTTGGGAGGGGCGACCTCTTGGGGACAGGACTCTTGAAACGCTTCCGGCTGGGTGCATTCCGAGTCTTAGTGGGCGGAGGCGGCGGCGCTGGAGATGGAGATGGACTACCGATGTCGTGGTCGACGTCGTACCCACGGGGTGATGGTGGCGACATGTGATCGGTAGGAGGAGGTGATGGTGGCCTGCGATCACCCGGAGGAGGTGATGGTGACCTGTCGGGACGACCGGTACTAGGTGCTACCCAGCCCGGCAGCTCGATGTTCTTCTTTTCCCGAGAGAATGATTTCTCCCGAGCACCTCTCCGAGTGTAAGCCCCCATCACCTCCGGGGATATCGAGCTCCAATGTCTCCCACGACGGGACAACCGAATCCACCCCGACACGAGCATAGCCAGCTGGAATCGGATTGCCATGCCATGTTGCCGGCTCACCTTCGGGTCCAAATGCCGGTAAGACATAGCCGACCGCCACCTTAACGAAACCTTCCTGAACACCTCATGGAGATCACAAGGTGTTGTCTCCTTGATTCCATCCAAGGGGTCGCCGGGACCGGCATCTATCATCATCCGTGTAGGAGGGGCCTCCGAGTCGGCCACGCTGCTTGTCTCGTCGCTGAGATATTTCAGCGCTATTATCCGGCGGGCGCTGTCCTTTTAGTTCATTTATCTCCCGCTGCTGCTGCTGAAGCTCCCGCTGCTCGCTGGTCAAGTCGGCGTTGGAACTCGGCCATCCGGTCATTCCGCACCTCCGGCTGGCGTTGTTTAGCTCTCGCTCGGCTTCTATAAGTCTCCGCGTCGGCCGGAAACCCAAGCGACCACGGAACACTAGGGCCGAAGCCTCTTGTTCGTCCTCCCTTCTCGGGATTACCGAGGACAAGCGTCGGCAAGTCTTTCTCTCTATCGGGAGCAAACTTTAGTTTTCCCGCCTTTATATCTGTCGTCACTTCAATCCATTTTTGCCCGGGTACCCTAACCCTGGTGTCACTTTCAACAATGTTCCCTGTCTTCATGTCATACTCACGAGCCATGCGCGAGGAACCAATTTCGAGCCCTAGTGTCCCATCCTTCTCGCGTGGGTTCCGGAGTGATCCCGTTCAGCTCCATCTCAGCCTCTTGTGCATCCCACTTAGGCATGGCTCTTCCGTAGCCCCCTCGCCCCGTATGATGGTGATATTTCTTCTCGCTTGCATTCTTCTTGTTTTTCGCTGACAGGTTCACAGCCTCCTCTGATTCTTTGTACCTCACAAATTCTTCCCAGTTATGCTCCTGCTTCGCTAGGTAGTTCTCGAATAATGGAGGCTTCTTGTCTTTCTTATAATTTTTCCATAACCGGTTCTTATACGCCCGGAAAAGTTCCCCCATCTTCTTAAGAGCCCATTTCTTCACTAGCTCTCGCTGCTTAGCATTCTCAGACTCCGATCCCAAATCGGCAAAGTGAAATGTGCCATCAGGTCTCGAAAAGTGTGTCTTTGTACCTATCGGCAACCTGATTTTCGGACACATTCTTCGTCTTGTTCCATTCTCTACACGGTGATCGGGACACGATCTCTAACCACAACTCCGCACTGATTTTTGAACTTCACTCCGACATTCTCGGGTACCACCGGTTGGCCTTCCGGTGATATAACTTCAATTGTGAAGTGGTCTTTCTTGGTCAACTTCTTTGCCGGGCCTCGTTTCTCTATCTTATCTTCGGAGGCCTAAGAGAATACATATAGAATTGCATTAATGCCTCTATACTAATGCCTCAATACATATGTACATATAGAATTCCATTAATACCTCGTCATGATCGGAGCCGTCGGCTTCTCCGTCACCGGAGCCGTCGTCGGCTTCTCCGTCACCGGAGCCGTCGGCTTCTCCATGACCGGAGCCGTCGGCTTCTCCATGACCGGAGCCGCGGCTTCTCCATCACCGGAGCCGGCTCGGTCGGCTTCGTACCATCGCGGATTATGTCCGCGAACATGTCTTCCTGTTCCAAGTCCCGTTCGAATGGATCCATTGTTTACGCAAAAGAATTAAATCGATAAGTACATGTTCTAACCCTAACCCTAATCAAACACAAACCAAACCCTAACCCTAATCAAACACAAACCAAACCCTAACCCTAATCGGCGACACGTGTTTGCGAGAGGGAGAGGGTGTCGGCGACGCGTGTTTGCGAGAGGGAGAGGGTGTCGGCGACGCGTGTTTGCGAGAGGGAGAGGGTGTCGGCGACGCGTGTTTGCGAGAGGGATGAGTCGCACGCGTGTTTGCGAGAGGGAGAGGGTGTCGGCGACGCGTGTTTGCGAGAGGGAGAGAGGTGTCGGCGACGCGTGTTTGCGAGAGGAGAGAGGGTGTCGGCGACGCGTGTTTGCGAGAGAGAGAGAGAGTGTGCGAGAGAGAGAGAGGGTGTCGGCGGACGCGTGTTTGCGAGAGAGAGGAGTGTCGGCGACGCTAGCTAGTTTGCGAGAGAGGTGTGTCGGTGGAGGAGTCGTCCGTATACCAAATACATATACTAAAGCTACAAACTAAATCCATATACTAATTATAAACTAACTATACAAAATACATATACTAACTAAGTACATACATATACTAAATTACAAACTAAATCCATACTAACTATACAAAATACCTAAACTAACTAACTATACAAAATACCTAAACTAACTATACAAAATACCTAAACTAACTAACTATACAAAATACTAACTAACTAACTAATAACTATACAAAATACCTAAACTAACTAACTAAACCGACCTAAAACTAACTAACTAATTACATTACATACTAACTAATTAACTCAATTAAGTATAAAAAAATGAAAAATAAAAAGGGCAGGGGCGCCCGAGCAGCGCATGGCGGCGCTACCTTGCGGACGCAGCGGCGCGCGCCGGAGTAGGAGGCCGAGGCGGCGGCGGCGGCGCGGCGGCGGCAGCGGCGCAGGCGGAGCGGCGCGGCGGCGGCCCGAGGACGCGCAGGCGGCGGCCGCGCGGCGCGCAGAGGAGGCGCGCAGACGGCGGCCCGAGGCGGAGCTGCGGCGGCGAGGCGGAGGGCGGTCGGCGGCGGCGGCGAACGGCGGCGGCGGTGAAATCCGGCAGCTCGGCGGCGCTATTTGAGTTAGGGTTGGCCTCCGGAGTCGCGGGTGGCGGCTCCGCCCGCGACGCCAGGTACTTATACCTACCCCCTTTTGTCGCGGGTGGTGGCTTGACCCGCGACAAAGACCCCCTTTGTCGCGGGTCGAGCCCCCACCCGCGACAAAGGGGTCTTTGTCGCGGGTCGTGGCTCGACCCGCGACAAAAGGCGTGGGAGGACGTCGATCCGCGTGAAGCGCATCCAACGGCTCCGGCCGTTTGAATCCAACGGCCTGGAGCCGTTGGATGGGCTGTCACGACGGATCAGCCCATCTAGTAGGCCTTTTCACCTTTTTTGTTTTTATATTTTAAATTAATAAAAACTATTATTTCAATAACTTTTAAATGGTAACTCAAATACAAATGTTTTATATATGAATATTGATCGAAAAAGGTCAATGAACATGAATATGACATCCATATACCTATTTGCATCTCGCGTCATATGAAACGTTGATAGTCGGGTATGTTTCACCCGTACCGCCGTGCTACACGTGTCGCGCCCGTGCCACTCGTGTCGCCCCGCCACGTGTCGCCACCTCTTCCACGTGCCTCGCCCGCCGACGCCGGCGTGCGACGTGTAGCCACCGCTGACACGTGCCTCGCCCGCCGACGCCGGCGTGCGACGTGTAGCCACCGCTGACACGTGCCTCACCCCGCCGACGCCGGCGTGCGACGTGTAGCCACCGCTGACACGTGCCATGCCCCGCGTGCACTATATAGAGCGACGAGTGCGGGCGCAACCACACGTCGCCACCGCCTCCGCTCATTCATCTCCGGGATGCCTCCATGTCGTCGAGGGCGTCCGGTTTCCGTGGCGTTCGAGTGCATCCGAGCGGTAGGTTCACCGCCGAGATACGCGCCGGTGGCTTCCGCCTCACCCTCGGCACGTACAACACGCCGGAAGAGGCGGCGCGCGCTTACGACGCGGCGGCGTGGCGCTTTCGGCGGCCAGGGCACGACATGAACTTCCCGGATGTTGAATCGCTAGAGGAGGCGGAGTTCCTCGCGCCACCGCCGTGCCTCGTCACCGACGAGGACCGTCGCCGGCATCGCCGAGTGCGGCGCAGGATCGCCATCGCCGAGCGCGACGAGCGGTTGATGCGCCGGTGGAGGGCGCGGTCCCCCGACGCGTTCTTTGCTAACCTTAGGGCACAACGCAGGTCCAACGAGCGCCACCGTCGGGCCGTCGCCGCCTTCGAGCTCGAGAACTCGAATACAACTTGGACCGAAAACGACCCTCGGTGGGATGACCTTTGGACGGAGACAACCTCCGACGACGAGTAGAGACTAGACTAGTAATTTATCTATTTTATTGTAATTTCAATAAAGTCGTTGTCGGTTCTATTAGTTTAAATTTAGTTTATAAAGTCGTTGTCGGTTGTTTTTGTTCAATAAAGTGGTTGACACGAAATTTATTACGATTGAACTGAAATTAAAGTACAGAGCTCAAGTGAAAAATAAGATACATGGCCAGATTCGAATGTTGGAGCCATTCAACCATAGTCGTGCCTAGCCCTATACACGTCGCCATCTGTAGTCATCAAAGTCGCCGACGTCATCGTCGCTAGCATCGGGGTCGCGGTTGTCGAACCTCGGCGGATGACCACGCGTGGGCTGGGATTGAGGGTAGCGCGGGCGGGGGCCACGATAGGCCCGGACGCTCTGGAGAGTCCGGCCGCGCCACCACATCCGACGGCCGGCCTCGTTGAAGTTCGAAGGAGGCGGGCCGTCCTCCTCGTACCTGGCAACCGCCCTCTCACGCCGATTGATGAAGAAGCTGTCCCAAGTCGGGCTGTAGTCGGGATGCCACTGGGGATTCCTCCGCTTGCTCGGGCGTGAGCTCGAAATAGTAGTGGTTCGTGATGGCCATCTCGCGTGGCACACCTACAGGGATAGGAGGGACCGGTACGCCTCCGACGCTCAGCAACCAGCCGGTCGGGACGCGGTAGCCGGGCGGGCAGGGGTAGTTCGAGGCGCAAAGCGCCTCCGCCTCCCGGGGTGTTAGACATACGATGGAAGCCATGGGAGAGAGTGATGAGGTTTGCGGATATGAGAGTCCAAGCCTACATATATATAGTGGAAAAATGGCGGGAATGCGGGAAGAAAATAGGCGGGAACGAAGTGGCGCGCGAAACTTTCATCCCGGGTGGAGGCTCAAACCGCGACAAAAGAGCTCGGGGGAGGCTTATCTAGGAGTGTCGGTAACCTTTTGTCACGGTTGGTGGCTGCAACCGCGACTAAAGATGTCGGCAGGATAATAAGGATGTGTCGGTAACCTTTTGTCACGGTTGGTGGCTGCAACCGCGACTAAAGGTGTCGGCGAGGATAAGGACGCGTGGGTGGACGCACTGCTCGATGAGATAAAGCATGTAGCGCACGACGGCTCTGTCGAAGGAATAAGACAAAGTACAAGCGGTGCCGTGCCTATAAAAGGAGCATCGATACGCCTTGCCAAGCGAGATCAACAAGCCAAGCACAGTTTAATCTTCATTATTACATAAATGTAGAGATTGTCTTGGGAACTATATATGAAGAATACATTATTACATCGCCATCTAGTGTTGTGATCTTCTACGCCGTAGCCATGGAGAATCTTCATCATTTAGCAAGATGCTTGGGTCAATTTTCACCGTGAAGGGCGGAATTTCTTTAAACTTATTATAATCTTCGACATGTACTGTCTTGTCATCCACTCCCACGATGTTTCTTTTCCCCGAAAGAACTATGTGGCGCTTTGGCTCCTCGATTGATGTATTCTTTTGTTGATTTCTTTTTCTTGATTTGCTAGACATGTCCTTCACGTAGAAAACTTGAGCCACCTCGCTGGCTAGGACAAAAGGCTCGTCCGAGTACGCAAGATTGTTGGGATCCACTGTTATCATACCGTACTTATCGTCAATATGTATAGCGCTGAGCTTCACCCATTTGCACCGAAACAAAGGGACCTTAAAAGTGGGACCATAGTCAAGTTCCCATATCTCCTCTATGTATCCATAATATGTGGTGGTACTGCCCATTCTCGTACTGTTGCATCGAAGCGGACACCGCTGTTTTGGTTGGTGCTCTTTTTATCTTGGTCGATCGTGTAAAATGTATTCCCATTTATCTCGTACCCTTGGAATGTACATATGTTTGAAGATGGTAACACTGGCCAACAAGTACAGACTGCTCCACCGCGAGATGGGTCATTAATGAGATGTCTTTGCAACCAAGCTGCCGAAGGTATTCATGTGTTGACGTGTAATCAAGGACTCGGGCTGGCCGGGTTTATTTCTCGTAAAACATTCTTATGTTTCTCGATGTACGGAGCCACCAAGCTGGAATTGTATAGAGCGTGTAGTGCGCTTGATTGAAAGAAATCTTGTCCCTCCACACCGTTGCTTTCCTTCCTAGTGTGCCTTTTCCAGTCAGCCTCCCCTCATACCGAGATTCAGGAACACCAATCGGCTTAAGGTCGGGAAGAAAGTCAACACAAAACTCAATGACCTCCTCGGTTCCGTAGCCCTTTGAGATACTTCCTTCCGGCCTAGCTCGGTTATGAACATATTTCTTTAAGACTCCCATGAACCTCTCGAAGGGGAACATATTGTGTAGAAATACGGGACCGAGAATTCTAATCTCTTCAACTAGGTGAACGAGGAGGTGCGTCATAATATTGAAGAAGGATGGTGGGAACAACAACTCGAAGGCGACAAGACATTGGACCACATCTTCCTGTAATCCGACAAAGTTTACGGATCCATTACCTTACGAGAAATTGCGTTCAGGAATGCACATATCTTCACAATGGCTAGTCGAACATTTTCTGGTAGAAGTCCCCTCAATGCAATCGGAAGCAATTATGTCATAAGCACGTGACAGTCATGGGACTTCAGGTTCTGGAATATTTCTCCTTCATATTTACTATCCCCTTTATATTCGACGAGAAACCAGACGGAACCTTGATACTTGAATAGGGCTTCAAAAAAGATCTCCTTCTCTTGTTTGGTAAGAGCATAGGCTGGCAGGCCCTACAAGCTGCCCTGGATGATTGCCGTTTCGTCCTTTATGAAGTTCCTGGTCCTCCCGTGCTTCGTTGTATCTTTTGTCTTTCCATACACGCCCGGAAAACCTAGAATATTCACACAAAGATTCTTGGTCAGGTGCATCACGTCGATTGCGGAGCGGACTTCCGAGGACTTTCCAATATTCTAGCTCCCAGAAAATAGATTTCTTCTTCCACATGGGCGCGTGTCCGTCATCGTCTTTCGGAACAGGTCGATTGCCTGGACCCTTTCCAAAGATAACATTTAAATCCTTGACCATGTCAAATATATCAGCACCACTACGGGGGACGAGGCTTCGGACGGCGGTCTGCACTCGCCATCGAAATGCTTGCCTTTTTTTCCTTAAGGGAGGCTTGCGCGGAAGGAAACGACGATTGAACGGGTACACAACTTTTCTGCTTTTTCCCAAATATTTACTTTCGGTCTCATCTAAACAGTGTGTGCATGCATTGTATCCTTTGTTCGTACGTCACTGAAATGTTATCGAGAGCAGGCCAATCATTGATGGTTACGAATAGCAACGCTCGTAGGTCAAATTCTTGCTCCGTGTGCTCATCCCACACACGTACACCTGGTTTGGCCCACAACTCCAAAAGTTCATCGACTAATGGTCTTAGGTACACATCAATGTCGTTGCCCGGTTGCTTTGGGCCTTGGATAAGCACCGGCATCATAATGAACTTCCGCTTCATGCACAACCAAGGAGGAAGGTTGTAGATACATAGAGTCACGGGCCGAGTCTCTGTGGCTGCAGCTCTGCTCCCCAAAAGGATTCATGCCATCCGTACTTAGACCAAAGTATAAGTTCCTTGCCTCACCTGCAAAATCCGGAAACTCTCTCCCGATGTTTCTCCACTCGCCGACCATCAGCGGGGTGCCTCAACATCGCGTCTTTCTTACGTTCTTCCATGTGCCATCGCAACAACTTGGCATGCTCTTTGTTTCCGAACAAACGTTTCAACCGTGGTATTATTGGAGCATACCACATCACCTTCGCAGGAACCCTCTTCCTGGGTGGCTCGCCCTCACCATCACCGGGGTCATCTTTTCTGATCTTATACCGCAATGCACCACATATCGGGCATTTATTCAAATTCTCGTACTTCTCACCGCGGTAGAGGATACGATCATTAATGCATGCATGTATCTTACGCACATCTAATCCTAGAGGGCAGACAAGCTTCTTTGCTTCATATGTACTGACGGGCAATTCATTATTTCTTGGAAACAGACTTCTTTAATATTATCATCAATTTCTCAAATCCCGAGTCAGTCACACCGACCTCTGCCTTCCATTTCAGCAATTCCAATATGCTACCCAGCTTTCTATGCCCATCTTCACAACCTGGGTACAACAATTTGTGGTGGTCCTCTAACATCTTGTCGAGCCGCAACCTCTCCTTATCCGTGTCACGGTCTCTTCTTGCATCGAAATGGCCCGACGAAGATCATCATCAACAGGATCATCCGATGCACTGTTCTTCACCTCCTTCTTCTTCATTGTCGTCCATTGCGGTATCAAAGCATTCGAGAGAACATAGATCGATACTTCTCATCATTATCTTCTTCCTCATCGCCGTCTTCCATCATAACCCCTTCTTCTCCGTGCTTGGTCCAAACATTATAGCTGGACATGAACCCAAACCGAAGCGAGGTGGCTCTTAATATCTCTTGAGCAAGAGTAATCCTTCTCGTTCTTACATTTTAGACATGGACAGCACATAAAACCTTGCTTCGACTTGTTGGCCTCGGCCACAAGCAGGAAAGAATTCACGCCCTCTCGAAAGCGGGAGCACATCGGTTACCGTACATCCATGGATGACTCATCCGCATCATAAGTACAATTATATATGTATCAGATGCAATCACCTTGCTAAAATTAGTATTGTACGGACTATGCATATATATATAGTCGAGAAAATAGTTGCTAACCTTTTAGGATCAAAAAGAGGAGAAATCTTATCAAATAAAACCAAGTGGCATCCCTCTCACAAGCATTCCATCAAACACCTCTTGTGCACATGTAGAAAAAATGAGCTAGCATACACCTCCACCTTCACCACCAAGGAAAAAATGAGGTGGGGGGGTGGCTGGCTGCTTCTATATATATAGGGGGGGACATTTTGTCGCGGGCCGTATTACGACCCGCGACAAAAGGGGTGGCCACGTCGCTCCTAACCCTTTTGTCGCGGGTCGTAATACGGCCCGCGACAAAAGGCCGCGACAAAAGCCTCCGCGCGCTCCACATGGTTTCGGGCGACGTGGCCGGGCCATTTGTCGCGGCGTGCGACGTACGCTGCGATAAAAGGCTCCCATCGAAGCCCTGTTCCACTTAGTAGATGTCGACCGGTCAGGAACAGATAGCAACAGAAACTACATTGTACTTCTCCATTAATCGACATTACATTACATGTACAGAGGTCATCAGCTCATCGCTCACCAGTTCCCTCCGGGCAAAGACACCACTATCCTACCGCGAGCATCGTGTAACTGTTCCACAACACTGTCAACTCCGACGCTTTCAGAAACGAAAGAGACGGTCTGAAATACACAACAATGTAAGTACAGTACGTTCTTCGATCCGTATAGCATCAGGGATGTCGGCAAGAATCAAGCGTGATTTACCTGTGGAATTATCTTTAATCCGAGGAGCGTTTTCGTCAGTGACGTCAGGACGGTAGTAGAAATTAAGCCGCGGTAGGTGGGTGGACCGGGCGGAGACGATGGCCGATGAGGGCATTGAGGCGTCCTTCAATGCATCGCAGCTTGTTTGGTGTGTTTGTCGCATCGACATTCTTCAGATAAATTTTTCCATGGTGCGGCAGCAGGTGACCTCCAGTCTCCTAGACCTCGCTACGCTAGACACCTCCACCACCGCCACACGGTTTTTCAGGATGAG
>NC_061510.1:267190463-267203195 GCF_022539505.1 Lolium rigidum | reverse complement strand
GTCCGATTTCGAGAATATTTCCTTACTAGGATTTACGAAACCAAAAACAGCGAAAACAACAAGCGGCCCTTCGGCATCTCGTCAATAGGTTAGTTCCGGAAAACGCATAAATATGACATAAAGTATGCATAAAACATGTAGATATCATCAATAATGTGGCATGGAACATAAGAAATTATCGATACGTCGGAGACGTATCAGCATCCCCAAGCTTAGTTCCTGCTCGTCCGAGCAGGTAAACGATAACAAGGATAATTTCTGGAGTGACATGCCATCATAACCTTGATCATACTATTGTAAGCATATGTAATGAATTCAGCGATCAAAACAATGGTAATGACATGAGTAAACAAATGAATCATAAAGCAAAGACTTTTCATGAATAGTACTTCAAGACAAGCATCAATAAGTCTTGCATAAGAGTTAACTCATAAAGCAATAAATCAAAGTAAAGGCATTGAAGCAACACAAAGGAAGATTAAGTTTCAGCGGTTGCTTTCAACTTATAATATGTATATCTCATGGATATTGTCAATGTAAAGTAATATAACAAGTGCAATATGCAAGTATGTAGGAATCAATGCACAGTTCACACAAGTGTTTGCTTCTTGAGGTGGAGAGAGATAGGTGAACTGACTCAACATAAAAGTAAAAGAAAGGTCCTTCAAAGAGGAAAGCATCGATTGCTATATTTGTGCTAGAGCTTTTATTTTGAAAACAAGAAACAATTTTGTCAACGGTAGTAATAAAGCATATGTATCATGTAAATTATATCTTACAAGTTGCAAGCCTCATGCATAGTATACTAATAGTGCCCGCACCTTGTCCTAATTAGCTTGGACTACCGGGATCATCGCAATACACATGTTTTAACCAAGTGTCACAAAGGGGTACCTCCATGCCGCTCGTACAAAGGTCTAAGGAGAAAGCTCGCATTTTGGATTTCTCGCTTTTGATTATTCTCAACTTAGACATCCATACCGGGACAACATGGACAACAGATAATGGACTCCTCTTTAATGCATAAGCATGTGGCAACAATTGGTGTTCTCATATGAGATTGAGGATATATGTCCAAAGCTGAAACTTCCACCATGATTCATGGCTTTAGTTAGCGGCCCAATGTTCTTCTCTAACAATATGCATGCTCCAACCATTAAGGTGCTAGATCTCTCTTACTTCAGACAAAACGGACATGCATAGCAACTCACATGATATTCAACAAAGAATAGTTGATGGCGTCCCCAGAAGCATGGTTATCGCACAACAAGCAACTTAATAAGAGATAAAGTGCATAAGTACATATTCAATACCACAATAGTTTTTAGGCTATTTTGTCCCATGAGCTATATATTGTAAAGGCGAATGATGGAAATTTAAAGGTAGCACTCAAGCAATTTACTTTGGAATGGCGGAGAAATACCATGTAGTAGGTAGGTATGGTGGACACAAATGGCATAGTGGTTGGCTCAAGGATTTTGGATGCATGAGAAGTATTCCCTCTCGATACAAGGTTTAGGCTAGCAAGGTTATTTGAAACAAACACAAGGATGAACCGGTGCAGCAAAACTCACATAAAAGACATATTGTAAACATTATAAGACTCTACACCGTCTTCCTTGTTGTTCAAAACTCAATACTAGAAATTATCTAGACTTTAGAGAGACCAAATATGCAAACCAAATTTTAGCAAGCTCTATGTATTTCTTCATTAATAGGTGCAAATTGCCAAGTATCAAATTATTCAAGACATTTTACCAATTACTACATGTAGCATTTTCCGTTTCCAACCATATAACAATTAACGAAGCAGTTTCAACCTTCGCCATGAATATTATGAGCTAAGAACACATGTATTCATATGAACCAGCGGAGCGTGTCTCTCTCCCACACAAGCATGTATTTATTCAGAGAATGAAAATAACAAAACAAAAATAAAAGCACACAGACGCTCCAAGTAAAGTACATAAGATGTGATTGAATAAAAATATAGTTTCAGGGGAGGAACCTGATGATGTTGTCGATGAAGAAGGGGATGCCTTGGGCATCCCCAAGCTTAGACGCTTGAGTCTTCTTGAAATATGCAGGGGTGAACCACCGGGCATCCCCAAGCTTAGAGCTTTCACTCTCCTTGATCATATTGCATCATTCTCCTCTCTTGATCCTTGAAAACTTCCTCCACACCAAACTCGAAACAACTCATTAGAGGGTTAGTGCACAATAAAAATTAACATGTTCGGAGGTGACATGATCATTCTTAACACTTCTGGACATTGCATAAAGCTACTTGGACATTAATGGATCAAAGAAATTCATCCAACATAGCAAAAGAGGCAATGCGAAATAAAAGGCAGAATCTGTCAAAACGAACGAGTTCGTAAATACGAATTTTAAAATAGCACCAGACTTGCTCAAATGAAAATGCCCAAATTGAATGAAAGTTGCGTACATATCTGAGGATCACTCACGTAAATTGGCATATTTTTCTGAGTTACCTACAAAGAATTAGGCCCAGATTCGTGACAGCAAAGAAATGCAGTAGCTCGCGCAGTAATCCAAATCTAGTATGAACCTTACTATCAAAGACTTTACTTGGCACAACAAAACACAAAACTAAGATAAGGAGAGGTTGCTACAGTAGTAAACAACTTCCAAGACTCAAATATAAAATAGAGGTACTGTAGCAAAATAAACACATGGGTTATCTCCCAAGAAGTTCTTTCTTTATAGCCATTAAGATGGGCTCAGCAGTTTAATGATGCACTCGCAAGAAATCGTAGTTGAAGCAAAAGAGAGCATCAAGAGGCAAATTCAAAACACATTTAAGTCTAACATGCTTCCTATGCATAGGAATCTTGTAAATAAACAAGTTCATGAAGAGCAAAGTGACAAGCATAGGAAGATAAAACAAGTGTAGCTTCAAAAAATTCAGCACATAGAGAGGCATTTTAGTAACATAAAAATTTCCACAACCATATTTTACTCTCTCATAATAACTTTCAGTAGCATCATGAGCAAACTCAACAATATAACTATCACATAAAGCATTCTTATCATGAGTCTCATGCATAAAATTATTACTCTCCACATAGGAATAATCAATTTTATTAGTAATAGTGGGAGCAAATTCAACAAAGTAGCTATCATCAAATATAGGAGGCATATTGTAATCATAATCAAATTTATCCTCCATAATAGGTGGTATTAAAAGACTACTATCATTATTATCATCATATATGGGAGGCAAAGTATCATCAAAGTAAATTTTCTCCTCAATGCTTGGGGGACTAAAAATATCTTGCTCATCAAAACCAGCTTCCCCAAGCTTAGAATTTTCCATATCATTATCAACAATGGTGTTCAAAGCGTTCATACTAATATGTTCCATAGGTTTTTTAATTTTCGCATCAAACCATCCATGTCTTAAATCAGGAAATAGAATAAGAAGCTCATTGTTGTCCATTATGCCAAACTAGTGTAAACAAGAAACAAAAAGATGCAATTGCAGGATCTAAAGGAAATAGCTTCGAGTACTTACAACGGCGAAAATAGCTTAGTAGCCGAGATTCGGAGTGTGAGTACCTTTTACCTTTCCTCCCGGCAACGGCGCCGGAAAATAGCTTGATGTCTACGGGAGCTTCTATTCTTGTAGACAGTGTTGGGCCTCCAAGAGCGAGAGGTTTGTAGAACAGCGGCAAGTTTCCCTTAAGTGGATCACCCAAGGTTTATCGAACTCGGGGAGGAAGAGGTCAAAGATATCCCTCTCATGCAACCCCTGCAACCACAAAGCAAGAAGTCTCTTGTGTCCCCAACACACCTAATAGGTGCACTAGTTCGGCGAAGAGATAGTGAAATACAGGTGGTATGAATAAATATAAGCAGTAGTAACGGCGCCAGAAAAGTGCTTGCTGGCGTGTGATTGATGGTGGTAATATCACGGACAGTAGAGATGCTGTAAAATAGTAAACAAGCAGCGATAGCAGTATTTAGGAACAAGGCCTAGGGATTAGACTTTCACTAGTGGACACTCTCAACTTTGATCACATAACAGAATAGATAAATGCATACTCTACACTCTCTCGTTGGATGATGAACACCACTAATTGCGTAGGATTACACGAACCCTCAATGCCGGAGTTAACAAGCTCCACAATATTCAATGTTCATATTTAAATAACCTTAGAGTGCATGACGAGATCAACACAACTAAACCAAGTACTAACATAGCATGCACACTTGTCACCTTCACACTATGTAGGAGGAATAGATCACATCAATACCATCATAGCAATAGTTAACTTCATAATCTACAAGAGATCATAATCATAGCCTACGCCAAGTACTAACACGGATGCACACACTTGTCACCATTACACCGTGCAGGAGGAATAAACTACTTTAATAACATCACTAGAGTAGCACATGGATAAATTGTGATACAAAACACATTGCAATCATAAAGGGATATAAATAAGCACTTCACTACGCCATTCATAACAGTGAATAAGTATTCCGTGAAATATAGCCTAAGAGACCCACACGGTGCACACACTGTCACCTTTACACACGTGGGACAAGGAGTCTCCGGATATCACATAAGTAAAACCCACTTGACTAGCACAATGACATCTAGATTACAAGCATCATCATATGAATCTCAATCATGTAAGGCAGATCATGAGATTATTGTATTGAAGTACATAGGAGAGAGATTAACCACATAGCTACCGGTACAGCCCCGAGCCTCGATGGAGAACTACTCCCTCCTCATGGGAGACAGCAGCGTTGATGAAGATGGAGGTGGTGTCGATGGAGAAGCCTTCCCGGGGCACTTCCCCGTCCCGGCGGCGTGCCGGAACAGAGACTCATGTCCCCCAGATCTTGGCTTCGCGATGGCGGCGGCTCTGGAAGGTTTCTCGTACCGTGGCTTTTCCGTATCGAAGTTTTAGGTCGGGGACCTTTATATAGGCGAAGAGGCGGCGTCAGAAGGTCAACGAGGCGACGACACGCTAGGGCGCCCCCTAGGCCGCGCCGGGCTATCGTCCGGGGGCCCGGTGGCCCCCTCTAGCGACTCTCGGGTGTTCGGAAGCTTCGTGGAAAAATAGGATGCTTGGGCCTTGATTTCGTCCGATTTCGAGAATATTTCCTTACTAGGATTTACGAAACCAAAAACAGCGAGAAAACAGAATCGGCCCTTCGGCATCTCGTCAATAGGTTAGTTCCGGAAAACGCATAAATATGACATAAAGTATGCATAAAACATGTAGATATCATCAATAATGTGGCATGGAACATAAGAAATTATCGATACGTCGGAGACGTATCACACCGTCAAGATCTTCTACGCGCTTTTGAAAGCGGCAAGTGATCGTCTGCCGCAGCAACGAGAGCATCCTCTTGTAGGCTTTGGAAATCTTCAAGGGTTAGTCTCGTTCATCCCCTCGTTGCTCCCGTCTTCTAGATTGCATCTTGGCTTGGATTGCGTTCTCGCGGTAGGAATTTTTTTGTTTTCTATGCTACGAATCCCATCAGGTTCTGGGGGCAATTCCCTGTCCCGACAGGGTGCCGGAACAGAGACTTCTATCCCCTGAATCTTGTCTGCGACGACGGCGGAGCTATGGAACTTTTCATGGACGGAGGCTTATTCATTTAGGGTTCACGCGTCGGGAGGCTTCTTATAGGCGGAAGGGCGAGGTCGGTGGAGGCCAGCTGGACCCACACCACCCCTAGGTGCGGGCCAGGGCCTGGCCCTGCCTAGGCATGGTCTGGCTTCCATGCGCCACTTCTTCGACCCCCCTCTAGACTCTGTCTTTGTTAAGGAAAAATATTGACTTCGGCTTTTGTTTTGTCCTATTCCGAGAATATTTCATGTACAACTTTTTTGAAATACAAAACATCACAAACCAGGGAACTGACACTGTGGCATCTTGTTAATAGGTTAGTTGTATAAAAGTGCAACGAAGCATGAGAAAAACATATATAAATTGGTGTAAAACAATCTTGGAGCATCAAAAATTAGATACATTTGCGACGTATCAGTACCGGCCAGGCATCCAGGGCCTGTAGA
This sequence comes from Lolium rigidum, assembly GCF_022539505.1. Lineage (NCBI taxonomy): Eukaryota > Viridiplantae > Streptophyta > Magnoliopsida > Poales > Poaceae > Lolium > Lolium rigidum. The sequence continues at coordinate 267,197,128 of NC_061510.1, read as the reverse complement.
ACCCATGCCGGTACCTTGATGGTACTAGCACCGGTAGTACCGGTTGTGCCCCACGTGTCCTTTGCCGAAGGCATGTGTCTGCCCTAAGGCGGTAGTAACACTTGAGAAAGCGATAGTACCAGTTGTGCGAGATCTGAAGATAACGGTTGGATCTGAGGACCCCTATAAAAGGGGGTCTTCTTCCCCAGCTCGATTTAGATATTTTCTACTCTCTCTCCTCCATTGTTGCTAAGCTCAAATCTAGAGGATCTCCCTCTCTATCCAACCAATCAAGCCCATAGTTTGAGAAGTGGAGGAGAGGGTCCCGATCTACACATCCACCAAGAAAGAATTCGACAATCCCACCTAGTCCTTTGTGGATCTTGTAACCTAGGGTTCCTTTGTGGGATCTCTTGAGATGAGCCCCTATGGAGACTAGCTTGGTGTTGTACTAGTCCCATAGGGTGTTGGGAGCCTCTAGCTATTATGGAGCTCGCCCCAACCTTGTGTGAAGGAACCGCCGCCTCGACCGGCCTTGATAGTGGAGAGATGAAGACTCCTTTGCGGGGTTTTCACAAGGATTCACGAGGAACAAGGTGAAACCTTCGTGGCTGTTGGAACCTTAGTGGTCCACACCTCCTCAACGCAGACGTACTCGCTTTTCTGGGAGGAACTACGGTAAACACATCGTGTCTCGTCTCCGCTACCTCCCGCCCGATTGTCTGGCTTCCCTTACACTTTCTCCTTACTTGTTCCTATTGTTTTCCTTGCATTGCATCATATTAGGATCACTGTACTTGGATAAAGTTGTCACCTTTTCTTCTGTATCACCTAAAACTGAAAAAGGACTAAAATTGACATAGCGCATATTCACCCCCTCTCTAGTCGCGCCACGATACATTCAACTCTCCATTAAACTCTAAACTTCATGATCTTTTTTGTGTCATCCAAGGCCAATACATCTTTTATTTACGCGTAACGAGTTTGGTACAATCATTTGTATGGTAGTTTATGTTGATGACATCATTGTTACCAACTCTTCTCAAAATTCCATTACAGCATGGCTAAAGGATTCAGGCTTTCAATTTGCATTAAGCGGTTCAAGATAGCTATACTACTATCTAGGAATTTAAGTAAGTAAAACTAGAGACGGAAAAGTGCTTAGATAGAAAAATATTCAAAAAAATTGACTCATGAATTTTTGTAAATGTTTCATCAAAAGCTCTCTCTAATAATAAAAAGCTGTCTGTGTAGGTATCAAGTATTGTTGAAACACTTCAGTACTCAATTCTTATTAATGTTCACCGGACAGTTGCTAAGAGTTCAGAACACTTCCAGTGTTGATCTAACATTCAGTAATCTTCATCTACATGGATAAGCACGTGTGAACCTTACCGGAGAAATAGGTTGCCCCCCCCCCCCCCTCAATAAAAATCATAATTATGTAAACCCGGTAGTTTGCTTAGCTCATAAGAGCATCTATAGCAACCCCCATATATCTATCAAATGGTTTTGATCGGAAAAAAGGAACTTGATCAGACAAAGCAAATCCTCACCAACTGCAAAACAGATCTGCAAGGGTGGGCTTAATCGGCCTCTCAATCTTCATATACGCAGATTTTCGGAACAAACCAAAGGCGAACAGTGCATCCCGAGCAAAGCGTTTCCATGAGGGAAACTTCATCCCAATTGTCACCGGTCCCACATCAAAGTCGTCATACTCCAACCAAATTACACCAAAGTTGCTAGAATCGAAGCACACATTCGTCCTCATCGACTCATCCGCATAGAGCTCGTCTCTTAGCTAAAAGAAGGCAACCTTGTTTTCCCTATTCACTCTCTTCGAGCTCATCAAATATCCTACATGGCAGTTTTACGAAAAGACTAACGCCATCCCATTGTACATGCCTAACACATAGTGATTAGGACCAAAACTTTTACTACCTCAGCATGCAAGCTGACTGTATATCTAGTACAAGTGCTAATCACCAAATCTTATTAGAGATAAGATTATTATATCTAATACTTCATGGCTTCAAACTCAATCAACGTGACATGTTGTTTAGTCTGATCCCACCAACCTTTAAGTATTTTCTTGTTCGCCTTAAGTTTCTGAAGAACATAAATAACTGCCTTGAGGCGTATCTCAAGATTGTGGCAAGCTACCTCTACTCCTCCAATTCTAGTGAAGGGATAGCACAATCATGCCATTGGGAATCATCCTTTTGAGAACAGACAAATGATAAGTTACGGTGTCCACCTTGAAAGAATTTCCAAGAGACTTGTGTCTCCATCTTGCTAACTCGCCTCGTGTGGTTGATTGGAAAACCAAGAAGTTTCTCCATCTCATCAGCTTTCCGAGGAGCACCAATGCTTTTTTCCGAACAAAGTTCCATTTCTTGGATAGGTAAATGACTTGTTTCTGAACATTTGCATGTGGTGGGCTTTAGGTTGCAAGATCACGTTGAAATTGCCCTATCACCGTTGCATGTGCCTTAAAAATTTGCAAGCTTTTGAGTTTCCTTCTCTCATCTCATTTAGGCAACCAGTTCCCATAACCAGGGAGCCTATTCTCGATTCGCAAATTATGTACATAACCTATTTTTCTAGTAATTGTGCGCATCTTCATTGAATCCACAAATTCTACCTTGATTCCAAATGAAGTTTATGAATTCTGCTCAATGTATATTTAGGAGCTTGTGCCACGTTTTCATGGCAAAAGAAAGGGCACCCACATGCTTCCTCGGAAAGTGTTCTATGATGACATACTATTTGTACTAAACATTTGTACTTACCCTTAAATGTTTAAATTGCTAACTATTAAATACGTCTGTGTTCATACAACATTTATCGAACAATATACAATGATGTTTTTTAATGTATTTAAATACAAGAACCACATAACAATGTAATATACAACTTAATGTTAAAATTATATTAATTTTAATATTAGCATAGTTGATTTTGAATCCATTTAAATGACGAATCATAAAAGGTGACTATCTTACATCCATTTACGAAATAATTTGTTCCACTGTGGTTTCCTAGGTATTTATTTATTTTTAGTGTTTTCACAAAATTTTAAGTAGATAGCACAACATATGAGTTTAAGCAGATATTTGTAGAGCAAGTCTCTCTACCTTCTTTTTTTTGTTATTACCAGAAAAAAATCAGGCTGTAGGAGGTGTGAATAAGTGGTTTGTTCTCGAATCAATTTCACACACGTACATTAACTTGTTATGGTAACTAGTTAAGTTACTTTATCTTCTCTCTCATTATTAACTTGTTCCTACATAGGCTAATTTTCTGAGTTGGACACTATGTTACTACTAAAGTTACCTCAATGTAAAAGGATTTTTTTTTTCGAAATGGGAGCTTATAGCCCCAACCTCTGCATCTAGAAGATGCACACAGCCGTTTTATTAAAGCATAGTTGTAGAGTATCAAGCATCCAGTGCACTGATATTACACCCCGCTCACGGGTCAATCAAAGTGGCTGTAAAAATCAGCCAAAGAAAAAGAGATGAAAGCATATGTAGTCTAATTGCCATCTTCAATGCGTCTAGATTGCAACCAGCCACCCTGGCTGAAGATAGCCCGAACGACCGCCATCAAACGATTGCATCCGGTATCCAAAGGTTCCCGCTGCTCCACATGGAGGAGGTATGGCCATTTCATCTTCGTTTTGCCAGGTTATCTTTTGTTAGAATCACCTTGTTGTAAAGGAACCACGTAAAGATCCTAATCTTGAGTGGTACCTTCATCTTCCACAAGTATTTTTTCAAGAAAACAGTATGTCCATTCAAATAATCAGCATACAAAGATTTAACTGAGAAAATACCAGTGGAAGTGAGTTTGCAAACAAAACTACATGGTTCATTTGTTAAGTGGACAACCATCAACCGTCGCACTAAAGAGATCCAATTAAATCTTATATTTAGTGGTACATTACCCAGGACGTCGGCGACTAAGACATTTTTAGTTGTGGCTGCATTATATAAACTAGCATATTGGATATTCAGGGGCGTGTCACCTAACCAGGTGTCTTCCCAAAACCTGGTTTTCATACCGTCTCCTACAGTAAAGGAATCCCGCTTAAAACATCATCCTTAGCCTTCATAATCCCCTTCCAAAAGGGGGAATCTGTAGGCTTAGATTGAGCTTGAGACAAGGATTTACTCCCAAGATACTTGTTTGTCAACAACTCTTGCCAAACTCCTTCCTCTGTCAGCATTTTGAATAACCATTTGCTAAGCAAGCAGTCTAATACCCACGCTGATAAAAACATGCGCATACCGGGCCAGCCTCTCATATCTCTAGGCATGACGGACGAAGCCATATGGGTACACGCTACACACGTGCTCAGCGGCAGCTTTTCCTACAAGGTTTTGGCTAATACAACTACAAACGTTATTTGGGTGTAGACTTTACTATGTGAATTAGGTATCAAATAGAAAACAAGCATCGTGTCTTTAGTGTGGTAACTTGGCGGCCACATATTTATCATCTAATTATGTATTTCATGCTAGAATCAAACATGTGAAGATTGATTATCACTTTGTGTGAGAGAGATGCGAAGAATCAGGTAAAAAAATTCAGTTTCTTCATTCTCGTTATCAAGTTGTTGATGGACACACAAAGACATTGCAACCAAGATGTTTAGAGGAATTTGAATATAATCTCAACTTACTTATGTTGTAATTAAGGGAAGCTGATAGAGTTTTTTTTGTTAGGTTAGTGTAGATTCTCTAGAATGATGAAAATATGGTTTCAGTTGGTATGTCAACTAAACTATGTTGGCGTACAAGACAAGATTGTAATCTACCATAAATTGTGATTGTCTCTTTAATAAATCAGCCACATAAATATAAGTGCGCCCTGAAAAAAGGTTTTATGTTTTCCAAATAGCTCTACAAACTGATACGGCCAGCAAGGCAAGGTATCATTAGCTGGCCAAGTGATGATGGAAGATGCGGGTTCGACGACGATTGTGTGAACTCTGCGTAGACACAAAATCCTTGATCCTAAAATATAGGTGCATATCTATGCCGTTCCTTTGTTGAAGGTGGTGGCTAGAAACTCTGCTTTGGGGATGAAAATCCCTAGATTGATCTACCGTTGGACGTTCATCATAGGCGCTCGTGTGACGATCCCATCTAGAAGTCTTAACCTATGAGTTGTGTACTTTTCATTTATGTTGACCTTTTATTATGGGGTTGATGGATATAAAAGTCGTGACAATGCAGTGGAGCACCACGTGAATGGTAGGGAGGTGATCATGTGCTAGCATTAGAATTTCTGAAATGTCAGAAGATAAAATACTAATGAAATACACCAGCTAATACATTGATTGCTAGCTACCAATCTCTTAGCGTACGGGTTGCTTAGATAAATGGCTACATGTATCCTGGTCTCCAAAAGGGAGTTTCGGACTCCACTACACTTCTCTACTAAGTTCTGCAAGCCGTACACCAAGGAATTAGTCTCCACAAATGTTGCTATATCTAGCAAATACACGAGCCAATAACCTATGGACATGTTGCTAAGAAGTTGTCATATTTTACAACTCTAGCAGCTACAAATATAAGCCCTGTATTGTTGCATATATGTGGAGAAGCTAGGCAATATGGGGCTACGAACCAACCACATCCTCATACTCTAGAAGCATCCACTAAATTATACTTGTATTGTTGCTAAATGATGTTGTTATCTCTAACCAAGTTCATAGTTTGTATGGCATTGAAATTAATTAAGTTGAAATGATGTTTGAATCTGTTTTTCTTTTCATTTCCTCTTCCATGTCAATGCATAAAAAAACTAAGAGACTGATTATCTAGATCTCAACTAAAATCAAGTTTAGTTAAGTTGAAATATTCCCTCTCAACACATAAACAATAAATAAAGAGCAATTACCTAAATCATCAACTAAAATAAGTTTAATTAAGTGAATTTATTTAATCGCATAACCATCCATACATAAAAACTTAGATATGGCTGATCAACGTTGAATCAATTCAACATTGATCAAACGGGCCTTCGATCTCTTTCAATTGACTCGGATTTAGTATAACTTTGTACTAAATTTAAGTCGATTAAAAAGGATCAGGGGAGTACGAACTTCAGAAACCAGAACCATGTTTTTTTTGTTTTTGAAGTTAGCACCACGTTCAGGTTTATAAACCACGCGGATACTCTCTAAACTGGTGAGGTAAGACTAAGACTAGTCACAATACATAGTATCATATAGAAGTATCATGCGTATGATACTACTACATTTTACTATCTCCACAATGCATGGTATCATATACTAGTATCATAGTCTTCTTATATTAATTGATTTGTAGAATCTCAGTGCAAATATATGTACAAGATTTACTTGATATTAAATTTTTGGGATTTCTATTTTCGTGCCCTCGGGTCCTTAGTTGTGCTCAGTTTTCCCCAGCTCCTTAGTTTTTCCTCAGTTTTACCCAAGCGTTTGTCTTAAACCATCACACGTGATGTAACGGCCGGTTGCCCGACGGTTGACCGTTATCTTCTGACTAGTGGGGCCACGTAGAGCCTGCAAAGACACGTCAGATCATCCATCTTTGTTTGACCGTAAGCATCGCTGTATCCCTGACCAAAACGCGAACGAGTGGGGCTTCGGTATATCAAATGACAAGTGGGGCCTGATACGTCTCCGA